>NW_027528877.1:1263518-1440488 GCF_008692635.1 Crocuta crocuta | reverse complement strand
GGAAGATTAAAAAAAAAAAAAAAAAAAAAACCCAAAAAAAACCCAACCCAGCTGGGCATTTTGGAAGTGTTCACAGTTACGCAATCAGTCCACTATGTGTAAAACATCCATCAACCTGAGAGCAGGAAAGTAAGTAATAATCTTAGCAGAGAATTATCCACTTGTACTCAATAATTACTTATTTTTTAAAATGTCCTGTAAAAGGGGTAATTGCAGAGAATATCTGCAATTACAATCTAGATTCTGATGTGAGAAATAGGTTTGCTGATTATAGGTTTTCAGGTAGATATTTAAGTAGTAATTAAATTAGTCTTATATTTTCACCTGTTCTGAAATTTGAAAGTAATAATACAAGTCTAAAAATAGAGTTTTCAGAATTAATGGGTTAGCTCCATATTCAGCTATATCTTCTGAACTTGTACTCTGTGACAAACACAGCTTCAACTTTACACACCTTCTGCTTCTTCACATTACTTTATTCTTCAAAAATATTGCATTTCCTTTGGAAGATATTTATTCTCCCAGGCACAGAGGTAATATTAATATTGGTTTTCCTTATGATTCTTTTTTGCTTCATATTATTATATACTCTTGGAAGAGAGGATATAAATAATCAAGAATTCTCACTTCCTTGGAGTTTGATACCATCTGGCCACTTTCGACCACCAACATGCCACCAACCATGGAACTGAATTGGCCTAAATAAATTGTAGTATCTCCTATTTCAGTTCTCCACTTGATGGGTGTTACTGGAGGGAGAAAGTGGGACAGATAACCCAGTGGAAGGGTGTTTGCATGTATCTCATGTAATTTTCATAATTTCCACGGAAGCTATTATTATCACTGTTTTCTAGATTAAAATGAGGAGATGCAGAAGGAGGGGATGGTGAAAGAGGACGAACAAGAGAAAAGTTGGGTTTCAACTAAGGCCTTCTGCTACATCATAGAACAATGACTGAAGCAGTTCCAAATGTCACATGTCTTTCTTAGGGCAGTCTCTTACCTTGAGTGTCAGAAAAACTCCTGGGCTGCAGGTTGGGCCAACTATAAGTCAGTCTCCATAGCTGTGCCTGTGGCTAGAGTAATGCCAACCTGATTGATTTGGTCTTGAGTTATTATCAATCTCAGTAGTATGGTTGTAGGATTGTGCTACTTGTTTTAGGCCAATTAGAGCCCGCTTATGTGGCTAGCTAATGGGAATCCATCCCAACTAGTCACCAGGACTGTTAAATTGTACATGAAGTATGAAATGGCTGGGGGGAAGTAACTAATAAGCATTTGTTATGGTGGCTGATATATAAAGAAATATTTTCAAATTCTAATAGTTTCTTTCTGGTTTGGTTACAGAAATTTAGAAAACTAAATCATAAGAGATGACAGTCTGAAATCAGTGGGTTTACTTTCTTCAGATGACTCCTATGAGAGTAGGGAAGGTATTATTATTTTAGTAATTCCAATTTGGTGATTTATGAGCCAAATAAGCTGGAGGATAAAGAATACAAAATAATCAAAATTGGAATGGAAAGTGTGACTCAGGTATTTGCCAAGTAGTATATGGTGGATGACAAGGAAATGCTGGGGTATTTATTTGAGGGGTCAGGTTCATGGGGTGTGGAGGATGGCTACAGATTCAAAAAGGTGTAAGAAGTTATAATCAGAGGATAGGGATTAAAGTTGGATATAGCCGATGTGGCAAAATTTCAGGTAATTACAAGATTCTGTGGTGGTGGAGTACAGGTATGAAGAAGTCTGAACTAGGTAGGGTGTTGAATGGACAATCAATATGGACACTGAAATTTATAGAGTAGTGACAGCAGAAGGTAGGGTAAGCTTAGTGTGAGCCAGATGTCAAGTTCCTCAATGTTTGTAGAAGGCAGCCTAAGTGATTAGTATGGATAAAGTGGCAGTATATCCAGATGGCCAGGCCCTGGGAGGAAGAGAAGTGTTGTTAATGAACTACAGTAACACATTCCTGTGCAAGGTGCAGAAGAGATTCAGAAAGATGCAAACTCCCTTTCTCTGATCTGCTAAGGCAGAAGGAAAATGGCATTCATGATGGAGATGGCATAATTGAGGTAAAGGCAATATTTATTATCTTCGTGGGAATCAGCAGTTTCAGAATTCCTATTTAAATAGGTTGGGGTTGGTGAGAAAGAACCTGGAAAAGTGAAACTTAAGCTACTTGGTGGCAGTAATTATGGATCTGAGGCTGAGAGGTATGGAGTCAAGAAATAGACTTCATTCAGAGACACCTGGGTGTCTCAGTCAATTAAGTGTCCAACTCTTGATTTTAACTCAGGTCATGATCTCATGGTTTATGGGATTGAGCCCTGCATCGAGCTCTATGCTGACAGCATTGAGCCTGCTTGGGATTCTCTCTCTCCCTCCCTCGGCCTCTCTTCTCACCCTGAAAATAAATAAACATTTAAAAAGAAAAAGAAATGGACTTCATTCAGGCTCATTGTGATGTGATTTGAGACTTTGTTGCTGTTTGTTAGTGTTATCAGTGTCTATTTGAGCCACTCTTGCTAGACTACTCATAAACTGAGCTAGTTGCTATTCTCCAAGCCCTATTTATGCCTGTCCGTGCTTGTGTTTTCCAGAAATGTCTCTCCCAGTCCATCTAATCATCTGTAATCAACCTCCCATAAGGCCATGTCAACCCTCACCTCCTCCAGGATGCTTTCTTCATACTTCTCCCCAGATATATATCCTCTGTTGTATTTGACATGACTACTGAGATGCTTTGTACATATGTTATTTTGTATATTTATTGCAGGACTGCGTATTTCAGTTCATTTCCTGTACTAAGTAGCATGAGTCTATTCCTGTCCTGTGTGTAAAATACCTTGTTGAAAAGGGCAATCTAAAGGGACTCGCAATGTAGAAGGAGCCTTCCAGGTTCATGGAGTTTTAACCTGTGTGTTGAGATATTCCTGATTCGTTTCCTCATGCATCAAGGTCAGCTTTGTTAACAAGAATTATTTTTTTATTAAAAATTTTTTTTAATGTTTATTTTTTGAGAGAACGAGACAGACCAAGTGCGAGCAGGGGAGGGGCAGAGAGAGAGGGAGACACAGAATCCGAAGCAGGCTCCAGGCTCTGAGCTGTCAGCACAGAGTCTGATGCAGGGCTTGAACTCACAAACTATGAGATCATGACCTGAGCCGAAGTTGGACGCTTAACCGACTGAACCACCCAGTTCCCCCTAGATTTATTTTTTTAATGTTACTGCTTTACTTCAGTCTGTATCTTCAGCTGCCTGTTTTATACCTTTCTGGTGAAAAAAATTCGCCCCCTGCCCAGGGGAGGGGTTGGGGATTTCCTCTAGCTGTTTATTAATCAAAGAAGACCACAGCTGTAGCTCTGGTATGAGCTTCCTATTTTCTTCCTGGAGCATAAGCCTTAGCATTTTTTTTTTTTTCCTTTCTTGGGCTCAAACACCATTGAAAACATCCAGCAAGTAGAAAGCATAGTTAAGGGATGACTGGAATATCTGTACAAGGTTTATTTTTGCTACCATAGCAACTGCCAGCAGTTACGTTGTCTCTCACTTTTGGAGCTCCTAGCTCACATGAAAAATGTTTGGTTTAACTGGTGTAACTTCTAGTATTAACCCCTGCTGGAACTTGTGTCTTTGTCCTTGGTTAATGGAAAAGCTTTGCCTTAAAAAACAAAACAAAACAAAGCCCCAACTCTTTAAATCTTTGACTAGTTTAATTCATCATGGGGTTCTCTAGAAGTATTCTCATGAATATCTGAGTACTTTTCCTTAGATACCCACTTAGTCTTTATTTTTGTCATTTTAAAAATTACTTATTGACTCTTCTAGTACCAATGGAATAAAAAATGAAAATGACAAAAATTTTGCCTAAAATAAATCCATAATGTAGGATGGGAAATAGATGACACATAATAACCATCATATAGAGCTTTTGCACCCAGAGTACCTGTGAGTGTCCTCTAAGTGCTTAGTGACACAGGACAGAGGACTAGAATGTTCAGTGGGAGGAAGACAGAGNTTTTTTTTTTTTTTTTTTTTTTGAGAGAGAGCGCCAGTGTTTTGGACAACAGATATGCCTATACTCCTAAGGATTTCACAGGAGCTGTGCAAAATATGTGGATTGAGAATTTATATATGCTTTAGCAGTTGTGTGAGGAACTTGGGGGACTGAAGAAATACCTGTGAATTATTCTTTAATGAAAGGAACTTACATAATTAGAGATTCAAAATACAGACACAAAAATAGATCCATAAGACAGTCTAGGATGATATGCATAGAAAGTGAGCTTCCACATGCTGTGCCTATGGTGATAGCACTCCCTTCTTCAGTGATCTTATTTGAGAATAAACAGCAGGCATAAATGTAAAAACTTAGCATTTTCATCCATAAAAAATTAATATGAATGTAGTTAGGTAAGTGCCGTGAAATGAGAGAAATCACGAGGAGCGGAGGAGAGAGCGGAAGCCTGAGAAGGCTTTGGTGGCCCGCATGGCCTGGCTGCTTCTCTGGTCTAGCTGACCTTGTTGCTCCCCACCTCTTCCTCAAGGCCTGGGGCAGCACCCATGGAGAGCCTGTGACAACATCCACTCCCATGATTGGTGTTGGTGTTTGGTGGTTTTAACTTCATTCTTATCTCTTGCATTAAAATGTCTGATCTAAATCTTGGGTGTGTTTGGAATGTCTGAGATGGAAGAGGAGATTTTAGTGTCTGGATCTGACCAGTCCAGCCAGAACACATGTTCCTGACGTTGCTGATGGAGTGGATGGCTTTTGTCGGGCCACGGCCCACAACCCGAGAGCCATGTGTCTTGCCTTCCTGAAAGACCCGTGGAATTTTTGTCATTTACTGTTGGATTATTGCTGTGGAAGTCCCAAAATACATAATCATCATCATCATATCCTGAAGGCTTACTCTTCCCTTTGTATAACAGAGGAAAAAAACGGGGGCCCCCAGGTGGCTCAGTCGGTAAGTGTCTGACTTCGGCTCAGGTCATGATCTCTCAGTATGTGGGCTTGACAAGCCCTACGTTGTGCTCTGCGCTGACCGCCCAGAGCCCGGAGCTACCTTCAGATTCTGTCTTCTCTCTGCCCTTCCCCGCGTTGCATCTGCCTCTCTCTCTCTCTCTCTGCCTCTCTCTCTCTCTCTCTGCCTCTCTCTCTCTCTGCCTCTCTCTCTCTCTCTCTCAGAAATAAACATTAAAAAAAAAGGGTTGAGAAGGTGGACTATCTATTGAACTATTGTTAACATTTTAAGCATAGCCACAGTAATACTGAGAATTAAATGCTACAATCATTATAGCCATTAAAGTTATTCATACTTTTGTAATCTGGAAGTCTAAAATTATAAAACATAAAAGGCAATGCAAAGTAACAAGGGAATTAGAAGTGTTGTTTAAATGTAAAATATCCTAAATTATAAGAATAAAAATTCTTTTTTTCTACTGGATAGGCTTTCCTGAGATTAAAGAAAAAAATACCATTAAGAAAATAATGCATAACTTTGTTCAGTTTAAAAGTATATATATACATTGATAATGTTATCAATTGTTCAGGAAATCATTTTTATTTTTATTTTCTAAAAAGCACCAGTGATGTTTGAATACCTTGTTATGCTCTTGATATCTGTTGAAAATAAGTCAGTTTTATTGATTTTTCTCCGTGCATGTGGTTCCCTCATGCTCTTATTAAAAAATGTTTTGAATACAGAGGGCTTATAGATAAGTCATTTCACAGACCAGTCCTCTAAAATAAAATCAGGGTGCAAAATTTAATTTGGAGCAAATTTGGATTTAAATTTGATGTTAAGTTTAGTGGACAAGGGTATAGGTTCTGGATTCAAATGTTGCCTCCTAAATGCCTCGTTGACTCTCTAAATAGTTCTTATCCCTAAGTATCTTACAACTGAGCAGAGTGCCTGTTTGGGGTGTTTTGAGATAGAATGAAAGAGTGCCTGAGAGGCACTTTACAAAGAGCCTGCTCTGCAGTAAGTGAGTGCTGAACTTTAGTTGCTGTGTGGGGCCATGATGATGCCAAAGGATTCATTTATCTAAAAATTAAAATGTTAGCTCAGTACTTCTACAATTTGTTAGTAGCAGTTTGCTTTTTATTGACCTTTTACAAAACTGTTCCAGCCTTATCCATTAGTATTCATGTACTTTTTTGGGGGAGACATAGTTTATTATCGTGCTTTTTGTCTTACGGATATGGGGCACGTAAAAATAATAGCCTTTTAGATTTAAAAAACAAAAGGTCTAAGAAATCAATGCAGAGAAGATAAATGTCTGCTTTCTCTATATGGTATTCATTATGATCTACATATAAGATCCTGAATCTTATTTTTGTGCCTTTGATTTTAAAGGAGTGAAAATTACTTTCACAATTAAAATGCAACATTATGAAATTCAGAATATTGTGGAGAGAAACAGATTGCTCACTGCTGGTAAAATCCTGGAGGGGCATGTGTGTATTTAAAATTCTCCCAAAAGGAAGGAAACGCCCAGGGGGAAATATGCACATCACAGACAAGGTATTCTTAAAGGGTGTCTGTTCTGGAGTTTGACTAAGTGGAAGAGCAAATTATTGACTGAGAATTATATTTACTTCTTGCCCAGAGACCTCACATGGCGACAGCATGTCTTCATGAAAACAGAGCATCTCCACTGTGTCTGTTGCTTACTCTGCCTTCTGGATTTCCACTTGGCCCTGCAGAGACACTGGCAGTGCCACCCAGGGCAAACATCATTTGGTTTCTAAATAAGGCACAAAGCTGAAAATACACAGAAGTAGAGTGGCTGTAGTGCCGCAGCTCCTGTCTGTACTTTGTGGTGATCATGATACCTATGTCTTTGTAGAGCGTACAACCCAATATCTCAGGAACCAAGGAAAATATTATTTAGCTTTAAAATTAATGTGTAATTATTATTTTCCAAGAGTAAGCCACACCAAAAAAGTTGATCTAGAAAGAGTTGTCATGAAACATCTCAAAACTTTTACACATGGTTCACCCAGAGGCCTTTAAAAGAAAGTGTGTGTGTCTGCATTTGTGTTAGTATCTTTTAAGTATAAATTGACTAATAAATTACAGATTTAAATGTTTTAAATTGATACACTTCAAAAAAATTTTTAAATTTTTATTTTTGAGACAGAGCATGAGCAGGGGACAGGCAGAGAGAGAGGGAGACACAGAATCTGAAGCAGGCTCCAGGCTCTGAGCTGTCAGCACAGAGCCTGATGCAGGGCTTGAACCCACAAACTGTGAGATCATAACCTGTGCCAAAGTCGAATCCTTAACCACCTGAGCCACCCAGGCGCCCCATACTTTATTTTTTTTTTTTTCTAAAGAGATTGCATATTACTAATTGCACTGTCAAAATTTTTGTAAAGGCTTGCTTGTGTTCTCTTTTGGGGCATTAAAATGCTTAGTAGAATTAGTCATTTCTATGCTGCAGACACTATGCTGAGAACTTTCTTTATAGTAGCACATTAAATTTTTATAGTAAATCCCTGAGTAGTTATTATCCCATTTTACAGATGACAACCCAAGATAGAGTGAGAATAAGTAACTTATCCTAGATCACACAGCCAGTTAATGGCTAAGCTGGGAATCAGCCCAGACAGTTAGCTCTATCTTGTTAGATTGTTTGGTGGTTAGCAAAAGCAGTACTTAGCTTGAATTGTAAGATAGTGGTTGTGATGCTGCAATTATTTATCTAAACTACAGACAAAATAATAATTACGTTAAATTTTTACCTTTTAAAATATAGAAGGGCATGAAGCAAACATCGTTCTCGATAGGCCTACGTGCAGCCTAGAGAACCTTGCCACAGTCAGGGGCCTACCCGTGTCTCCTTCTTGAACATCCCAACTCTCCTTTCAGTGTTGCATCTATACCGGTGGAGCTCTGTCACCTTCTAGATTGCTCTTCATTCCTTCTAGATTGAAGACAGAACAGTGGCTGGTGGGGGAATCCTAGTCCATGTGGTCTTGGCTGCAGGAGCTGAAGGGCCTTATTGCCGGAGGAGTTTGCAGGGACCCTGCAGTGCTGACCAGACAGTGGCACCAGGGCCTGAGTGTGGGAACCTAGGAGACATCTTTCAGCGGAAAGACTGGCAAGATACCTCTCCCCAGAATGTAGATTCCAGGGAGTGGGGGAGGGGTGGGGTGGGGTGGGAGCAGAGTTTTGTGAGGGTAGCCAGAAAAAGAAAGAAAGAAAGAAAGAAAAATAACAGTGACGAGTGCTTTGGAAAGAATTAAGACAGGGTGATGTAATAACAATGGGTTTGCTGCTTTAGACAAGACTCCTAGGAGTCTTTCTGAGAAGGTAACATTTAAACAGACCTGAGTGATGAGGAAAGCTCAAGGGGGAAAAGAATTCCAGGTCTGGGGAAGAGCAAAGGCAAATCTCCTACAGTTGGGAAGGCTTGTGAATAATGGAGCTACAAGAAAGTCAGTGTTGCTGGTGCACAGAGGGCTAAGCAAAAGGGGTGTGAGAGCCAGATAGGGGCAGTCTGTGTAGGTATTATTCAAGGATGAGACTTTTGGGATTTACTCTTAGAGCCATACGACACCTTTGGAAGATTAACAACAGAGAATGAGTTGATTGAGTTTATATTTAAAAATGATCACCCTTCAAGGTTTAGAAGAGAATGGATTGCAGAGTGAGAACAGAGGCAGGGGGACTATAATGGTGGTGTACATGGGAGGGATGGTAGGTTGACCATAGAGTGGTTGTAATAGAGATTGAGTTCTAGATTCAGCATCTATTTTGGACTAAATGTGAGCAATGAAGGAAAGAGAAGAATCAAAGTTAATTATTAGATTTTTGGCTTTCCTATGGCTTGTTATTGAGATGGGAAGGCTAAGTTAGGAGAAGCAAAGATTTTGCTTTTGGCATTGCCATCTTTGAGATGCCTAATTAGACAGCCAAGACAGAGGTAAGAAAATGCAGTAATACTGCAGGTAGGGTGACTATGTGACTGATTGTGCAACCTGGAACACCTTTGAAAATGCAACAAGGGTGTGGTGGGATTTAGTAACACCCAACTACTATACTAAAGCAGGTACAATAGAGGCAAATCATGACTTTCTTGGCAAACCAGAAGGTATGATATGTAGGAATCTAGTTCCAGGGGAAGATTTCAGGATTGGTGATATCAGATGTTTAAAGTAATGTTAAGAAGTCAAGTGAGATAAGAACAAAGAGAAGATCTGTTCTTCAAAATCCAGAGCAACGTAAGGCGATAATAAAAATATGACAGTATCAGTGAGGTTAGAGGGTGCCAGACAGATAGGAGTGAACTCATGGGTCAATAGGAGGTAAGGAAGTAAACATAAAAGCTATAGACACCCTTTTAAAGAGGTTTCGTTGTGGAGAGGTATGTAGGTGAAAAATAGCTAGAGCTCTTTTGGAGACCTTTGAGTCCCATCAAGACTAGAAAGGCAGAGAAGGACAAATATCACCTGTTTGCACGTATAGGAGGAACTTAACTGAGGACCATGGGGGAGAAGAAGGGGGGAAATGGTGGGGGAAAGGGAGAGAGGCAAACCATGAGAGACTCTTGAATGCTGAGAAACAAACTGAGGACTGATGGATGTGGAGGGGAGGGGGGAGATGGGCATGGAGGAGGGCACTTGTGGGGATGAGCACTGGGTGTTATATGGAAACCAATTTGACAATAAACTATTTGTAAAAAGAATAAATAAAATAAAATAAGTTTGTTAACAATGCAAAAAAAAAAAAAAAACAAAACTAGAAAGGAATTCCAGCGGAAGTCCTTAGTTTATTAGAGGCTATAGGTTTCATCAAAGTCTCTACTGCACATGTGGAAGGAAGAAGAAATAATGCTTCTGTGAGTGAAAATAATGGGACATGTAATTTTGGATCAAAGTTTCTATTGCTGTTATTTGAATAATCTGTATTTGATTTTGAACATCCTAAAAAAATTGAATTGTTATGAAGATGACCTTTGATTTGTAAAAGAACTGACTATAAAACCTAGCTTTTCAGATGCTCCTCTATTCACATCAGGGCTAGAGTCTCCTGGACTGATAAAGGGGTAAAGCCGTGTAATTCAAGTATCAGCTTCCATTGTCTGTATTGGGGTTTTTATGATGGGAAATGGTGTTTGCCTTGAACCAGCTGGGAGAAGTCTTAGGGCCCCTGCAGGAAATATGCCTGTTTCCTTTCCCTGTTTACAAAATTAAATACCTGATCTTTTCTCTGAATTTTATTTGTATTTACCCAGCTTTCTTCAAATCGTCATCTTACAAATAATTTTAAGATTTTTCTTAAATATTCTACAGATGTTTCTTGGCACTAGCACCTAACGATTACCTAAATTATCTAGTGAGATTTTGCTTAAGAATTTAAAAGAAATTGTATATGTTGAGAATCTGTAAGAATTTATGCTTTTATAGAAACAGATAAAAATATTGAATTCTCTAGTTTTTAAACAGCTAAATAAGGAGCTACTTTTTATAACTACTGTGTAAGACACATTCTCTTCAGAAAAAGGACCCGTGAAAATGATACATGATCATTCCCGGGATGATTTTGAAAGACCGGTAAATTCCTCCTTTTACATATTTGCCAGAGGTAAGAAGTGCCTGGCACTTAACACAAACGATAAACAGTAGAGTCAGTAATGGAACAGGACAGTTGGTTTAGCATTCTCTAAGATCAAATAGCCAAAGGGACAGTACCATTTCATGGAGATTTTATGCAAGAATTGTAAGTATATGTGATTTGTAAACTTATAATAACTTACAATGTCTTAACCTTTGCTTTTAAAAATGGTCTAATGTTTTTCTTTGAACTATTATACTTTTAAACATTTTAATCTCTTTTAGGGCTCTTTGAGTTAGAATTTATATAGAAAAAGCTGAAGAACTTACGGTTTTCTGAATTGATGTTTTGGAGAGTAAGTTCTATAATTTATTTACCTTGACACATTAGATGTAGATGCAGGAATGTAATTTATGCTTGTTGGAAAACAANATCTATTAAAATCTATTAATACTTAAAATATTAAATTTAAATGTTAAATTAGGTATATATAATTACTCTTGTTTATTATATTTTAATTTGATACCCATTCAAGCTTTAACCCATGGTGATGTTTCTTTGAAATTATCACGAATATTTTTTTAACATAATTTTTTATTTAGGGCTTTCACTTTTGTCTAGGGCTTTCACTAAAAGTGAAATTAGTAATGCTAATTACTGTCTTTTAATACAAGAACCCTATAAAGCATACTTTGAACATTTTCTTCATTTGACGTCAGTAAATAAGTAAACTGACATTCAGAGGTGTTATGTTACTTAACAAGAAATTCAAACTATAATTAACATTTTTGTTCTCCAGGTTGTGCTCTTTTTCCAATACCATACTGGCATAAGGTCTCTTTGTATAACACCTCTTTAGGTAGTGAGTAAAAATAACGTTCAATCAAATTTACCTAAATAAAAAAAAAACACACAAAATCAAAGAACCTATCCTTAATACATTAATCTTAGAGCAGATCCTGAGTGTAATATTAACTCTGTCAGCATGATCCATGAATAATAAGGTTATGAGTGGAAATTATGATTTGGCTGGTACTTGATTATATGAATTTGCTTATTTAACTAACCAAAGAACACAACCTGACTCATCACTTGGCTTATATTATTATACTTCCTTTGTAAAAATGTCTGTGCTAAACCTTCATTCTCATTTTAGAGACCACACTAACCTCATCCCTTAAATAGATGCCCAGTATTCTGTAATTTTAGATGAAATGAGGAAACAAGCCTTTTTGTGTATGCTAAACTGTTGGGGTGGAATGTCTGTAGATAACCAGAATTGAAATTCTAATAGAAACTTTAATTGAAGGTCTAAATGGTTCCCACTGGAGGTCTGGGGACTTGAAATAATGAGGTAAAGAAATTGAACTCACACTGTCTTGTGTTAGGAAATATTTTTTCCCAGCTTTATTAAGATACACCTGGCATATAACATTGTGTAAATTTCAGGTGTACAATGTGTTGATTTGATACACTTATATACTGTGAAATGATAACCACTAGAACTTTAGCTAATCCCTCCATCACATCACATAATTACCACTTTTTTTTTTAATGGTGAGAACATTTAAGATCTCTCTTAACATCTTTCAATTATATAATACAGGATTATTAACTATAATCACCCCGCTGCACAAAATAGATTCCCAGAACTCACTCATCTTATAATTGGGAGTTTGTACCCTTTGTCCAGCATTTCCCCATTCCCTCCACTCCTTAGCCTCAGAAACCACCGTTCTAGTCTGTGTTTCTCTGAGTTCTCTTTTAGATTACACATATAAGTGATGCCATATGGTATTTGTCTTTCTCTGTCTGACTTATTTCACTTAGAATACCGTGAAGGTTCATCCATGTTGTCATAAATAGCGGGATTTCTTTTTCTTTTTTAATGGCTGAATAATACTTCATTGTATTGTATGCCACACATTATTCATTTATCCATTGATGGACACTTAAGTTGTTTCCATGTCCTGGCTATTTTGAAATAATCCTGTAATGAACATGGGAGTCTCTTGAAGATACTCTCTTCATTTCTTTGGGGAGTATACCTTGCTGGATCATATGGTAGTTCTGTTTTTAATTTTTTGTGGTACTTCTGTACTGGTTTCCATACTGGCTGTACCAGTTTACCTTTCCAATAACAGTGTGCAAAGGTGTTTCTTTTTAAAAATTTTTTTAAACATTTATTTATTTTTGAAAGAGACCGAGCACAAGCTGGAGAGAGACAGACAGAATCCAAAGCAGGCTCTGGGCTCTGAGCTGTCAGCACAGAACCTGACGTGGGGCTCGAACTCCCTAGCTGTGAGATCAAGACCTGAACTGAAGTTGGACACTTAACCCCTGCACCACCCTGGTGCCCTGCAAAGATGTTTCTTATAGCTGTTCAGCTTTTAAAGAAGTCTTCCTAAAAGTGATAAAACAATAAAAACCTTACAGAATGGAGAAGTAACAATTGTTTGTACCTAGGAAGGATTCTAAGTGTTCAAATTATAAGTGAACTTGCTCTCATAAAATATATCTAAAACTTAGAAAATGATTAGTTCAGTAGGATCAGAGTAGTTAGTTTTCTTAAACAGGGCTGTGTTTCTGAATATCTTATAGAAATCTGAGTTTCATAATCCAAATGTCTAGTTTTCCTGTAGAAATAATGAGACTTAAGTTTTTCAAATTTCAGTCACAAACTTTATCACACTTAAGATTCACACATATCAAACAACAGAAAATGCAGTCTCACCATATTTAAAGATCAAAAAGATGTATCAAGTTATTATCTGTTAAATGCTGCTAAGCACACACTGAGGATTATAAGTGAAACAAATCCATTTATCCATGTAGGCCATGAGGTCAGATAGTTGAGACTATAAATAGACAGATTTAATGATGTCATTAATAAGAAAGTGGAGAATGTACCTCTGGGATGTCTTGTTTACTCCCACTAAGCATATGTTCTTCAGAAAGCAAAGTACTGAACCAGATGGAATAAGGAAAAAAAAAACTAAGGTGAGTAACAGAATTATTTAACACAAACTCATTATACATTCAACATTAGGAGTATAATTATATTGCATTTTCATGTTTGAAATGATTATGCATCAGTGTTTAGGATTAAATTTGGGTGAGTGTTTTCTACAGAATCTTGGAGTTATATAGTCATGATTTTAAAAGGAATGTTTAGATGCCTTCCTAGCACTGTTTAACTTGGTCAAAGGAAAGAGGATATTTATTCACACAAAGAAAAAATGCAGTGGTTAGTCCCAAAACCATGTATATGGAGATGTACAACTAGAAACTCATTCTTTCTAAACCCCAACTGTTTCAACTTCCCCACAATCCTGTGCTTGGTACTAACTCCCCATCCAGCCCCTTTCTTTTAAACTTGAGCCAGTTGTCAGGCCCTACAACTCTCAAGTCATATGGATAGTCCACTGGTGATTCCATTTGTTGGGGTAACTTGTTTGTTAAAGGTTTTGACTTTCTATAAAAATGTAGCTAAGTTCTGGAGGTTTTTTCCCCCCAAAGAGAAATGCTAGAAAACAATGTGAAGCTATTGTTTCAATAAAAACATTTTTTAAAATGTTTATTTTGAGACAGAGAGTGAGCGAGTGAGCAAGGACTGGGGAAGGTCAGAGAGAAAGAGAATCCCAAGCAGGTTCTGCGCTGTCAGCAAAACCCAATGTGGGGTTCTATCTCACAAATCATGAGATCATAACCTGAGCTGTACTCGAGTTGGATGCTTAACTGACTAAGCCATCTAGGTGCCCCAACATTTGAATATTAAATTGCTGATCACATTTGACCCTTTTTATTGTTTTTTTAATATTCTTTTAAATTATTCTTGTGGAATCACATAAACATGATTTACCAATTTTCATAGATGGAAAAAAGTTGTTGGTTGAAGTTAGCTGTCATTTCTTGAAGTGAAGACATAAGATATCCCATTGACTTCATGAAAATAAACCACAGTTCATCAAAAAGAAATAGTTTTGCTTTTGTGATAAACTGTAAACACCATTCTTTATGTTTCACAATTTTTATTTTTTACTTTTAAAGTTTTCCTTAAGAAAAGTGGTAGGAGATTAAGAAACTAGAGTAAGAATGACATGTGAATGCTGCTCAGTAAATTTGGGGGACCAGGTGTAGAATATAATGATCTTTTTGTGAGATCGTTGCAGTATATAGGATTAGTTTTTATTTTAGGATCAAAAAGTGAATGTTACTTATTATTTTGGCTCCTTTATCTTAGCATTCATAATACAGGACACACCTATTCTACCAAAATTCTTGTGCTAAAGTTGTTTTAATGGCTTTGATAGTCTCAAGCTATTTTTGAACAAAATCTTTGCTAACGCTTTGTACTGTATTGACCACCAGTACTTGGCATGTTATATATGCCTTTGTTTCTAGATCCACCTATTTCCTCAGGGAAAGTTTGTATAAATGAATGGGACTACTGTATATTTCTTTGTCATTTCCTCCTGTTGTTTCTTGGGAGGAAGAGCTGCAATAGATTTTACAGTATTTCTACCCTAAATTAGCTACCTTACTGTGGAGCTGAAATATATGGTGGTTGGGAGGGCTGGAAAGAGTATCTCAGGTTGCTTAAACCAGGCAGATGACACATAATTTACTTTTTAGAATGTGGGTGATTTCCTTTGCTTGAAAAGACCATAGTTTTATAGATCATGAAAGCATGGTTCCAATGAATTAGTCTTTAGCACATACAACATCTCACGGTTTTCTTTTTTTAGATATTGTTCCAGAGAATATAATAGTAAATCATACTTATTGAATAAGTTCACACAATTTTTCTTCCTGTCATTCCAAATAGAATTTTAATATCTCAGTTTGTTGTTTCACCAGTTCTGGACATATGTAGTAGGAGATTCGGTAGTAGAATGGCATGGGGGAAAGGAAATGAACTACCCCGGGTTTAAAATCTGGATCCGCAGTTTACAAACTGTGACTAGGACAAATTAACTCTTCTCTCAGGAATTCATTCCTTATGCTGTAAAATACAGAAAACAGTAACTGGCAAGGTTGTTGTAAGAATTAACTATAATGCATACATACTGTAATGCATAGTCTCTCACCTATGGTAGTTTAATGAGTCGCACTGTTGATGTTATTATGGGTACTTCACCAGTGCTCATTGATTAAAGTGAAGACACAGAAAGGGAGACCAAAGCAACATTGGGGGCTTCTCATGTGTAGTTAAGTAAAATAAGCTATTAATTTTTTGAGTGCAGGAAATGTTGCATTTCTTTTTCTTCCCAAAGCCAGTGTTGGTAGCTTAATAAATGCTGGTGTGTGGGACAATTCATGTTTCTTTACCTCCTGGTTCAAATTTTTTCCCCATGTATCATTACCTTTCACTCTGTATGGTTATTCTATTAAGTGAGCTCATTTGGATTTGTCTATAATTTGACCTTTTTCACACACAGGAATATAAAATAAATTTTTTTGCTGGTGACTGGGGGAGAAAACCTAAAATAATTTCTTTGGGAGAGTTGCCAAATTAACATGAGAAAATGTTAGTAAAAGGTAAAGAACTCTATAATGGGAAAGGAAAGAGAAAATTCTTTTAATGGGATAAAACTGTTAGGAATCTTAATGGTTGGTTGGTTATTTGTCTGCATTGCTTCAAGACCACCAGATTTTTGTATAATTGAGAATAATTTATCCCTTGTATAAGTTTTCCTTGTTTTCTGCGTATCAGTGTCAAATGGTGAAACTTTCATTTCACACCAAATACATCAAATGCCCTACCTCAGCATGTTAAGAAATTAGGATTTTTTTTTTTTAAATTGGGAAAATATTTGAGCACCTGACTCTGTGTGTATGTATCTATCTGAAGAGACAGAATTCATTCATTCAACAATATTTTATTAAACATCTTCTTTGTGCCAAAAAAAATTCTAGATCCTTCAAAATAAAGCACTAAACTAGAGCACTAAAGTGCCTGGACTCTGAGCTTTCAGTCACTGATCAGAATTCACTAAACTAACTGCTGTCAGAACTGTAAACACTTTTACAGTAAGCCACTTGAACATTGTTGCTGAATGAGATGTATATGTTAATAGGATTTCTTTGCTTAATATGCCATTTTGTGCTTGTAATAAATAACAAAAAATAGGAAATAGGAAGGCAGACTCTTTCCTAGAGTCCTTTTCTTTGTCGGTAAGTCTTATTTAGTTGTCATTTTCATTGTGATTTTTCAGTTCTGATGGCACAAATAAGATTCTATTTCTAGTTTTTTTACTTTTTATTAAATTATTGGGATTGAAAATAATCATGAAAGCATTTAATTAATAACAATAGGATAGTTCCAGATAATTCTTTGCCCAGATGAAAGGGAGTATTTCTGCAGAAGGAGAAAAATGGTTTCTCAAGAGTTATACTTTAATGTATTTATATCTTAATACTGCTTAGATGATTATTCTGTTGAGAGAATTATTAGTATAATTTTTGACCTGTGATCTGATCCACAGTGTTCTTATTTTTTACTACCTTTCTTACAAGATTAAGAGGTACTCGGTATGGTTTTTGTTTAGCCTGCAAGTGTTTGGGGGAACTATAAAAATGGGTTTGGGGCCACTATTTCTTAAAGATTTCTCAGTGTATGGATCAAAGTTCTCCAGCAATCTTATGTCTATTAATACTGTAGAAGCTCTTCAACTTCAGTGAACTCCCTCACAGGGTCAAATGAGACTTTCATTCTCTGGATGAAATCTGCTGAAATGGCTGTGCTTGGCACAATGAACTGCCAAAGCCAGTAGGCTACCTTCTAGATTGCCTGCTGATACCTCTTTATTATATTTTATCAAAAACATGCTGTTGAATTACATGTGAATGAGAGAACTAAAAGAATAAAAATGACAAATATCAAGAAATTTGCACTCAAATTGCTGCAGGTGTCTTGAAATCCATAGCTTCCTTTTTAAAGGAACTGAAAGTGTAAGGCAAGCTATTGTGTGCTACTTCTGCAAGACCAAGGGGGTGAAAACCCCATCCGTGTGTATATTTACAAGATAAGCTTTCCTAAGCTTTCACTCTGGACCAGAGATCAGTGTATGAATTTACGGCTGTGTATTTGAAGTCAAAATGACATGCTTAAGGTATACTTGAACTTTTGATTTCATATTTTAGGTGGCTTTTTAAAATGACCTTTTGATTAGATACAGAGGGTTTTCTTATATTTGTGTTCCTTTTTGATCATTTTCTAAAATCATTATTCCCAAGTGCTTTCTGTAACAATGTCATTACCAATTCTGTTTATCTATATTAAAACTCTGGAGATATTACCCTAAATGAACTTATTAAAATATATAAGAAAAATATTAAAGACATTTCTCCAGTTCTATGTCAGTTTTGAAGTATAGTTTTGAACTACATGTTATTGCATAAGCAACACTTAGGGGGACTGCTGACTTTTCTGGGGTTAGGTAACCGGTACATAAGTGCAGGTGTGCTGTGTTTTTGTTATAGCAATGACCTCTTTTTCTTTTGTATTATTATTAGATGTGTTAATGTATTCAATGATTGCTTCTTGTATCTTGCTTTAAAACAAATATGTTTAACTATACTATTCATTGTAGTTATTGCACATTTAAGATATATATATTAACCCTTTGATCTATAGTTGAAAGAAGAATGGTTTTACTGGAAAAGCAGTTCTTAAACTGTTTGAATTATAATTGAAATGTTTCTTGGATAATCAGTTTGTTTCTAAGGCTGTGTTTTGCTTAGTCTAAGTGTGACTAATTATTCTTAAATATCTATTAGCCTTCCATGAATATGTTGTACTTTAAAATTTTTTTATGTTTGTTTATTTTTGAGACAGGCCAAGCATAAGCTGGAGAGGGGCAGAGAGGGAAAACAGAATCCCAAGCAGGCTGCAAGCTGTGAGCTGTCATCCCAGAGCCTGATGTGGGGCTCAAACTCACAAACCCATGAGATCATAACCTGAGCCAAAGTTGGACACCTAACCTACTTAGCCCCCCAGGTGCCCCAAATGTTATACATTTAAATGCCAGTGATGTCAAATAGCTTTTGGGAATCATAGCTTTAAACTATTTCTGTGAGCCTACAGGGATCTGGGAGAAATTACACTGGGTACTAGGAACATGCTATATTGGTTTTGTTGTGAAATCTTAAACAACAATGATATACCAGAACGGGGTGTGTACGAGGACTTGCTTGTGACTCTTCATAGCAGCAGTATTTATAATAGCCAAAAAAAAAAAAAAGGAAACAACCCAAATGTCCTTCAATTAATGAATGGAATGGGAATAATGGAATAATATTGGGCAATAAATAGTAGGAAAGTACAGTTACATGCTACAGCATGGACAAACCTCAAAAGTATTATAGTCAGTGAAAGAAGTCAGAAGAGGACATATATTTTATGATTCCATTTATATGAAATATCCAAAAAGGCAAGTGTATAGAGAAAGAAAGTAGATTAGTGGCTGGCTAGAGCTCCAGATGTGTTAGGGATGGGACATAGATATTAGAAACAAAAATGATAATCTATGCTTATTTTTATCTTATTTTTAAAAAATTCAATGTTTATTTATTTTTGAGACAGAGATAGAGAGCAAGTGGGGGAGGTGCAGAGAGAGAGGGAGGGAGACACAGAATCCGAAGTAGGCTCCAGGCTCTGAGCTGTCAGCACACAGCCCAACATGGGGCTCAAATCATGGACCACGAGAACATGACCTGATCTGAAGTTGGGTGCTTAACCAACTGAGCCACCCAAGTGCCCCAATCGTTGCTTATTTAAAGCACTTAGAATATTAGAGTAGAAGAAACTTCACAAATTTTCTAGCACAGCTCATCAGTTTGCATATGAAAAGGCAGAAGTGACTTTCATTTAGGAGATCAGCATGTATTTGATCTAGATATATTAGAAGTACGCATTTTTGAGTAGCCTTAGTAATTTTTTTTTCAATGGTTTCCAATTGTTGTTCATCTGTACCATACATAAGATTGAGGTGGGGGGGTGGTTCTCTATCAGTAATTCTCAAACACAAAAGAAGAGCGTATTTACTACTCATCACCCAACTTCTGAAATCACTTTTGCTGATCTTGCCTTACTATCTTCTTCCCTGCCTCTATTTTCTTACCCTTTTCTCTTTTGACGAATATCCCACCCATAGCCACTTTACTCATGAGTATTTTCTTATATATGTATGAGTTATAAGGACTCTTGTTTTTTAAACATACCTTCTCTAGTATTCTTGTATTTTGCAAAAGTAACATACCATCTAATACTCTTAAATTTCTCCAGCAGTCAGTTTGTCCATACTGGAGTCAGTTTCTCACATTCCTTTGGTGGTTATGGTACTTAAACCTCCCATTCTACGCCAGTTCTTGTCCTCCTCCTATATCCCCACCTGTTTCCCATATTGTCGATTTGTAGGAGAAGCTGGACTGTAGGCTATCCGCATTCTAGATTTTGCTTATTACCAGATTTGCTAATTATTATATTAGACAGCTGAATTATTTGAGCACAAATCAGAAGATGGCTTTATATTAGTTCATCCAAAAGAATTAATTTTTTCACAGAGCTGAGAGCAGATGAGTTTGCATTTAAGAACTTATAGCAGCTGTTTAAGATTGAGATTTAAGATTTAAGATTGAGCAGCCTTTCAGAAATGGTGTTCCAAGACTTGATTTATTCTCTTTATTGCTCTTTCTTTTGGTAAAAAGATGGATGGAAGACATTGGGAAACTGAATCATTCTTCCCTCAGTAAGGTGTAAAAGGGGCCTAGTAGGTGCTTAGCACAGGGAAACCCAATGTAAATGCAAAAGCCATACATTTGAAAGTGTGCAACTCTTACCAATCCCTGTGAATGCCCATTAAGGAGGGAATAAGTGAGGGGCGCCTGGGTGGCTCAGTCGGTTAAGGGTCCGACTTCGGCTCAGAGCACGATCTCATGGTTTGTGAGTTCAAGCCCCGCATGGGGCTCGGAGCCTGGAGCCTGCTTCAGATTTTGTGTCTCCTTCTCTCTGTGTCCCTACCCCATTTATGCTGTCATGCTCTGTGTGTGTGTGTCTATCAAAAATACTTAATTCAATTATTCTTTTTTTTTTTTTTTAAGTGTTGACAGACCTCTAGGATTTAATTTTTATTATGTTGCATATAGAATAACATCTAGGTTGATCTTCTCATATTTTTTTTTTTCCTAATAAAAGAAGCAAGTGCACTGGGTGACTCATTTGGTTAAGCGTCCGATTTTGGCTCGGGTCATGATCTCATGGTTTGTGAATTTAAGTCCCGTGTCAGGCTCTGTGCTGACAGCTCAGAGCCTGGAGCCTGCTTAGGATTCTGTGTCTCCACTCTCTCTCCTCCCCATCCCTCACTTATGTGCGCTGTGTCTCTGTCTCTGTCTCTCTGTCTCTCTCAAAAACAATAAACATTAAAAAAAAAACTTTAAAAAATTAAATCAAGTACCTTGATGTTTATTATATGTGTATTTGTTATTTGCCAACAATAGTTATTTTACATAGAAGTACAGGTTAAGAACCTTTAATAGACATTCAAAAAAATGGCCCTTGTTTCTTCTTAAGGATTTGTTTGCCCTACATGCCTTTATTTTAATAGCATGGATTTTTTTTTCCTTATAACAGCATTTTCACTTCTGTATTGATATGTCAGATTTGTGTTATGAATAATAGTATTTGTGTTTTTAAAATAGATAAAGAATTAAATTCATTTGCATGTCTTTTACTATAAATGAGAGCTTCGAAGCTCAGTTAGATAGTCTGTGAATGAGGTTCTGTGTAGGTAGGAATTCTTTAGTAATTGGCTGTGAAATAGAACAATATATATTAATGAGGATCACCATTTTTCTACTGCCTTTGCCCTTATTTTAGTCCAGTGGTTCTCAAAGTGCTGGATCACTGGTATATATCACTTGGACTCCATGTACAGATGCTATTTAAAAAGGTACAATATGGGACCAAGCAAATCTGTATTAGAAACAAGTTCCATAGATGATTCTAATGCCTGTCAAATTTTGAGAATCACTACCTTAGAAAATGTATTTTTATTGTAATTTATTTTTTAAATAGTATGATTTGCTAAAAGTTGCAAAAATAGTGCAGTTTCCATATGCCTTTCCACAAGCTTCTCCCAATAATAGTATTTTCCATAACTATAATACATTATTAAAACCACAGAAGTGACATTGGTATAATACTCTCAACTCAGGTACAGACCTGATTCGGACTCCATCAGCTTTTACATGCATTCTTTATTATTATTATCTATTATTTGTTTTGATTTATAATTCTATGACATTTTACTACATAGATTTGTGTGACATCCCACACTCAGAAAATAGTGCTGTTGCATCACCACACAGGAGCTCCTTGTACTACCCCTTACTAGTCACACCCTGCCTCCAACCCAGGCACTGGCAGTAATCTGTATTCCATGACCTTAAGTTTGTCACTTTAGGACTCTTATATAAATAGAACCTTACAGTATGTAACCTTGTGAGACTGG
Organism: Crocuta crocuta; assembly: GCF_008692635.1. NCBI lineage: Eukaryota > Metazoa > Chordata > Mammalia > Carnivora > Hyaenidae > Crocuta > Crocuta crocuta. Next base: position 1,418,406 of record NW_027528877.1, on the reverse strand, counting down.
CTTTTTTCACTCAGCCTAATGCTCTTGAGATCATCTGAGATGTTGAGTATATCAAGACTTTGTTGTTTTTTATTGCTGAGTCTGATGTACAGATGGACCACACCTTGCTTATTCATTCTCCTACTGGCACACATTTGGGTTGTTTCCAGTTTGGGGTTAAAAAGAGAGCTGCTGTAAACACTCATGAACAGCTTTTATATGAACGTAAGTTTTCATTTCTGTTGTGCAAATACCAAGAGTAGAGTGCAGGGTCATATGAAGTGTGTGTTTAGCCTCATATTACACACTCAAACTTTCCCAAAGTGGCCGTACCATTTTGAATTCATGTTATATAAGCCACATAGGAGAGAGATAGTTTCTGCACACACTCATCTACACTTGATGTTGTCAATAGTTTTGGATTTAGATGTGGTATCTCGTCCTAGGTTTTTTTTTTTGTTTGTTTTGTTTTTTTTAAAGAGCTTTAAAAATATTTAGTTTTGAGAGACAGAGCATGAGTGGGATAGGAGTAGAGAGAGAAACAAGGAGACCCAGAATTTGAAGTAGGCTCCAGGCTCTGAGCTGTCAGCACAGAACCCAACACGGGACTTGAACTCCTGAACCACAAAATCATGACCTGAATTGAAGTCAGATGCTCAATGGACTGAGCCACTCAGTGGCCCCTCTCACTTGTGTTTCCCTAATGGAGAATGATGTTGAACATCTTTTCATGTGCCTTTTTGTCATTCTTGTATCCTCTTTGGTAGTGTTAAGAGCTTTTCCCCATTTTATAATTGGATTCTTTGTCGTTTTCTTATTTATGAGTTTAGAGCACGCTCTCTCTCTCTCTCTTTTCTGGGTATAAGTCATTTGGGTATATGACTTGCAGATATCTTCCCCTATTCTGAGGCTTTTTTTTTTTATCCTCTTAAAAGGTCTTTCACAGATCAGAAGTTTAATTTTTGATGAAATCCAGTTTATCAATATTTTAAACAGTCTTTTGTGGATTGTGTCTTTGGTGTTTAAGAACCTTTTGCCTCAGCATTAGTCCCAAAGATTTTTCTCCTGTATTTTACTAAACATTTTATAAGTTTATATTTTATATTTATATCAGCTTTAGGTTAGTTTTTGTATAAGGTGCTACTTTAGATTTTAATATTTCCGAAGTTTGAGACACTGTTTCCAAGTAGTTCTTCTAGCACAGTATTTGATAAAATCTCAGCTAGGAAAATTCATTCCAAGGACTTTTCTTTATCAGTATTTAGTGAAAGTTTTGTTTGAATGTGGTTTACTCTAACACACACCAGTCCCCAACAAAGATTTAAAACTTTAACAGAGATTAATGACTAAATGCTGTTTAATGTTTACCAAGGTACATACAGACATGCCTTGTTTTACTGCACTTTGCTTTATTGTGCTTTGGTTTATTTGCAAACTTTATTTGCAACAACCTGGTGTTAAGCAAGTCACTGCTACCATTTTTCCAACAGCATTTGTTCATTTTGTGGCTCTCTGTCACATTTTGGTAATGCTCACATTATTTCAGACCTTTCATTATTATTTGTTATAGCGATTTGTGACTGGCAGTTACGACTCACTGAAAACTCAAATGATGGTTAGCATCTTTTAGCGATATAGTACTTTTTAAGGTGTATACATTGTTTTTAGACCTAATTATGTTTATTGCATACTTGATAGACAGCATATAGTTTACATATAACTTTTATATACACTGGGAAATTAATTTGACTAGTTATTGCAAAATTTGCTTTATTGCCATTGTCTGGAACTGAATCCGCAATATCTCTGAGCTATGACTGTATTTGAGAAAAGGTTATTGAAATTGTTACTTGAAGGCAACTTTTTTTTCATTTTGTTATTGTTAATCTATTATTAGTGTGCCTGCTTAGCTAACATATACATTCCCATTAAGTAATATATGTAGGTATATATATTTTAATAATTATAATGTCCACATTTAATGTTTTTTAGTTCCTTACACAGCATGCTTTAGAAAATTGGAAAGTTATTTCAACTAGGAACTTTTTTTAAAAGACTTAATTTTTTTATTAGCTTTTTTTTTTTTTTTTTTTTTAGAGTGTAAGCAGGGGAGAGGGACATTGGGGAAAAGATAGAGAATATGAAGCTGGCTCCATGCTCCTATGACCCTGGGATCATGACCTGAGCCAAAATCAAGAGTCAGACATTCAACTGACTGAGCCATGTAGGTGCCCCAAGACTTAATTGTTTTTATAGCAGTTTTAGGCTCAGAGCAAAATTGAATAGATTTTTATATACGCCCTGTCCCCACATCTGCATAGCCTCCCCTCACCAGAGTGGTGCATTTGTCACAATTAATGAACCTACATTGGGATGCCATAGTCACCCCAAATCCATAATTTATATTGAGAATTACTATTGATGTTGTATGTTCCACAGGTTTGGATAAATATATGAGGATATGTGTGCATCATTGTAGTATCATATAGCATATTTTCACTGCTCCAAAAATCCTGTGTTTTCACCTGTTCCTCTCCCCCCACCCCCCCAGTCCCTGACAACAACTGCTCTATTTATTATCTCCATAATTTTGCCACAATGTCATATAGTTGGAAGCATATATTGTACAGTCATGCAGTGTAGCCTTTTCAAACTGATTTCTTGCACTTAGAATATGCATTTAAGGGTCTTCCATGGCTTGATACTTCATTTCGTTTTAGTGATGAATAATATTTCAGATGTACTGCATTTTTTTTGTCCATTTACCACTTAGGGATGGTTTTGATTGCAACTAAAAACTTTTTTTAATGCTTTTTTAAAAAAATGTATTTAGAGAGAGAGAGAGAGCACAAGCAGCGGAGGGGCAGACAGAGAGGGACACACAGAATCTGAAGCAGGATCCAGGCTCTGAGCATTCAGCAGAGAGCCCCACATGGGCTCTAATTCACGAACCAGGAGATCATGACCTGAGCTGAAGTCCAGTACTTAAGGGACTGAGCCACCAGGCACCCTGCAACTGAGAACTTTTTAATTTCCTTTTAGGTGTGAAAATTTCTTTCTTATCTTATTGTCTAAGAACTCATAATAAGATAAAACAATCTGGGGATAAATTCTTGCCTTGGGGCGCCTGGGTGGCTCAGTCAGTAAAGCTTCTGACTCTTGATTTCATCTCAGGTCATGATCTCATGGTTTGCGAGATCAAGGGGAGCCCCACATCAGTCTCTATACTGACAGTGTGGAGCCTGCTTGGGAGTCTCTGTCTCTGCCCCTCTCACACTAGTGTGTGAATGTGTGCACACTCTCTCAAAATAAACATAAAATATATTTTTTACTTTAAATTTAATCAGTAACTCTTCAATTTTTAGGAAGTATGTAACATCTTTTGAAAAAGTGGAGTTACAGAGGACTTTTTATACTTAATTTTTATGTGGTAGAGAAAAAGGAAGTTCAAGAAGTTTTGCATAGTTCACTCTCTCCATGCTCTTGTTAATCATTTTTGAATTTTTAGAATGTAGTGTTAATCCCATTATTGCTGTTTAGACTAATTTTCATAAACTGCATTGACTGTCCCATTTACACCGCCCGCTAGACAGCACTTAAAAAATTCAAAGGAAGTTTTCAGTAGGTGATGCTGAGCCCAGTTGCTCCTGGCGTTTATTACTCACCAGACAGAAGACTGTGTAAGAGTAAGCAGATAAGAAAGTGAGCACTGGGTCATGGTTTCAGAGTCTCCGTTAGTTTTTGAGAGAAATGATTTGCTGAATGAATGCAGTTCCTGGAGCCAGACAGGCATTCAGTTAATGTAGGGTTTTTTTTTTTGTTTTTTTTTTGTAAGATCCTCTTATGGTATCTTTGAGTGTTTCATTGGACTCATTTCATTTTTAAGTTACTGGTACCTGAGGACGCCATGGTATTTCTTTAACCTACCCAGTTTCTTTCTATAACACTGAACACACAGTGGGTGCCCAATAAATGGTGTTGACTGTCTTGTGACTCATTGTTTATATTGCTTTCAGGTCTGTTTTTCAACTTTGCTCATTTGTTTTGATGAATTTTTTTTTATCTCCTCCTTTGATATGCACATGTCTACTGGGGGACTTTCCGGATCCGGATCCTACCTATGGTTTGACTTTCTTAACTGCTTATAACAAAATTCCCCATAAGATATTTGGGTAAGCCCAGAGACACACTGAAATTGCAGTGACAATTATGGACTAGATGAGAAATTAAATATTTAATTTTTAATTTATAGATACATAGTTTTAAAACGTCTATCTCCTCATTTTTGAGAGAGAGAGAGAGAGAGAGAGAATGGGTATGTGCATGTACCCTGTCAGCACAGAGTCTGATGTGGGGCTCAAACTCACAAACTGTGTGAGATCATGACCTGAGCTGAAATCAGGAGTCTGAAGTTTAACCGACTGAGCCACCCAGGCACCCCTTATAGATACATTTTTGTACTCTGTCTTTGGGGAGGGGTTCTTTGAGTGTGTATACACGAATAAAAATGTATTCACTTATATCTGTATATTTTTTTATCAAATTATACCTCTGAAAATATATCAGGGAAGATACATGTTTTCCTTCCTCTTGTAAGGAATTAAGAAGCAAAAATATAGATACTGAGATTTGAAAAAATATTACAAACTTTTGGGCTACCTTTTAAGATTTGTTGTATTCAGTGATTCTGAGACCTTCTTGAATGGATACAAACTGGATTGACCTAAGTAGCAACCTTCAGACAGTGTTTCAGCATTTACATAGTTCTTATGAAGGTATATGTTTAACTCTAATCGAATACCTATAATAGGCCAGGCAGTATGCTAGACTAGTGGATCTCAAACTTCGTTGCACTTTAGAATCAACTTGCGGAGGTTTAAAAATCCTCACAAGCCAATTACATCAATTTCAAAAGTGAGACGTAGGCCTCAGCATTTTCTAAAACTCCTCAGGTGAGTCCATTGTATAGCCAAGTTCAAGAACCACTGGGCTACACAATGAATATGCATTACCCATTTAACCCTCTCAGCAACCTGTGAGGTGGGATATCCAGTTTTGTGACTGAAGAAATTATTCCAGAGAGATTAGTGACCTACTAATAAATGTAGCCCTAAGCACAAACCACAATCTCTGACTCATTTCAAAATCTTGATCTCTTTTAGTACCTCTTGGGGATTTATATGTAGATTCTTTTTCCCTTTATAATTGCAAGTGTGTACTTCTTTTTATATCACCTGTGCTTTTCTACATGTAATATCTTAATGTGGTCATAGGGAGATTGTGTATCTATGAGTTTGATATCTTTGTTTTCCCCCTCCCACACCACTGAAACTCCCCCTTCCAAAAAAAGGTGAAAACCAAATTATGCATTTAACACTCATAAGCATTGCAAGTGTGTGTGTGTGTGTGTGTGTGTGTGTGTGTGTGTGTGTGTGTGGTGTGTGTTTGAATAAGAGCTTGACTTTGATACACTCAGGAGTAAATTGTCCTACTGACTTTATTAAAATGTGATATGTTGTATGGTTTTTAGCTATTTTAGATATATAAACAAAGACTAGAAATCGGACTTTTGGTATTGAGAATGTTATTGGATACCACTAAATGTTGAAGAAATTTATGAGAAATTACCTGGTGAGAAGTAGGGTGGGAGTAGGGAGTGTGAATTAGGTTGTTTAGCATCTCATTAGCTGGCTACCATAGTGGATATTAAACATTTCCTCACCAGAATTAACTTTTGGAAATTTTATTTCTGCTTTTGGAATGGATGTCTGGTTAAAACAGGAGAAGGGAGCATCTGTGTCTTTTTGGGTATATGACAACTAAACCACAACAAAAGCTTCATTTACTCATGTTGATTTATCCTGGAAGACCTCTGTTACAAAGAGATTCTATTATGTCCCGGTCCTCACTTTAAACAATTGCTAAGTTCCTAAAAGTAGTAAAAAAGGAAGACTTGAGAGGCATATAATAAAAAATGGATAAACCAAATGAAAACTGTAGTTGAATAGTTCATTCTTTAAGAAATGATTGAGTGTACTCTGAAAAAGTTCATGTATTAATCAAAAATACAAAGAAATATATTCATGATTTCTGCTTCAAAATTTTTTCCAGCAGATAGGTGGAGTACATTGAGAACTGTGCTTTAAGACACAAGGTAGCCCTGGGGTGCTTCATTTCTACACTGTAATTCCTTATTTGGCTTTCTTTTTATTCTTTCTACCATACCACTAACAGTGCCAGAAGGGAAAACCTCTCTGGACTTACACCACTTCATTTGCATAGCGTGTTGGGTGTGATAACTCATCATAGAAACTTAGTGAACAAAAGGATCTATACAAGCATCCTACGATAGATATAAACAAGATTTCAAAAAGATTTAAAAATCTTCCATATGTAAAACAAAAAAGGTTCTTGAAAGTCAAAGCATCCAACGAGATTTTCACTGGTGGATGGCAGAGAATGTCTTCTTCACACAGGTGATGGCATGAGCAGTGGGTGCTTTCAAGTGTAGGGTGTATGTCAGATCCCCTGATGCTGGAGCTGAGGCCTAGGGTTTATGCAGAACCATACTTCTCTAGATTTTTGATTAGGGAGGTGAGGCTGCAATCGAGATGTCAGCTGGGGCTCAAGTCTCAGCCTAGGTGTTATCCACTTTAAAGCTCACACTCGTGGCTGTTGGCTGGGCTTAAGTCCTCTGTGAGCTCTTGGCCAGAGAGACACGGGGAAGCTGATAGCATGGCAGCGGACTTCCCTGAGAGTGAGAATGCCTAAAACTGACAGAATACTCTTCTGATAACCTGATCTCAAAAGTGACATTCTTTGCCACATTGTATTCACTAAATCTAAACCCACATTCAGTGAGAGGGGATTACACAAGGAAGTAGGGTCACCAGGGGCCATCTTGGATGCTCTCTTGCAGGAATACATTTAACATACCATGTAAGAATATGATTTCATATGTAATCAATATATAAATATACTGATATTAAATATTGTACTAAGTCAACAAAATACAATGTGTATTTTATACTTACAACACATCTCCATTCAGATGGTATATTTTCATTAGAAGGACTTGGTCTGTATTTAGTTGTCATAAAATTTATAGTTATAAAATAGATCCACATACCTGAGTTGTTCCAAATGTACTTAAATGTTTGCCAACTACTGAATCAAGCATCAGTTTTAAATTTTAGGGGGGGTGCCTGGGTGGCTCAGTCAATTGGGCATCTGACTTTGGCTCAGGTCATGATCTCATGGTTAATGAGTTCGAGCCCCGTGTCGGGCTCTGTGCTGACAGCTCAGAGTCTGGAGCCTGCTTCAGATTCTGTGTCTCCCTCTCTCTCTGCTGCCTCCCCTGCTCATGCTCCTGCTCTGTCTCTCTCAAAAAATAAATGAACATTAAACATTTTTTTTAGAAATTTAAATTCACTGAAAGTATAATCTCTCGGTCACACTAGTCATGTGTCAAGTGCTCAGTAGCCACATGGCTGCCCCATTGGGCAGCAGAGTTCTGGGAGTTTGGCTGAAGAAGGAAGGAAATAAAATGATACTTGGAAAGAACAAGTAGAAATTAAGTAATCGGTGCATTTTGTGTGCATGTTCTGGGGAGAAGGAAAGATATCGAAGGCGATGGAAACCCAGGATACAGTTAAGGTAGTTTAGACTGTTGATCATATTTGAGTGGAGATGCAACGGGTACAAAAAAAAACCCTGAAGTGATGAATGACTTCTGATAGGAACCGTGTATTCCAAGTGTGGAAAGGTGAAAGTATTGAGTGTGGAAGACTGAAACCAGAAACTTTTCAAACTGTTTTTTGAGTTTGTCACTCTGTTCATCATTTTTTCCTAGTGTGTATGCCAAGACAGAGAAAGGCACTTGGAAATGGAATCATTTCCTGTGAGCTCAGAGAGACCCTTTCCTGACCAGGACCAGTGTGTTCTCAGGATAGGAAGAGCTCCCTGGGAGAGGGGGATTCTGTCCATGCCACTCTTTCCACCAAATATTATATGTAAGTTGGTTCAGACACTGTGCCCTGCCCCAGTTCTAAGATACCTGGGGCCACCATTCTCAGTCTCTAGACAACATTATTATGCACAAACCTCTGGATGTTAGATGAGGAAAGGGACCTGAGATCATCTGGTTCGACACTGCAGGAATGGAGGACCAGAGAAACGATTAACTTAAGGTGCCAGAGTAGCCACTTAGGATACTCTTGTGCTTTTTGAGTCCTAGTACCTTGTTTCCACAACTCCACCAGAGGAAGTAGCAGCCTCTGTAGGTGTGAGTGGGCATTTGCACATCTAGCATCTGCAATCCTATTTAAATATCAGGGATTGTTTAGATGGCCTTTGTTGAGGATATCGGTTATCGAGAGGGTTTGGGACCATGTTTTGTGTGCTTGTGAGCAAGTTTCTTAACCTCTGTAAAACCCAGTTAAATGGCAGTGATACCTGCCTTAGGAGATTAAATGTAGAAAAAAGGGTTCTTGCACAGTGCTTAGCAGTAGATATTAAATAACTGCTTACTTTTTTCTCCTCTACTACATGACTCTTTGCTTATTCATTTTTTTGTTGTTATTTTGTAGGACTATTTCAGCTCCCAGAGGGGTGATAAAGTAAATAGTTAAGAGCACTGGATATAGAATTCAACAATTTGGGTTTAAATCTCCACTCTAGCACTGGTAGCTAAGTTCTTTAAACACTGTGCTCATCAGTTCTCTTCATCTGGAACATGAAGATGAGCACACTTACCTTATACGGTGCTGTGACAATGAGTTAGCAGATGTAAAAGACCTAGAGAAATTTCCATCACAGAGTCAGCACTCAAGTGTTATCTGTTGTTGATGATATAGAAATAAACTAGGAGGAAATTATTTTATTTTTCCATTGTGTCCTTGTTGGAATCATTTTGGGGACATGAAGGCATTAGCATGTAATAAGTGCTTACTTTGATGTGAAGAATACCCTTGCCTCTTTATTTGTTACATTATGTCAAATGTACCAACGAGAGGAGTTCCATTCTTAAAGATGAAATTAAGCTATTCTTTTCCTCATATTAATCATGGTCCTCACTGGTCAAAGGAAGCTATAGCTAGGACATCTGAGTTCTGACCCATAACAACTTACTGAACATCTGGGCAAAATGATTTCTTTCCACTCTAGAATTTGGTTTGTTCCAATTTAATCCTTAATTAAATTAAGGATTTAGAATCCAATAGAAGATTTAGAATCTTCCTGAGGACTGAATACTTTTATCTATGTTGGTCTCTTTGAACTTCTTATATCTGTGACTAGTCACAAAATAATTGATTCTCAGCAACCCACCAAGCTCTTATTTTCCTATGAATTCATGGAACTGATACATAACCTTCCCTCACGTCTTCCCTCAATTAAATCAATAAACACAGACCACCCTACCCTGTCTTATGGCATTTAGCATTCTAGAGGTGGTAGCATGAATGAGACAGGGCAGGTCCCAGCTCTTAAATTTTCATTCCAGAGGCTGCCATCAAATAATAAACGAGTGAGTACATTAATGAACATGATGTCAGATGGTAATAAATGTGATGAGGACAAAATGGAGTTCTGTGATGAGGAGCGGGACACCTCCTCTTTGAGTGGTGACAAAATATTTCTATCAGGAGGAAGTAGTTACAGTTTGAATGAGCTCATGGAGCAGGCAACTTGAAAATCTGTGGTTAAAAGCACTTTGGGTAGAAGTGAAGGCGTTTGGTCTATTTGAGGAAGAGAAAGGATGCCAGTGTGAATTACACAGGGAGCTAGAACAGAGTAGTAACCCGAGGGGAGTTCAGAGGTTTGCGGAGGCTAAGGTCAGTGCTTGCTTAGACTTTAGCATGCATCAGAATCACTTGGGAGTTGTCAAATGCAAATTGTAGGGCTCTACCCCCAGTGTTTCTAGTTATATAAATTTGGGGTAGGGCCTGAAAATGTGTATTTCTTCTTTGCTTTAAGTTTATTTATTTTAAGAGAGAGCATGAGTTGGGGAGGGGCAGAGAGAGAGAGAGCGCGAGAGCGAGCGAGCGTGAATCCAAAGCAGATTACACCTCGTCAGCATGGAGTCTGATGCAGAGCTCTAGCTCACCAACCATGAGATCAGGACCAGAGTCAAAATCAAAAGTCAGACACTTAACTGACTGAGCCATGCAGGTGCCCCCAATATGTACATTTATAACAAGGTCCTAGGTGCTGCTGCTTCTCTGAAATCATGCCTTGATAGCCACCAGGTTGGTTCCTCTAGGGCCTTGTAAGCCAAGGACAGGAATTTGGGTTTTATTCTTAGTGCATTGGGAGGCCAGTGAGAGATCATAGATACAGCATGATCAGATTTACATATTTAAAAGATCACTCCTGACTGTTGAAGAGAAGAATAGATTTTTAAGGCACATGGGGAGAAACAGAAGAGATCAGTCAGGCTATTGGAGCAGTCCAAACAAGAGATGATGCTTTAATTACCAGGGCGATAATAGAGAAGCTGGTGACAAGTACACAGATTCAGGATGTGTTTTAGAGTTAAGAACCCACAAGATTTGATACTTACTTAGAAATAGGAGATACTGACAGAGAGGAATCAAAAGATGCCTAAGAGTTTCACATAAGTTAATGGAGTATTTAGTGTGGTGCCATTTGCAGACCTGGGGATGACCAGGGGAGGTTTGGATGAGATTGGGATGGAGAGGAGAATCAGGAATGTGGGTTATGAGATGCCTATTGGACATCCAAATGGAGATGATCATGAGATTACTGAGCATTTAATCAGAGCTCAATCAACAGATCAGGGTTGGGGAAGTAAATTTGAGAGTCCTCGACTTGTAGTTAAAGCCTTGGAGTTTGATGACATCACCAGGAGGGGAGAGTTGTAGAAAGAGAAAAGGGCAGGGAAGGAGCCTGGGACAGAGAGATGAGGGCACTGAGACCGAGGAGTGGCAGTGAAAGAGAAAGAACATAGTAGATTGTATTGTCACACGGAGAAGCTGAGGGGAAAAGATCCCCAGCACAGCTGCTGCACAGCTGTGAAATGTGTCCTTATTGGAGGTTAGAAACTCACTCAAATGTAACTGAGGTGACTCAGGTAATTGTCTATGAGATTTGGACACACATAGGTGATTGGTGACCTTGACAAGAGAAATGTCTGTTAAGAGTCATGTGATTAGCTTGAGTCTCCCTTTGTTGCCTTTCATTATTGCTTATCTTTTTAAAGCCACTTTGCTCTAGTTACTGTAATGTCATATGAGGCTCTTCAAGAAAAGGAACCTTTTGTTGTTCTTAATTGCATTCTCTCAAGCATGTAGCACAATATTATGCCCACCATTAGAACAGATTTTGTTTTAATACAGTCTTCTCTTACTAAACCCAGAGAGAAACACCAAGAAATTGCTTTGAGGAATGGGTCTGCACTTTATAGCTGAAATGTATAGTTTAGGGGTCACCTAACTTGTAAAATAACATTACAAGTTATTTTGAAGGGCTGCCTCACTGACACTGATCACCTTATGTTTGTAGCTTATGTTTGGTAGACCGCTGTACTGAGAGAGGGTGGCTGTTCGATTTCTTCTTGGCATTAGGATTAATACATAAAAAATCTATTGTTTTAAGACTTCTTATTCCACTTTTACATTTTTATATTTGATATTGAGGCTGTATTTTTATATAGTACTTTCCTGAGTGAATCTATAAGAATACTGTATAAATATAGCAAACAGATGTGACCCCATTGGACTTGAGTAGGTTATTAAGGATGTAAGTATGTCTCATATATAATGTAAAGCTTTTTTTCTTTCAAACCAAGAGATATTTGAGTAGATTTCTGTTGTTTTGCTGAGCTTTTTAATTATAATCCTTTTCATTTATTTTAAGGATATTAATATTGACAGAGATGGAGTAATGATTACACATGATTTTGAAGTGATTTGTAAATCAAGTGATAAAAAGACCAATCAGTATTAGCAGGATACCAATTAAATTCTGCGTTAAAATTGTTTTGATATTTTTAAAATGTTATTGCAATGTGTGAAATTTTACCTTAATTTTATCATGAAAATTGAGTATAGTATTGAGATAGTTTAGTGAATAAAGCAATATTTTGGGAGGGAGCATATGCATATGGACAAACTTAGCAAATTGCATACATTAACAATGTGCAGTTTTTGATATACCAATTATACCTCAAGCTGAGGGAGAAAAAGAAATTTTGTGCTTCAAACAGAAGCAAGCATTCATATGTAAATCTGTTGTAAATGAGAGTACAGATGTAAATAATACTAATTTACCATATTCATGTGATGTCATGTTTTGTTATTTTTAAGGCTTGATTAATGAATTTTTGCTCTAACCTAGATGAGTTTTCTATATCTTTTCAGTATAAGCTCCCCCTCCCCCTCCATCATCACCCCTATTTGCTGTTGTGTTTGGTTTTGGGTAGCAGCTTCTGTGGAGTGGAAACTGATAGTCAAATTAGGCCTCTGGTGAAGAACTTATGTGAAAATCCACTGGTAGGAAAACTACTCAAACATTCCAATTTAAAAGGGATTGGGGGTGGGGGGGCACCTGGGTGACTCCATCAGTTGAGCCTCCGACTCTCAACTTTTAATTTCAGCTCAGATCACAATCTCATGGTTTGTAGGTTCGAGCCCCGCGACAGGCTGTCGGTGTGGAGCCTGGTTAGGATTCTCTCTCTGCCCCTCCCCTTGTCACACATGCAGTCTTCAAGAATAAACAAAAGTTGAAAAAGAAATTATAAAAGGGATGGAGGACTTGCATGTTGATATCTTAATTTTTTTGCATTACCAGAATTACGTAACCTGGATTACCTTATAAACCTTGATTGTTTTCACTAGACTTTTGGCATTAGGTAATATTTAATTATGTTATTGCTTCAGAGCATCTCAGTAAAAAAATTAAGAACGTTGTGGGGGTGCCTAGGTGGCTCAGTTGGTTAAGCGTTCTCCTCTTGATTTTGGCTCAGGTTATGATCTCACAGTTTGTGAGACTGAGCCCCATGTTGGCCTCTGTGATGACAGTGCAGAGCCTGTTTGGGATTCTCTCTCCCCTTTCTCTGTGTGCCTCCCCCACTCGTGCCTGCTCTCTTTCTCTCTCTAAATAAATAAACATTAAAAAAAATTGAGAACATTAGAATATGTAAGTAGGTAAAAAGTATTTTAAAAATTTAGCTGGTGACTAAAAGGCTAAGTTACCAAAGTCTTAAAGCTACTTAAGATTCAGACCAAATCCAGGCCTCTACGTAGTCGTCTTCTCACTAGACTGTACTGTGTAGTAAGCAAACTTTAACTTATAGACATATTCCCAAATTTAATATAAATGAATCACAATAGGGAAGCAACATATAATGATCCTTCAGGTTCTGCCCACCTAAATTCTCCTTTTCTTTCAGTAACTGAGTCACATATCTCTTTGAAGTGAACCTTCCCACCCCCACAGAGCTTGTTTCATCATGCTCTCATTACTCTGAATTTTTAAAGTTACTCATCTATTTTATGACACTTGTTTTTTGCTTTGTATTCATTATTTAACTAGACCATGCATCTATCCCAGTTGGGTTTCTAGTTCACTGTGGTAAGATCTTGGTCTGATTGCCAATATGCTTTTCAGTTATCAGGACCAGAGGTGACCGATGCTTTATTATTTGAAGTAATAACAGGGAACACTAAGATGTTCTTAATAGAGGTTCTATGTAAATAATATTTCAACTAGTGCTTTGTTTTGTTTTCCCTTTTTGTAAGCAGGCTTATCTTCAGTAATTTAAGATGAGTTTTCATCACAGACTCAAAGTACTTTAGGAAATAAAAGTCACACATACACAGAACATTCAACAGTTAATCAGAGTTCATTGTGGTGTGCAGTAGAGAGAAAGACATCCCAGGGAATTGTGACTCGGTCTGGATCTTGAGGGATAAATAATATGTGTAAAGGAGAGAGGATGGGGAGGACATTCACATGGAGACTAGGATAGGCCACTTCTGGAGATGAGAAGATGCCTCATTTCATCTTGGGATGAAATGCAGGGGCTGGGAGGATGATGGTGGTGGCAGGAGGTGCCTCTCGGACCTCTGTTCTACCACTCTTGAAAGCCACGTCCACTGCAGACACAGTTGTTTCTGTTTTCTTACCTCCCTGCCTGTGACAGTTGGGCTTCTCTTCAGCCTTCCTGATGAAAATCTTTTAAAGCTCAAGGTTTCCCAGTTATTTCTTGCTAATAAATCTAGTGTGTATTTTCCAGTTCTCACCTTCTTAAAAATAGAATAAAATCAATTTCTAAAACTCCAACACAGGTTATTCAGATGTAAAAACCCACTCCCTTCCTTGGTGGTAAGAACTTTTCCTTCCCAGTCATATGCGTAGGGACCTCTTCTTTTGTTGGAAATATTCATTTAATTCATTCATTTGATAAATATAAGTGCCTGCCTGCATCCTTCCAGAGATTCTATGCATTTGCAAATTTGCGACACAGGGCAGTAGAAACTAGTCCCTATTGTCATGGGATTAATTACTCTTTAATAGAAGGAGATATGAAAAAACAAGTATGCTAGTTGTTGATAAGCCCTAAGGCAAAAAGTAAGGCAGAGAAATAGAGGTACTATCTTAAAAAGTTAGAAGCAAACCCTGTGAGGAACTTGAGTCAGGATTGTTCCAGGTGTTGAAAAACAAAACAAAGATTGTTCTAGGTGTGTTCCAGGAAAGGGCAAGAGTCACAGTATTGGAGTGCTGTGAGGGCAGGAAGAGGAAATTGGAGAGACCAGAGGTAAAGAAGGACAAATTATAGGACTCCAAATCTTATACTGGGTGAAGTCAGAAGTCATTGGAGGGCATGGGAGGAAGTGTGGTGATCTTACAGTTAAAAAGGATCACTCCAGCAGCTGTGTCGAGAACGTGAAGAGCCAGCGTTGGGAGCAGGGAGGCTACCTAGCGACTTGATCAGAGGTGTTTGAACAGGGCTGCTGGTGGAATCCAGGTCTATCATATAGAACTGGCAGAAGCTGTCGATGGATTAGATCACAGCTATGTGTGTGAGTGGATTTTTTTGGTTCAAGCAATTGGGAGAATTATGATTTACAGAGATAGGGTGACTTGGAGAGAAAAAGATTTGGTTTGGAGGAGCTGGAGAGAGGAATCGGAAGTTAAATTAAGTTGGTGGTTCCAATTAGTCATCTGCGTCCAGATGTCAAGAAGGCGTTAGATTTACAAATCTGGAGTTGAAGGGAGAAATCCAAACAATATTTGGCGTCTAAGATTTTTTTCATACAGATTTTGTAAAATTCTTGTTATATGTATTATAACAATTTTTTAGATTCATTTTTGTTGCTGGTATAAAAGAAGTTTTCTTCATTATACTTTCTGACTAGTTTTGTATTTGTTTATATAGGGTATTGACTTTCAGTATGTTCGTGTTATACTGAGATGCTTTACTGAATTCTCTTTTTTTTTTTAATTTAATTATTTATTTTGAGAGAGAGAGAGAGAGTGAGAATCTGCTAACAGCACAGAGCCCAGTGCAAGGTTTGATCCCACAAACCCTAACTAAGATCATGACCAGAGCTACAATCAAAAGTCCAACACTTAACCAACTGAGCTATGTAGGCATCCCCTGAATTCACTTATTTATCAAATTATTTAAAAATCGATTCACTGATTTCTCATCTTTGACTTTTCTGTGGATTTCTACCAAACTGTTCAATTCTATGAGCATACCAGTTTCTTTCATGGTTCTGTTTACTTTCCTCTGCTTGAAATGTCAATTATTTGTTTTTTTTGTTTGTTTTTTTTCCCTGGGTGTTTCTTTCTTTTTTTTTTTTTTAAATAGTTTATTGTCAAGTTGATTTCCTTACAACACCCAGTGCTCATCCCAACAAGTGCCCTCCACCATGTTCATCACCCCCCTTCCCCACCCCCATCAGCCCTCAATTTGTTCTCAGCATTCAAGAGTCTCTCATGGTTTGCCTCTCTCCCTCTCCCCAACTATTTTTCCCCTTCTTCTCCCGCATTGTCCTCCATTAAGTTCCTCCTAATCCACCTATACGTGAAAACATATGGTATCTGTCCTTCTCTGCCTGACTTATTTTGCTCAGCATAACACCCTCTAGTTCCATCCATGTTGCTACAAATGGCCAGATTTCATTCTTTCTCATTGCCATGTAGTATTCCATGGTATAGATAAACCACATCTTCTTGATCCATTCATCACTGATGGACACTTAGGCTCTTTCCATGTTTTGGCTATTGTTGAGAGGGCTGCTATGAACATTGGGGTCCATGCGCCCCTATGCATCAGCACCCCTGTATCCCTTGGGTAAATTCCTAGAAGTGCTACTGTTGGGTCATAGGGGAGTTCTGTTAGTTTTTTGAGGAACTTCCATATTGTTCTCCAGAGGGGCTGCACTCTGATGCATTCTTTACATTTTACATTTTTTACATTTTCCTGGGAGTTTCTATCCATTCCCCTAAACTCAACTCCTGTTTCCCATCTGTAAGACACTTCTGAGTTCCTGGAAAAGTTTCTCTTCCCATGAGCTTCACCTATATCATCTGTATACCTACATTATGATAGTCCTCAAACTTTATTGTTATTTTGTGTGTACTTATTGCCCTTTTTGGGGTTTGAACTCTTTAGGGGTAGGATCTGGGTTTTATCATCTTTACATCCCAAGTGCTTAGCTGAATTGGCTACATAATTGTCTCTTACAGGATAATTGTAGGTTGAACACATGAGTAGTCAATTCTACATAGTAAAAATGTTTTGAAATTGGATAAATTTTTCTTTATGTAGATTTTATAAATGTGTTATAGATTGTAACACTTTTAAAAATTCATTTTTATCACTACTGTAAAAATTTTCCCAGGTGCAATATATCTCTGCAATTATACTCTTAAAAATTGAAGGCCTATTATTTTGGAAAATTAATGTACAGTGTAGGAAATTTGTCTCTGCTTTTCAAGATGTCAAGTGTATAAAGGTGCTTATGAGACCTTAAGTTTTGAAAATACTAAATGGCTGGATGTCACATACTTACTTATAAAGAGGCCCTTTAGTTTGGTTTTTACTTTGTGTAGGAAATGGGGAGAGGGAGAAACTAAAATTTATATTTTTCTCTATGGAAAGCAGTAATAATTCTTCCAAAAGCAATTAAAAGCAACATTTTTGAAAGCTTTAATTTGCAGTACTTAAAAGGATATGTATATGTCATTACTTGTAGTTACTTTATTTTTATGTTTTTTCAACCCATCAAATCATTAAATTGGCCCATGTGAATTTTTTCAGGTTATTTACTACTTATTTCTGTCATAAATAGGTTAAGAGATTGCCCTAGTGATACTGAGGCTTATTTGCTAGAGTAATTCTTTTTAGAATTTTTCACAGAGGCAGAAATGTATTTTTTCAAATACATTGCTGAGTGCAGTGGGTAATATAGATGCTTCTTCCCTCCAGGAAGCTATAAATGTAGGCAAAGTCATGAAACTGGTACCCGGGGGAAAAATGGGAAAGATGTCATATTTATGGAATATGTTGTATGTGCTATATAGGCAGAGACTCTTTGCTTTGAGGGGTTAGGGAAGGGTGGTTTCAGCTTGACTTTGAAGAGTAGGTGAGATTATCTGGTTAGAGAGGCAGGACACACTAGATTGGAAACAAATAGAATGAAAGACAATAGGTAAGAGCTGTGATGAGGTTTAGAAATGAGATCCTGGTCTCCATCCTGGGACAGCAAGGATTTGTATAATATATCTCATCAAAGAAAATGTTACACTTTTGCTTTACTATAATAAACATACTAATAAAACTTAATGAAAGTGAATATCAAATTTCTTTATTATCATGTTTCTTTTTATTACCAAGTAATGTAGTCATATTGTTGAAAACGAAAGAAAGCGCCAATTTAAAAAGCAAAAAAAGGGACACCTGGGTGGCTCAGTCAGTTAAGCTTCGTACTTTGGCTCAGGTCATGATCTCACAGTTTGTGAGTTCGAGCCCTGCATGGGGCTCTGTGTTGACAGCTAGGCGCCTAGACCCTGCTTCAGATTGTGTGTCTTCTCTCTCTCTCTCTCTCTCTCTCTCTCTCTCTCTCTCTCTGCCCCCCCTTCTCTCAAAAATAAACAGTAAACAATCTTTTTAAATGCAAAGAAAAATCCTTAATTCCATCATCTCTAATAAACAGTTCACATTTTGGTGCTTGTTTTTCCACATGTGAAAAACATGTACACACACATTTTGTGTTTTTATTAAATTAGATCATATTAGAAAATTAACTAAAATAGATGTATTTAGAGGTGTCTGGGGTGGCTCAGTCGGTTAAGCTTCCAACTCTTGATTTTGACTCAGGTCATGATCTTGTGGTTCGTGAGTTCAAGTTCTGTGTTGGCTCTGTGCTGATAATATGGAGCCTACTTGGATTATCTCTCCCTCCCTCTTTCTTTCTCCTCCCCTGCTTGATTTCTCTGTCTCTCAAAATAAATAATCTTAAAAATACAATAGATATATTTAATTTCTTTCTTTTGTTTTTATTAAAGGAGAAAACCAAAAGCCAAGGCACCACTTCCTCCAGCTGAGACCAAATACCTTGATGCCTCTTCAGTTGATGATACAGTAGACTCCTCTGCTTACATCATGGAACAGAAAGAAAACATGATAGATAAAGACATTGAACTCTCAGTGGTGCTACCTGGAGATATTATCAAATCCACTACTGTTCATGGCAGGTACGATGGAGCAATCAAAAGCAGGAGTTCCCTTTCTTCTTCTGTCATTGACACCTTCTGTGGTATATGTACTTCTTAATTTTTTTCTTTGACAAAATATTTCATTCATCACCCTATTTAGTTATCTATTAAAAATATGCTAAAAGGTGATAAATTTTTCCTAATCATATTTTAGTATCAATGCTGTGAATTCCACAACCCCTGTCAAGTGCCTCTTGAAATTTAGAAGTATTTTTTATTACTAATTTAATAAGTCTTCTGAAAAGCAAAAAAGTTTTTCCTGGAGGAACAATCATCAGCTGTATTGATTTTTATAAGTCCAACTTACAAAGCAGGACAATGACCTATAAGGAAATTCTTTCCCTTCCTCTCCAAATTATTCCTTCCTTTTAAAGCTGCTTCTCTGAATCTGATTTTGCAGAAGAAGTTACTAACTACTCTTAAAATGTCATACTCTCTTATTCATCAAAACAGATAAATCTATGTAAAATTAATAGGATGTTTTAGTTCTTTGAATGATTTCATTAATCTACTAAAAATGTGGATAAGTTTAATAGAAATGTAAAATTAAACTTTAACCCAGCAAGAAGTGAAAATATGATTTAGGAAACTGATACTTTTAATACCTGCATAAAAATTGGAAAAATGGAATAAAGCCAAGTGTAATTTTCCATTTCATTTTGAAGTGGAAAGTTACATGAGCCGTATACTTGGTCTTGTTCCACCTTTCACCTTCAACTGCCTGTTTGTTATCAGGAGTCCTGTTTTAGAAATCTAAGCTGTTTTGACCTTTGTATAGAGAAAGAGTGAGAGACAGAAAGAATCTGGTGTGTGTGTGTGTGTGTGTGTGTGTGTGTGTATAGAACAAAAGAATAAGCAACATATAGGGTATTGCATTCTTACAATGTGGTTTTATCTGGAAGAAACTTATTCAAGATAACCTTAATCTTCAGATGAACCATCAAGTTTATGTGTAATTTCACAATTATTGGAAAAGTGTGAAAATAGAAAAGTTCAGCATTAGCAAACAATACATAGTTTTTTGGGGTTTTTTTTGTATTAAACTCAGTAAATTTAAGTAAGTTGCATTTTGCCATTTATTTTATACTGAAAGTGGTTCACACATTGAATTATGTTTAGGAAGTTGAGAAACCTGTGATTGTCCTTGGTGGGCCTCTAGCTTATCTGCAGGTAATCACCTGGATTGTACTTCCTTTGGGCAAGGAAGGCATCTTGTAAGTTAGAGACCATGCCTATCAATTTCAATCCTTGAAATAATACTGTTACCCTCGTTTTAAAATAATAATAATGGGGGAACCTGGGTGGTTCAGTCGGTTAAGTGTCCAACTTTGGCTCAGGTCATGATCTCATGGTTTGTGGGTTCGAGCCCCACATAGTGCTCTGTGCTGACAGCTCAGAGCCTGGAGCCTGCTTCAGATTCTGTGTCTCCCTCTGTCTCTGACCCTCCTGTGCTCACACTGTCTCTCTCTCTTGCTCTGTCTTGCGCGCTCTCTCTCTCAGAAATAAATAAAACATTAAATTTAAAAAAAATAATAATGATGTGGCTAGGGGTAATAAAGAGTTTTATACTGAAGTCCATTCATTTTACTGAACTGAAGACAGTTCGTTTTACTGAAGTCAAAGTAATTTTTTAAAAAGTCAGTATTGTGCTCGCTTCGGCAGCACATATACTAAAAAGTCAGTATTTTTCCTAGTTCTTCATTGATACTGACAAGTAACAATGGTTTCATTACCAGTACTCCTCAAAATTTCTGCTTGGTCCTCCCAGTCATGCATTCATAACGCCGCCTTCTCTACTATCACCTTTCTGAGTTCTTTGGACTTCTTTTTTAACCTCAATGACTTTAATAATACCATCATGGTTTTCCTCTCACCTTCACCCATCATAATTATTTTAGAATTTTTCACATGTTTTCTGAGGTAACTTTTCTGTTTCCTTAACTCTGGGAAACTAGCATCCATAGTCTACTTTCCTTATCTACCAGGAGAATAGGATCAATCACTTTTTATTTTTTTTAATTTTTATTTATTTTTAAGAGAGAGAATGAGAGAGAATCTCAAGCAGGCTCTGCACTGTCAGCACAGAGCCCAGTGTGGGGCTCAAACTAATGAACCATGAGATCATAACCTGAGCCAAAATCAAGAGTTGGACACTTAACCTAACTGAGCCATCCTGGCACCACTGGATTTCATCACTTTGAAGCTGTTCCTTTACTGAAATCTTAGAGTTCCCTCTTTGATACAACCTTTTTGACATCTAGCTTATCTATTTTCTATTTCTTCATTGGATTTGTTCTTCATTCTTTTTATTAAGTCTAATTTGTGACTTTTCTGCAAGTTGAAGCATGTTTCTTCATGTTTATCTTGGATTCTGCATCAATCATTTCTACTACATTTGTCCTTAAAAGGATCCTAGATTTTCCTCACCCTTTTGACCTTCCAGAATGTTTGCTTCTTAGGTCCCTAAATCTGAGTGATTTCCCATTAATTACCGTTTTGTTTCTGGATTACCAATTGTTGGATTGTCTCAGTTTTCTTATCTATAAAATGCTCTATAACTCAGTTATTAGTATTAAACAAAATGGTGTCAGTGCCTGGCATTCATAGACTTCCTCCATTTTCCATCACAAATTGCTTTCCTTCATCCTGGGCTCTCTCCATCAGCTCCCACTCTCAGATTAATCTGACTAAAACACCCCTCCATTTGTGCCACTATTTTTGATAAAAGAACACAGGTACAGCAATTAAATATTGAATTAAGGAAGTCCAAACTACCAAGTCTGAAGATTGGGACACCTTATTTCTTCTTCATGTAATTAGGTAGGATTTTCCTTCCCTGATTCCCTTTGAATATCTTAAGGTTCAGCTGCATGACTCTTTAGTTCTACAGATACTCTCCTTTTCTACCTCCATACCTTTTTGAAATTTTTTCCATCTGGAGTACCTTACCAACCACATTTTCTCCATTTGGTTTGTAGCTCAAGTGACGCTTTTATTTATAAAGGGTCCCTAATCTTCCCAGAATGAACTGTTACCTCTAAATTCCAAACTCTTCTGACACTTTATTACCATTGATAGTTATCAGATATCATTCTATGCTATAATCAATATGCATGGCTTGTCTTCTTGAATAAACCACAAGACCCATGTGGGCATCATTACTTCATGTTGCTTAGCATAGTTTCTTGCAATATACTAGGCATTTAATAAATTCATTAAAATGAATATGGCTTTCCTGAGCTCTTATGTAGATGAAGGTAGCAACTTAAATGGTATGTGTTTTTTTTTTAATTTTTTTTAATGTTTCATTTATTTCCGAGAGAGACAGAGAGAGAGAGAGAGAGCGTGAGCAGGGGAGGGTCAGATAGAGAGGAAGATACAGAATCTGAAACAGGATCCAGGCTCTGAGGCTGGCTGTCAGCACAGAGCCCAATGTGAAGCTCGAACCCACGAACTGTGAGATCATCCCCAGAGCTGAAGTCAGACACTTACTTAACTGACTGAGCCATCCAGGCGCCCCATAAATGGTATGTTCTGAAGAGACATTTGTTTGAATGGTCCTTAGTTGCTTTCCTAAGATCTTTTAAATAAAGACAATTTCTCCACATAGAGAACAAGAAGGTATGTTCCAAATACTGATTGCTTTTTAAAATTTGTTTATGGCTGAAAATTTTTCCTGCAAGCAGAATTTGTTTCATACCAGTGNCGAGATCACGACCCAAGCGAAAGTCGGACGCCTAACCGACTAAGCCACCCAGGCGCCCCCATACCAGTGTTTTCATTAGGCAGTTTGATTCAGGGACTTTTTTCCTAATAGTTTTATCACTTAGGAATGACTCAAGTTGTAGATACAGTGACTGATTTCTTTAATATTAAGTGTTTATAATTAAAAGTGGTGGTGTGATTCTGGATATCTTAGGAGTGATTATAGAGATCTCAGGCTGCAATTCGGGATATCTTAAGAGTGTAATTTGGAATATTTTGAAAGTTGCAGCTACCATTGGCCCATGGTTAAAAGACAAAACAGTGTTTAAGTGTAACAACAAAGTGTGCAAATAAATATTATCTACCTAAAGTGAAGACCCATGACATGGATAACTTAAAACTCTTCTTGGCTTTGTTACTGTAAATGGAATAGGGAAAGTTTCAACAAAATAATACAGGAATTTGGTGGAAGGTTAAGGAAGAGTAGTTATAAGTTTACATATATAATGTTTTCTTAGAAAATCAGAGCTCCATATGTCACTGTGAACACTCTTATAAAACTTTTTGAGACAGCATTCTCTATTTGTCTAAGTATTCCTTGTGCATGATATTTATTTTGATAGTATTATATATAAAATACGCATTTCCTTTGAAGAATAACATAAATATTAGACTGGAATAAATATTTAGAAAACTTATTTACTTCATTTAACTTTTCAGATACATTTTTTTTTCTCAAAATTTCTTCTTGGGGAAGATTTTTAGAAAGTTTCCCTCTGTCTCCTTATACAGCTCATGCAGAGATATGCTCAGAATGTCCCCTTTGAAGGAATGTGAACACACAGCATTATCTTCAGAAGAATGCCTTTATTTGTACATTGATTTTTCACCAAAGAGCTTATTCAGATTAGGAAACACAATAAGGTTGGAGGTGGTAATAGACTTTATGCTCAGGGGGAAACTAAAAGCTTGTTGTCCTGAATTAGGATGGTAACCTTGCACTGGCTTACCAAACTTTGGTACTGGAGCTTAGTGATAATGCCTCTTTAAGGACCAAAGTCACCCTTTGTCTGCCATCTTTGTGCCTTTGCTTACATTGAGGGTACCTGCAGTGCCAGCCTGAAAACCCTTGGGCATTTCTGTGTATCCTTTCATGACTGGATTAAAGGGAGGTGGGATTAAAGTGTTTACTGTGGCGTGTGTGTGTTGTGTGTGTGCATGTGTATGCATATATATGCAATCATAAACATTGTGTGCGTGTGCACGCGCATGCACACACATGCATGCTGGCAGAGTAAACAACCTTTTTCACCAGACAGAGCAGCTCTGTGCCTTACTAAAAGTAAGCATGAAAGGATACTTGTGTCAGGGACAGAGTTGCCCAGGGCCTGTCCTCCTCAAAAAATACTACAACATGCAACGGCATAAGTAGTGGTGTCTACATGTCCTAGGAAAAGTTAATTTTTAATGAAAATGAGTTTATGGGGTAAACTGCTATGGACACTACAGGGAATAAGGAACTATGTGAGTATGTTTGCATTACCACTCTAGGTCCTTACCTTATAGTCAGGTGTCTGCCCAGGATGTCATTTTTCCTCATTAAGTGTTTGTTCCTTTTTTCTCTATTCTCTTTCTCTGGGACACTTTAAAAACAGTTTTCACTTTTGAGATTTGGTAAAAGATTGAGGTCAGTCCTCTTTTTTAGCCTGTGGAGAGAATATTGTATGGCTAGACTAGCACAGTCTCTGTTCTTCAAAAGAGGAATGGAATCAACACTATTGATGACAAAGTATTTCTTTCTTTTATGCTCCTACCATAAATAGAAGTTTGTTTTGATTTGAGCGAATCTGAGAATGCCATAAATGAAAACACAAATAATGAAAGCATAGAACTTGAAGTTAGAAATCCTGGGCCCTATAGTTGATTCCATAACTTGCTATGTAACCTCAAGCAAGTCACCTCATCTCTCTGGCCTTTGCCTAGAAAATTAACTAGAGACATGTTACACATGATTTGTGACCTAATTTGCC
Source organism: Crocuta crocuta (assembly GCF_008692635.1). Taxonomy (NCBI): domain Eukaryota; kingdom Metazoa; phylum Chordata; class Mammalia; order Carnivora; family Hyaenidae; genus Crocuta; species Crocuta crocuta. The sequence goes on along the minus strand of NW_027528877.1, from coordinate 1,393,942 downwards.
TCTCCAGCAACACGAATTTATAGCAGAGTTGAGAGTAAGCCCAACTTTCACGGGCACTGGTTGGGTCAGTTTAGAAATGGTTGACATGGACTACAGTGCCACCTATTGGAAAAAGTAGACTATGAAAAATGGCAAGATAATAACTGGATTAATGTGGGTCAATTTTGTTTAAAAAAATCAGTAATACAACAGTATGGATCTTAGAAGAGTTTCAAAATTTCATATCACACTTATTTATTGAAAAGTATAAAATAATGACAGGTGTGTATTAAATATATAATAGGCAAATAGATTTCAAAAACACACTGCTGAAAATCTACTCCATGTTACAAATCATGTTGAACTCTCTAAGAATGCTTAAATTTTAGTGTAGATACTTATCCAATTGTGGCTGCTTAAAGTAAAAGTTGGAATTGTAACTGTTAAGTTATTTAAGTAGAACAGCGCTGTTTGTGTTTTTATTGGAGAGAATAAAGAATCCTGTAATCCTTGGGAAAAGGTAACAGAATACTCACAATGTCCTCTGAGTATCATTCCTAAGGGGGCTACCCTCCTCACTTTACTTCCTGGGCATCTACACCTTATAACAATGACTCTTATTAATTTTCTCTTTAATTTTTTATGACTACAAATGGAATAATTGAACATTATATAAAGTAGGAAAATGCAGATAAGCCAAAAACAATTAAAACATGTCATTATTAAACAGGCAGGTTACAACTATTAACATGGTAGTATATAACCTTTTATTCATACATATGCATACACATACACACAAATGTTTATGTATACACATAACCTATATAGGCACTTTTTCTTTCAGCCAATATGGCAATATGATATATTGCACATACTATCTTGTTAACCTACCTTTAAGTTAATGATTTCTAACTTTTGTGTCAATAAAATTTTCTCTTATTCTTTGTCTATATTTGCATTGCCCCAATTACAGTGAGATATACTTATAGTACTTCTTCTTTTCTTTTTTAATCAGGGGTGTGTGTATGTGTTTAATAGGTATGTTATTAAATCACAGTTTTTATGAGGTAATTATGATTAGCTCTGAACAGAACATCCAAAGTAAATGACCAAGTAGAGTTTAGCCTAAAGTGGTGAATTTCAAAAAAAAATTTTTTTACCTTTAGAAATATCTTTCTTTTATCATTTGATGTAAGAACAGGTATCTGTTACGGTCTTAAAATCTTAATTCTGTGTTACTTTCTTCTAAATGTTTTCTATAGCATAATTTAGTAAGCATTCTCAACTTTGAGATTAGGTTTATTTGTTTTATGTACCTGATCTACTTCATTTCACTCACATAGGAATAGTTAGAGAGCATTACTTTATTCCTGAACTCATTACCGAGCTAAGTGGGTTAGCATAAGATAAATAAATGTCAGTAATAACAGAGTGTTCTAAAAATTTCCATACTGTCATTAGTAAGTCTAATTGGGTTGTTGGTATGCATTTGTAAGGGGCAGCTAGAACCTATTCAACTCAACTCAGTTTTGAGGATGCATTGAAAATGGCATTAGATAGTAGGACAGATTTAAAGATTCATAATAAAGGGGTGCCTGGGTGACTCAGTTGGTTTAGCATCTGACTTCAGCTCAGGTCATGATCTCATGGTTTGTGGGTTTGGACCCTGCATTGGGCCCTGGGCTGATAGCTCAGAGCCTGGAGCCTGCTTGCTTCAGATTCTGTTTCTCCCTCTTTCTCTGCCGCTCCCCCACTTGTGCTCTGTCTCTCTCTCAAAACTAAATAAACATCAAAAAATTATGTTTTAATTTAAGGAATCATAATAAGGAAGAATCTTATTCATAGAATTCCACTCATATCAGATACTTTGAAATCTATTCATAAAAGTCCTTAACATCATGCATCTTCATTTACCTATGACAGTCTGTTTGTATTATCCCAGATTAATTACCAAGAGTGCCCCCTTTTGCTCTCCGGTGTCCCAGATTGGATAATAAATTACATAGCTACCCTGTTGGTAAGTGATGTTTAAACACTTCCAGGGGTTAGAAATTCACTGAGGCAGTTATTGGACATCTTGCGGATCTGAGAGCTCTTTGTTGAATCATGACCTTCATTTTTGATATCCAGTTGGACTTTGAAACACAAAAATGGAGGTCTCATCTTAGCAGATGGCAAAACTAGGACAAGATTACCCTAATTAGTGTCATGAATGCACAGAGTCACCATAGGATTTAGGGGGTAATTCAGTGATGTCATCATTCTTTGAAGTAAAAACTACAAATAGCAGATAGCCTAGTGCACACCATCCACCCCATCTTGAATCCTGATTTATAGGTATGGGGCTAAAATGTAGCTCCATTACAACTCAGGAAATTCTAATTTTGACTGCACCTTCATTCTGTATAAGTTCTTCATAATCTGGTCATGTAACTTTCAACTTTTTTGTTCATGAAGTCAGAGTAGCTTTTGTGGTGGTTGTGAGCTCAGATGAGATAACAGATATGAAATTCATACAAGGAGTTTTTTATTTCTAAAGGAAGTAGGGAATTTCTTAGGGATTTCTTCATTTCAAAGAAGAGAGAAGAGTTTTTAGAGAGTCTTAAAAAAAATATCTGCCCTCCAGGAAATTACTTTACAAGAGGAATAAAAAAAAAATCTGTAAATAGTAATACACAGTAGACTCTTAAATAATATAATAAACCCAAATTCCAAGTGATAGGGTGGTATAGAGGAGGATGATATTATTCTTACTTGATTGAGAAAGTGATGACCACAGTCAGCCAGTCCTTTTCTACTTTTAATCATTTGGCTCAGGTTTCAAGTGGCCTGTTGGCACTTGCTCCTGCTTTAGCAGACATGGACACAAGCTTCCTTCCTGTTGTGCTTCTAGGGTAGAACCTGTTAGCCAACTGCTGTTTGGTGCATCAACTGAGAGCTATCCTCAAAACAAATTTGTTGTTTTGCTACAATTAATTTGGCTTCAAGCTGGATAACTGTCTGTACTCAAGAGATGATTTGTGTTTTCTGTGGTAAAGTTTGGGACTAGATATTCCCCAAAGTAGCCCCATTGCGTACAGAGCCTGCTTAAGAGTTAATGTCCTATTTTATAGTGTTAAGGCTCCTTCATTATAGAGTTAAGACTGTAATTCTCACCCTTAAAATTGGCTAGGTCAGGCTCATATCTTCTGTGTTTTTTGTGACAAATGTTGAGGCTTTGGTGAAATACCAGAAGCATTTGAACAGGTTTGACGTTATTTTTGGAAAGGTCTTAATCCAACCTAATGCCATAATCCCACCTCTGTGTAAAGATGTCTTGACTTCAGATACAACAAGGTTACTAATCAAGTTTGTTGATTAAGAAAAAAATAACAGCTTTTATAACCTCTGTTTGTGTTTAAAGCATATGAATCTCCTTTCAACAACTTTGCCTTTTCCTATGTCTGATACTTTGCAGAGAACTCAGTTGTATGTTGTCTAATGTGTTTGAGATACCAGAATTACCTAAGAGATAAGTAATTGCTGGTTCCTGTAAATTCCTCATTCACTGACACCAAACTCACTGTGTACCGATATTATATTAGGTACTGGGAATAAACATTGCTAAGAAATGGTCCTGCAAGAAAGGAGTGCATATTGAGGTAGAAGTGAAACCCATGTAACATCTTGAGGTCATCCTGCTCCTTCAGATCAAGATAAGATTAGCTTGAATTCTTGTCCTATATCTTGTGGAAAGTTTGATCCCTTTATAGTATTATTGTAGATTCCCACGTGTTAATGTTCTTGGAAACTTCTCCTCCAACACTGACTTTATATCTTATTTTTGGTTTCTTATTATTTTAGTCTCTCCCTTTCGAAGTTTCTTTTCTTGATTTAACATGGCCCCTGGAAGCTACCAAGACCTTAGTGTATCATATAGCAAATCATTTAAATTAGCAATTTAGGTCACCTGTTGGGTCCTTTCAGCAACCTCCCACGTTCTAGTGTTCTGCAATCCTGGCCTCTTTCTGCTGCTTAACTCCCTTGTCTGTGTCTTGTGCCTTCTTACCCTTTTCCTCTGGCATAGGCTTTAATCCTATCAACACTTCACAAAGTATATCTGAAATCTGACTAGTCCAAGCCACCATCTCCCCCTAAATTTTTGCAGTAACTTTGTAACTGCTCCCCCAGGCTATTGTGAATACAACAATCAGCATAGAATCTGATTTTACTGGTAAAGATGTAAGTAAATTACATCTTTACTTTTAGATGTAAACTAGATCACATCACTCCTCAGAACTCCAGTGGTTTTCTTTCTCACTTGGTAAAATCCCAAGTCACTCTGATTTCAGTCTGTTGTGTTCACCCCAACACACTGCGTTCTGTTTTTCTTTAAACATGTGGAGCATACTGTTGCCCCTGGGCCTTTGCAGCTTGTCAACTCTGCCTGGAATTTTCTTTCCCCAGGTAGCCCATTCCATTCAGGTCTCTGTCTGTCGTTGTTTTGTTTTGTTTTGTTTTTTCATTTAGAACATTTCCTAACCTCTTTTGTTATGTTATTTTTCATCGTAACATTAGTATTATCTGTTACACTGTATATTTTTCTTATTTCTTTATCCTCTTTAGATCACTGGTTTGGAAACTAGCATATGCACGAGAATTGGCTGGAGTGTTTGTCAAAGCACATTGCTGTGCCCCACTCCCAGAGTTTCTGATTTAATTATCTGGGCTGGGGCTGGAGGATTTGTGTTTCTAACAAGTCCTAGAGATCCTGATGCTGCTGGCCCAGGCATGACACTTTAAGAACCAATGTACCAGAACTACTATGGCTAATACAGTAGCCACTCACTACCTGTGGTTATTTAAACTGAATTTAAATGAAAAATTTATTTAGCCCACTGTGTCAGTGTATTTCAAGTGCCTACTAGCCATGTATGGTGAGTGGCCACTGTATTGGACAGCAGAGATATAGAAAATTTCCATGTTGTAGAACAATTGGACAGTACTGATCTAGAACATAAGCTATATGATGATGGATTTCTTTTCTGCTCCCCACCTCCCCCCCCCAAGTAATATGCCCATATTTATATATCTGGTCCACGTGGCATTTACTTTAGTATAAGGCATAAAATGGGTACATAACTTTTATTTTTTTTATCAGATGGCTATTTTTCCCAAATACCATTTGTTGAAAATTCAATTCTTTTCCCCCAAAATTTGGAATACCATTATCATATGCAGTATTAAATTCTCTTCTCTTATAGAACTTTCTGGTCTGTTGCATTTTTATCTGTCGCTAAATAGAAATATTTTCAAGACAAAATTGGCTTCTGGAATTACTGACTAAAGAGTTAAATGGAATTCTAGAATGAGAGAATAGTCATAAAGTTCTAAGATTTTTAGTTGCCTTTCAAAAAGGCATTTTTATTAGAAAACATTTAGGCAGCATTGAGTTTAAAAGTCGTGACATAGATCTAGTTAGCATGTAGTCTTTTTGCCATGAAATCTGATAGTGTGCAAAGATTATAGATGACTAAATTGAGGGAATTGGCCATTATTATAATATTCTTGGCCAATTATGCACTTCATTTATTAAATTAGAAAACTAATGTCACAGATAAAAATATAATACTTCATTAAGTCATATTAACAAGGTTAAATAAGTGCATATAAAAAGTGTTAAATTCTTTTAAAAATGGAAAGTACATTTTTCCTTAAATGTTTATATTTTTGTACATAGGATGAAAATGGTGGCACTAATAAATATTTTTATCTTGTTAATTTCTGTATATTTCTGGCAGGGATTCTAAAGAACTGTATATTTAAGAAGTAAAAAGATGTTTAAAGTATAAGCTTTAGTGTTTTTACATTTGTTACTTGGCACATTTCTATATACATAAAGAAATATAATCTGACATATGATCATTTAGTCATAAACAGTAGTGGACAGCTCTCCATTTTGGTTGGCAGTGAAAGTTCTTTTCTCCCCCTGCTTTACTGGAATTATATTGTATTTACCTAGACATTACCTAATCCTTTTTAACTTTATTTACTATCAGGGAAAGGAGAAACCATTTCTAAGTCAAGAATAGGTATGTAGCATTAAATTGCTTTCAGATAGTAGTATGTTACCAACAAATAAACTTGAATAATACCATTATGCTAGTCTTCCTGTGGGTGAAATTTAATATATACTACTCAGTGCCAAAATTTGGGCGATTATAGACAAATTTATATATGATCAGATAGCTCAAGAAGACATGAAACTCTTAAGTTTATTATTGTGGAATCATCTAATAAAGACCTAGGGGACTTTATTCCCCTGGATAAAGGAATGAAACTCCAGAAAACATTTTTTTTTAATTTATGGGGGGAATAAGAGTTTTTATTAATTTTCTTGATATATGTATGGTGGGGCCTACTTGTCTACGGGGAAGGAAAAGGGATGTGAACTAATGGGCAACAGTCACAGGAGGTGAGGGTAAGGCAGGGGAATGAACGCAGGGGATTGTTTGAGAATCTATGTAAAATGTCATTTAACCTCAAGACCACCCAATGCCAGACCACTAACCCTCTTCCAGGAGGAAACTGCCTCTGTCGAAAAACTGAACCAGAGAGACTACAGATCAGGGAATTACACTTAGGGGAGTGGAGATGAGGTGCATGTGAGAACAGATGTACCAAATTTAAAATGTCAGACTGGATGTAGGAGTCCTAGTTTCATTTTCCTGTCAAGTTCCTGAAAGCCAGTACCCAGGCTCATATCTAGTCAAGAAATTGGAGAATTTTTTATTGACCTTTATATTTCCCCATGGAAAAAAAAAAATTGGTCACCTAATTACCATCAAATGAAGCCCACCAACCTATACCTAATCCATGAAAAAAGGCATTTTACAGGGTGTTTTAGTGCCTCAGTCTTAAATATGAACTAACAGCTTAAGGATCATTAGACATTTGAGGAAAGCACAAAATACAAAAAGATTTTTTAGTATTCTTTCCTTAACGGCTGACAGTTAAGGTCTCTGTGGACTTAGAGACCACATTGTTCTGCTGTTGGTGTGAATGGAAACAGAATCTGTGTTAACAATTGGAGTCTGTGGAAAGGGAAGCAAAAACTTGAGGGGTGTCTTTGACTGTCAATTTGGATGTACAGTTTCCTATAGAAGCAGGTTTTATATTACCAGTAATATGTAATACTAAATCACCGTTTGAAATTCTGCATTTACTTGGTTACTAATTGTCTCAGGTCAAGGACCCATAACATTTTCTGTTAAGGACCAGGTAGTAAATATGTTAGGCTTTGTGGGTCATTCAGTTTACATCACATCTACTGAAATCTGCCTTTGTAACACACGAGCAGCCCTAGATATTATGTAAACAAGTGAGCATGGTTGTGTTCCAATAAAATTTTATTTACAAAATAGGCTGTGGGCCCATTTTGACCTGCAGACTGTAGTTGGCCAGCACTTTGCCTAGTCTATTTACTAGTGTAGATCTATGAGAGCAGATATGCTGTCAACACTTGTATTGTGTCTCCAGGGCCTAGAAAATATTAAATATTATTTGAATGAATTTAAGAAATCTATACTGTATACTTCTTTAGAAATTTGTGGGCTTCCTCATGTAGATACTCACTGTGCTTTCTAAAGCCCAAAGGGTAGTGGTAGTGGTCCTTTAGTCCTTCTTTCCTTCTTTCCTTCCTTCCTTTCTTTTTTTAAGTGAGCTCTTTGCTCAACATGGGGGTTGAAGCCACAACCCCAAGATCAAGAGTCACATGCTTTACCCACTGAGCCAGCCAGGCACCCTAAGGTGGTTGTGGTTCTTAATGCTTCATTTTTATGAGCTCTTTGGAGTATAACCAGTTCATAAGCAAAAGACTGCTCGTATTCAAAATAATATTGTGACAGAGCATCTAACAAGGTGCTCTTGGGTAAGGATAGGAATTCCCTTCCCTTCTCTTAAAATGGATAATACGATGACAACTTGGCAGATAAAAACTATAGGTAATTTTTAAACCAACACTAGGGTCCAAGCTCTCTTGAATACTAATCAGGGTTTTTAAACTATTGTAATTTTGCCCACGATGCTTAGAGTCCAGGGCTCAGGCTACCATGTATATACCTCTTGCAGTGGGGAAAAAAAATCTTGTAGTTATATTTTTAAGTTGCTTTCACACATACTCTTTTATAACCTTGTTTTATCTACTGAAAACAAGGCCTTAAGTAAAATGCTAGGGATAATAATACTTTTAACATTTAATGAAATTGTTTTATGGACTTTTATGATCAGTATTACTTTTGTTTTACAGTAAACCTATGATGGACTTGTTAATATTCCTCTGTGCACAGTATCACTTAAACCCATCAAGTTACACAATTGATCTGCAGTCAGCTGAAAATAACCCCATTAAATTTAAGCCAAACACACCAATAGGAATGTTGGAGGTGGAGAAAGTCATTTTAAAGCCAAAAGTTATGGATAAGAAAAAACCTACACCTATAATACCAGAGGTAAGAACATCACTGTAGAGTTTGATGTCTTCTGGCAAAAATACTAAATTGATTTTTCCATCATTGTCTGAAAGTCCTATTTATTTCAAATGACATAAAAATGGACTTTTTGTTTAAATTTGATGTGAGCATGTTTTGCCTAGGCCACTTTGTTTAGGATTAATTGGGTTATTGATCTTTGGATTAAGTAGAATTTGGGGAATACTTTAGATTTTAGATGCTCTAAAGTGATCTATAGGACAGTATCAGAATCTGGCAATGATTCTGAAATGATTATAAATGATCTGTGTTTTAAACTTTTCTGAAAGAGGAAAGTTTTAGAATCTTTTAATGAATATTTAAGAATTAAAATATTTCTTGGCTTCTCTATACTTGGTAAGTGGTGGTTTTACTTATTCTAAATTGTTAATTTGAGCTATATAATGGACTCGGTTTTCTGTAATATGAATTTTAAGGAGAACTTTTTTTACTCTCAAAACTTTTTAACCATGATGATTCTAATAACAATTCTTTATGTACAAAATTGTTCTCTTTCTATAAGCGATAGGGATAGAATTTTATGGGTTTCAAGAACTATTTTTTCATTAGGATCATCAGCTTTTTTTAACTTCAGGAAATATATAAAGGTGTATATATTTAATTCATAGTTTATTTACATATGACTTGAGTGCCTATGTTCTCACATTTTCTTCATCTTTATATAGCTTTTTTATTAAAAAGTTAATTCTTTTAGAATATTAAAACATTTGCATTATACAAAATATTATTAAGAATTAGGATGTTGGACTATTTTCCATCTAGATACATATGTATCTAGTTGGAAATATTTGTGCTACAGCATGGGATTATACATGGTGTTTTAGTTTAATGAATACGTGTTAAGCTTTGAGACTCTGCAAACTGTAGATTTCGCTTAGCATGGTAACATGTTTCTAAATTCCGTTTATATATAGGAATAAATTCAGTTACATATAAATGATATGTTTATAATCTTCTCAATAATTTTATTTATTACTAGATAAATGAACAATACACTATAGGGTCAAACAATAGTGACAACAGGTAATCACAGTAGCTAATTTTATTTGTTGATAGTTTACTATGTGCCAGACCTATGCTAAGCATTTTATATGGATTATTCTCATTTATCTTATTTCCAATAGAGAGAAGCACAGAATTTTATATTTTAACCCAAATACTTTTCACATCAAAACAACTGGCAAACCATCTTCAGTTGAAACAAAAATTAGAACATGTGTAATTCTGTCTTATTATGTATGTTTGCTCACTTGTAAACATTCTAGGGAACAAAAAGATATGAATAGTATATGTTCCCTCTTGGATGTAAAATCTACTTATACCTTACAGAGATTATGAATTTAACCTAGGTTAATTAATGAGCAAGTTATTTTTAAGAATATACTCCAGGACAAAAAAAAATAATTTTACACCAAAATAGAAAAATACTGTTTGTTGTATGACTATATAGTTGTAGATTATCTCTTTATTATAGATATCATTATGGAATTTTGTTTCAGTAAATAAATTATGGCAATAACAGTGGATTTATTCTGTGTTTCAGAAAACTGTTAGAGTCGTGATTAATTTTAAGAAAACGCAGAAGACAATAGTGAGAGTTAGCCCACATGCACCACTTCAAGAACTTGCCCCTATTATATGCAGCAAATGTGAGTTTGATCCACTGCATACACTGTTGTTGAAGGATTATCAATCTCAGGAGCCCCTTGATTTGACAAAATCTCTTAATGACCTCGGACTAAGAGAATTATATGCCATGGATGTCAGTAGAGGTAAGGAAGATTTTTTGTTTTATACACTCAACAGAAGGTTCATATAAGTGCATGTACTGTGTTTGTGAATAGAGTTTCTGAAGTTCATAATGACAACTTAATGGATCCTGTAAACAGAAGTCAATACATATCATTGTGAATAAGAAAAAATGTAATAAAATTTAACTTGATTTCAGTTTCTGAAATTAGAACAAAAACTTGTCTTTCTTCGTTGTCATTCACATTTTACACTTTTCCATCAACCTATGAATATTTTTTGGTGGAATTTACCTTAATTCTTTGTGGCTTTGAGATTTAAACAGAAAAGAAAAATTTACATTTAAATTCATTGTTTTAATCAAGTGTGAATTACCATAGACTCACCATGATTTTGCCTGAGTCTTATCATTCAAATTTATAAGTGTCTTGAAAGATTTTTTTCTAGGTTGACCTCAAATTAACAGCTTATAAAATAAATCTAACTCCAAAAATGTTCTAAAAAATAACTTGCCGTATTAATCTGTAGAAATAATTTAATGTATTAAAATTTGGAGGTCTTAGAGAATGTTGGTTTCAAGGCTAGTAGAGAAATGCAAGCTTATTTATGCAACATGACTGTTTTATTAGAAATAAAAATTTAGTGAAGTGTGATTACTTACATCCCCTGTGCATAGAACACTTCAAACTTCATCCTCAAGTTATGAATTTATATAATCCATAGACAGATATTTCAACTCAGTGATTTTTTATACTTGAACAAACATCATCTTTACAGTCAATTTACCCTCTTTTACCCCCTCCTGTAGCCACTTCTGTTACTGCCTCCAATAAGTCATCCTTACAAGGTAAGACCTATGAATCAGTAGAAAAAACTTATAACATGAAATCTCTATTTTATTGGATAAATTAAAAATAAGCTTCTAATTTACCTGTTTTCTTAACATTACTAATGTATACATTCTGTAAGAAAGCTTTTGGCGTTTATTTCCTGAAAATTAAGTCCCCCTCCTTTGATTTCTGAAATTAATACAATAATTACATTTCAATAATTGCTTAAAAAATAATATCCTAAGAATGTGAAAAACATATTTTTGACTCTCATACAAGAAGAAATGATTTTTCTGGTTTATTTATAGACTATTGGTGATAGTTTGGTGGCACCATAAAAGGATCTCAGATTATTTACGTTAAAACCAGGGAATATTCATCATAGAAAATTTTTGCAGTGTTAAGTTATGAATATTTTATAGTAACATGGAAAATATGTATGCTAAAATTAGCTTTTAAAGCATTTAAATGAGTTTAATACAGTAGGTAAAAATTTTTTACATAAAATTTCTGAAATGAAGTACATAAAAAATGTTAATGCTGGTTACCTTTTGGTAGGGCTATGGGTAATTTTTTTTAACCTTTTCTTTATAGTGCAGAATTTTATAATGGGAATGTATTACTTTCATAGAGGAAAACTTTATTAAAACTTAGCCAGTAATAATAAAGTCTGGAAGCCTTTTTCCTCCATTAAAAAAGGATAGGCTCAGATAATTGATTACTATAATAATTACCACTCTACTGGGAAAAAAAAAACCTAATAAACTTAATAAAAAAAATAAGAAACAATAAAAGAAACTTAGGAAACATTATGTGTCATTGGGATTTTCTTTCTTTACCACTTCTAATTTTCCCATAGCACAGTAAGCCTCTCAATTCCAAGAATTAAGTCTATATAAGTAATGGTGTGATTATTTGTTATTAGTCGCCATGATAAAGATTAGGGTAATCAAAGGAGCTGAAAATTGTTATGATTGTAAAGCGCACACTGGCTAATAATCAGAAGATAGGCATTTAAATTCTGAAACTGCATTAGCTGTCAAAGTCATTTAGCAAGTTGATAGGGCAAATAGCTTTTTATCTGCTGGAATCTCACCTTCCACTTCTATAATAATAGATTGGGGGAAAATGGGCTTTTTTCCAGTAGCAACCTCCTCGTACTTATACATGGCTTTTGCTCCTGCCTTTGCCATTCTCTACATACAAAACCCAAAGCAAATTCTTATTGGCCTCATTTTGAAGGGGTTTAATGCATTGGTTTTTTCTAAGCCCAGAAAATTATGTAGTTTATTCAGGGTATTAAATGTTGTGAATATAACCCTAAGAGATTGGACTAGGAAAATTAAAAAGTTCATTTTGCAGTGTCAGAATCTACAAGATCAACCCAAATGTTCTAAATGCCTCTGCCTCCTAATTTTGTCTAATATTATCAGACGTCTTAGAACTTTGTATGCAGTTACTTAGAGTCTCTCTTCTGGAAACAGGAAACTGCAGTGTTTGAGTTGTTTTTCTAAGTAAGCTCAAGCCCTTGTGTTTCTTAGTGTTTAACTCTGACTTTGATGATCTCTGCCATGGAGCTGTAAGTGAAGACTTAGGTTAGTATGGAGGGTGACAGAGTGCCTGGAAACTGCTTTATCAAAAATATATGAAATACTTTGGTTATACTGATAGCACTGTACCACCATGTGAATTTTCTGTCTTCTGTTCCACCTCAGTTTAATTGTATATCTACATTCAATTAGCAGAAAAGTCTATCTTAAGATTAAATAGCATTTCTAGAAACAACAAAAAAAAAAGGAAAAGTCAAAGATATTATGCATATCTTTGAATAGATACTAGATTCAGTTCTGCCATTTAATTAATGCCTGTGTGTCTTGGTGAAAGTCATTCACATTCATTGGTCATCAGGGCCGGGATGTATAGTGAGGTAATATTACTCATGTCCACTTCTTTACATTCCCTAACTTAGAAAAAGGGCTCAGAATGATAATTTGTGATGCCTACCTCATTGGACTGTGCTAGGAAAGAAATTAGGCATGTGAAAAATCTGTAACTGTAAAGTGCTGTCCACTCATTATTAGTATTGTCAGTAAACTCATTGTATAGAGCATACTGCTTATTTAATGTTTAAGGCATTAGATTTATGAAGTTTTATTTTGAGAAATATAATTCTCCTTCAGTGTGTTATTGAGGCATATTGCATTAGTATATTTTTTGTCATTAACTATCGCTGCTTTCTTAGAGTAGCCCCTGTTTTATCATAATTTATTCAATTTTTAAACATCTTTAAAAAAATTTTTTTTAATGTTTATTTTGGGAGAGAGAGAGAGAGAGAGAGGGAAACAGGCTGTGTGCCCAGAGCTTGACATGGGGCTCAAATAACTTAACCATGAAATCATGACCTGAGCCCAACTCAGACGCTCAACTGACTGAGCCATCCAACTGCCCTTCTAAACAAATAGACTATGTATTTAGTCCTAAGAGGTATGTATTTAAGATTTAAACGTATTTAAGACTATACATTTACCTCTGTGTTAGATTGTTTCAACATATAGTACCTTGTTTCAGATGTCACTGAAATTATATTATGATTTACCATAAACATTTCTCCTTAGTAGAAAAGTTTTTAAAGTTGACAGATTCCCCACTCTGTTTTTTTTTCTCTCTCTCTTTTTAAATTTGCCATCATTTGTTGAAGAAACCAGGTCTTCTGTTTTATAGAGTTTCCCATATTCAGAATTTTGCTGATTACATCTTGTGGTAATCTTGTGGCCATTTAATCTGTGTCTCGATCATCTCTATTTCCTGTACATTATTAAACCTAGAGATTTGATCAGACTTGGGTGAGAGATTTTCAGCAAGAATACTTCATAGGTGGTATCATGTACCTTCATTAGCAGCCACGTAATAGCATGTTATGTTTATGTATGTATGTTATCTCTGTACCTAACGTGGGACTCAAACTCATGACCACAATATCAAGAGTTGCATGCTCTACTGAATGAGCCAGCCAGATGCCCTGCAAGTTACCTTTTTTGATGTTAGCTATCAATAATCATTACTTAAACCTTGATTAGGAGTTGGGATATAATCATATGCAAATATTCTTTTAATTATTAATTGAGATATTTATAAAACAGCAAATTTCCCCATGTCAGCTTGTCTACTTGGCTAGAATTCATTCAGAAGAGGCAGGAAAAAAGTGTGATTCTTTTCCTTCATCAGTTTTTAACATAACAGACTGGTTCCTTAGCAGTGTCCAAAGGTAAATAGTGAACAGAAGTTATTTTTTAGTATCGTTATGAATGCATGTAATTAAACATACAAAGATATGTTTCAATTTATTGAGCTATTCTTATGATTCCCAAGTTGTCCTGACTTCAGTCATGAAAAACCATATCCAGTTGGTTCCTGTGCCCTTTTAAAATGACCCCCTTTGACTCTGATTTCTTTCTGTCTACTATGACTAGATATTCCAGACTAATCTTTACAATCCTTGATATCACAAAGACTCAACTGAGGTCCCCGTCTAGAAGGAAATGGTATTTAGAGACTTTTTGAGACTTTTCCCAGCACTACTGTATTTGTCATTGTTTGTAAGCCCTTTACGTTGACATTAGAAAAAACTTTTTGGAAAAAATGGAATGTGAATATGGGATCATGAGGTTTGACGTTTGCCATTCTGATTAAAATGTGGTTTCTTAATTTCGGCACTACTGATATTTGGGCCCAGAGAACCGTTTGTTGCTGGTGGGCTGCCCTGTGCACTGTAGTGTGTTCAGCAGCATCTGTGGCCTCTACCCAGTAGATGCCAGTAGCATGTTCTCCTGCTCTACCCTCAGCGTGACAACTAAAATTGTCCCCAGACATTGATTGTCTAATGTTCAAGCAGGGGGAGGGGGGAAGTGGGGAAAAATGCCCCCTTGTTGAGAACCGTCAGATTAAAGAAATAATGTTTTGAAACACTTAATGAAGTACTACGTCTCATGAATCATGTTTTGGAGAATAAAGTATTTCATAACTGTTTAGCTCTGAGACAAAATAAAAATTCAAACTGTATGATAGCAACTTCATATCTCATTTAATTCAAAGGGTCCATTTTACTTCTGAAATGTTAACAATTGTGCAGAGAACACGGACTCTGAGTCACAAAGAATTGAGTTTATGTCATAGCTCTGTCATTCCTTGATTGTTGGCCCCAAGTATGTATGTATGTTTCTCTGGTGTTCACATTGCTCTGCTGTGAAATAGGAACAGTAATACTAAATTTACATGTTGCTTTGAGAATTAAATAAGATATAGGGTGTCTAGCAGAGAACATGGCTCATAGTCTGTCATAATTAGTAGCTTTTATCACTCGATAAGCTTTTCGAGGGAAAACT
Organism: Crocuta crocuta; assembly: GCF_008692635.1. Lineage (NCBI taxonomy): Eukaryota > Metazoa > Chordata > Mammalia > Carnivora > Hyaenidae > Crocuta > Crocuta crocuta. Next base: position 1,378,474 of record NW_027528877.1, on the reverse strand, counting down.
TGGAGGTGAACAAACAACCCTATGGACAAAAGTAAGAGGCTTTTCTTCTATTTTAGAATCCTGCCAAATATCACAAAACCTAGACGTTATGAAGGAGAAAGACAGTAAAGGGTTTTTCAGCTTTTTTCAACGCAGTAAGAAAAAGCGGGAACAGGTAAAAATTTTCTTATGTAATGTTTTCAAAGATTCTTCTCATCTGTTTTTTAATTGCATGTGCTTTTTATCTTAAAATTGCCAATAGATTTTGCCTTTTCATTCTTTGTCAGACTGCAAGTGCTCCTGCAACTCCTCTAGTAAGTAAGCATCGCCCAACGTTTACGAGGTCCAATACCATTTCTAAACCATACATTTCAAACACCCTGCCGTCAGATGCACCCAAGAAGAGGCGGGCTCCCCTGCCTCCAATGCCAGGGTCTCAGAGTGCCCCCCAGGACCTTGCTCACATCCAGGAGAGACCAGCTTCTTGTGTAGTGAAATCCTTGAGTGTGGATGAAACTGATAAGGTGAGTAATTTTGTTTTATGTTTTTTTAAGGAAGGGGGTAGCCATCTATTTTTCCTCTTATTTGTCCGTTTCTACCTAGTCTGCTGATAAGCTTAGTAACAGTTACTAATAGGTAATAAGATGAATAACACGTTATTAATAACATTGGCACTGGGAAGAGCTTATGTACAGTTCTGTGATGCCCTAAAAAATAAATGTGTCAATTTTAAGTAGCTTTCATATTCAAGCAAATAAATCATCCATAAACTTTGAAGTCCTAGCTAACTAAAGCCCAGCCAGAGGTGCTTGCTTGATGCATCTCTTGGGAATGCAAATACTTATTTTTGAACTTTTTTTTAATAGCAACAAAACCTTTATGTGGCATTCATGGGTTTGTAACTAGATGTATCTTCTTGTCCTGACTCTAGGATTCTCAAGGGAAATCCTGATACTTTGTTGGTACATAGACACTCTATAGTTTAAAAAAAAAAAAAAAAAAAAAGTGTTTTTTAATACAGAATATATCGCAGTTACTTTTCTATATGTTTATGTTCAAAGCAGCGTTCTAGGTGTGTCTTTGCTTCTGTTCATTCTCACATTTTCTCAGAATATGTGGTTTTGTGGAAATCCATTTGCAAACTACTTTTCACGGCTATAAAATATGTATGTTTCTTGCTTTATTCATGTGGACTATAAATGAAGTTTTAAGCAAAGGGGTTTGAACATGGGACTGTATATTTTGTTGCTTGTAATCATTTGTAGACAAATGATTTAAGTATCTTGGAGAACAAATTTTATTTTGAGATATTTGAGACACTGAGTTTTCCTGTATCTACTTGAAGGGTTTTATTTCCCCTTGGAAGTTTAGTAAATTCAGAGCTTAAGTAAATTAATTCCTTCCAAACAACTAACACATATTTCTATGCTTTCTTAACTTTAATATTTTTAACCATAGTTTTTAATTGTAAATAGCAATCAGGGTAGAAATGAAAAACAATGCTTAAACTAAGTAGCTATTTGGAAAATCATCTATTAAGCTGTTTTCTTATTTCTGTAAAGATTTTCTTATCTAATGTCTGTCATATAAAATCTCACCTTACAAATCAAGAGGATGGTTATTTTTTCAAATGATAGAATCATTGGCTACAAAGTTTCCCAAAGTAACTACCTGGTAATTGGGTGAAGTGTTACAGAAGAGGTGATTCTTGGGTTCAGGATTAACATCTGTGTGGGTGTGCCTTAGTCATGCAAGAGGAACCATGTTCAAAGACATGGGAATGTGAAGACGATGGCCTGCCCGGGCATGAACAAGAAGCAGAGATTGAAACCTAGAGAGATAAGCATAGGCTAAGTCAGTGTCCCCAAAGACTTCATTTTGCAGCTATAACTCATTTGCATTTCTTCATAGTAAGTCATGTAAAGGTAGCACTTTTAGGATTGTTTTAAAAATTTAATTATCTTAGAACTATACTACAAAGGTGTAAATTATTATACTTTAGACTAGTTACCAAAGTCTGTCTTTTTTCTTTATGTAGAAATAAATCTTAGCCCCTGCTCACAAATCTTTATTCTAGATGACCTCATCCTTTCCCCTCTAGTAAACTTCCTTGCACTTGGGTCCTGAAGAGATCTACATTGTCTTTCTAATAGTCCACATCTTAAAATTCTAGACTGTGCTTCTGGTGGCCTCACCAAAAGCCATTTCTTTTGATTCTCACTCTCTGGTCTATGACCAGTTGATGATCCCATGTTAAGTAATCCTTTTTTTTCCCCTTTCTTTTTTTGGTGTGTTGCCTTTGGCAAACTGGACATCTTTATATAATTTTCTAATTATTTTTTCTTTTGATCTGGACATCTGGGCAGTTCTTTGATGTATTGTTCAGTATGACCCAGAATTACTTGTTTCTCCCTAGAGAAGCTGAAGAACCATTTTTTTTTAATATTTTCATTACAAAAATACTGAACAATTAAGCTGTGGTTCAGGGTGTGTGTGTGTGTGTGTGTGTGTGTGTGTGTGTACATGCACATGAGCACACACTCATGCCTTCCTAGGCATCTCAGCATTTATTTCCTTCTTCACCATATTTGTTGTGCTAAATCACCCTGTAGTCTTGATTTTTTTTCTCTTTTTCTTGGTCCTGATTCTCTTTTTATATTTCACCTCTCTTTTTTACTTCTTACCACCACTTCTTTTACCCATTTTCTAAATTTGGAGGTACTTGAATGTATGGTCCTAACCTATATTTACTGTACTCTTTCAGAGAAAAGATGTTCTTTGTTGAGTTCTCAATTGTAGTGGCTTGAATAGTGTCCCCACAAATGATAGGTCCAAGTCAAGGATTTAGAGATACGATCATGGTGGACTTAGGCTGGGCCTAATTACTATGACTTGTGTTCCTGTAAGAGGGGAGATGCACACACAGAGACAAAAAATGGAGCAGGTCATGTGATAATTCAGGCCATCACCTCAGTTATGCTTCCATAAGCCAAAAGCCAGGAGCCACCAGGAGCTGGAAGTGGCAAGGAAGGGTTCCGCCCTCGTACTTTCAGAGAGACATGGCCCTGCCACAGCTTGGTTTCAGACTTCTGACTTCCAGAACTGTGAAGGAATACATTTCTGTTGTTTTAAGCCCCTTAATCATGGTAAATTGTTTCAGCAGCCCTGGAAAATGAACACATCAACTCTGTGATTCCAGTCCCAGTATTTTATTCCAGTTGCAGATTGAACTCATGGTTGCCTATTTACTCAACACTACCTAGGAGTCAGCATAATAGAGATCAAGCCTGTTTTGTTCTCCTATTTTTAAAAGCTCAGGATCGTTTTTGATGTTTTTTTTTTTTTTCCTTTCCTTTTCACATCCAGTTAGAGAGTCCTTCATTCATCTCCCTTCCTTATCTTCCCTTGTCCTTTTCATTTATTCCTTCTGCTGAAGTCATGCCTTAGAAAAATCCAGGGTGCAGGGGCTCTGTCAGTTGTCCATTTGTATATTTTCCTCAGGACAATGTGTATTCAGTTCCTCTGCCCATTTTCAAATAGCACTGTTTATTGTTTTGCAATTGAGTTACATGAGTTTTTATATATTTTGGATATCAACCCCACATCAGATATTTGGTTTACAAACATTTTTCACCTTTCCGTAGGTTGCCTTTTCACTGTTTTGATGGTTTCCTTTGCTGTGCAGAAATGCAAGTTTGTTTTTAAACTTTAATTCCTCATCGTTTCCAGTATGCTTTTAGCTCTAACCGTAAGATTTGGCTTTATGCTTGTGCAGAAGCCTGCTTCCTATTCTTTCAGAATAGTGAGCCCCAGTGCTGTCTTCTTCATTCCTATGTATCCATTCAAATTATACCTGTGGTGTCACTTACTTCATGGAGAAGTTTCTAAAGATTCCCACAGAGTGATCTTTCTCTGAATTTGTCTCTCATGTGAATTTTTATTTTGTTTTAATTTATATGTGTAGTTAGTATATTCAAATTATATATATTTCTGAAAGTAAAAAGTAGAATGCAGTAAAGATTCTCCTTCCTTACCCTGCCCTCAGCCAAATTCTTCTGCCTGGAGGCAACTACTGCCAACAGTTTCTTGTGTATCTTTCCAGATATGATCTATTCATATTCAAGCCAGTATTTGTGCTATACATGATTTTTGGGGGGTCATATACTACATGCACTATGTTATACCTCCTTTTTAGTAGTGAATGATATATTTTGGAAATCCTTATCAGTACATAAAGGTCTTCCTATTTTTAAAGGCTGCATAATATCCCATTGGTGGCTTATAACACAATATAGGGTAAGTGCCCCATCTTCTAAAGATAAACGTTAGTGTTATATTATTGTTTAAAATGTACAGCATTTTTAGTTTTTCCCCTTTTCCTCTCCACAACAGAAGGGCAAGAATTGTTCCCCAGGTGTTTAGGAGAATTAATAAGAAAACTTTAATTTGAACTTTGATACAGCCACGTGTGATACATACAAGGTGAATTGCTATCACATAGACTATCACAGAATTTTAGTATTTCATATATACATATGGTAAATTTTCAAAGGTACTTGGATAATTTAAAAATTGCTTAAATTTACTTTTATAGTAATTGGCCTAGTAATTCCCCGTTTCTTAATCTTGTACAGAAAAGCTGGAATTTTGGCAAGGTTGTATTGAAAGCTTAACAACAGAAATTTAGTGTGCCTTACATTGTGCATGAAAATAAAATTGACCCCAAATTGAAGTTGTATAGCCAGATGCAGATATTCAGGCAATTCAACATTTTACTGCTTGTTAAAGTATGTTTTAAGCTTATTTATTCATTTATTCTTGAGAGAAAAATATGCAGGGAGAGTGTGCGCACACATGGGGGTAGGGGCAGAGAGAGAGGGAAAGAGGGAATCCCAAGATTTACTGACAGGCTCCGTGCTGTCAGTAAAGAGCCTGACACAGGGCTCAAACTCAAGAACCATGAGATCATGACCTGAGTTGAAATCAGGAGTCAGACACTTGACTGACAGCCACCCATGCATCCTTTTACTGCTTGTTTTAAATTTAAAATAAAAAGGAGTCATGTTACTATAGACATTTTATATCTATCTTAATTTAGTTTTAAATTTGAAACTTTAAAAAGGCATTGTTTTTGATGATTTAAAGTAATAGCAGGCTGGGGAAAAAATAACCTGGAAAGAATTATTTTCAAATCCCTGAAGAATTTTGGATATATTCTTATCCAGTAATTTTTCTTGTTCAGGAGTCAGAATAAACCACAAGGGTGCGCTGTTTAACAGACCTGTAATGTTCTCATTTTTATACTTTTTCCCCCAAAGCATCTTTTAATAAAGTAGAAAGAAAATATTGGAAATAGTTCCTTCTATTAGAGATAGCTAATGCTTATCTTTTGTGGGTGAAGTACAAGAAAATAGAGCTAGAGAGATAAATAACAGTAATGCATGACCAAGTGATTTATAATTAACAGTTTTATTCATTTTGAGCTTTCACTTCACATTAGCCTTCTTGTAAGTAGTCATTGATCTTATGTTTGCCTTAGACAAGCTTATGGATAAGTCCGTCTACTTGTAGCTTAGAAGAAATTTTGGCCTTGACATCTTTTTATGCTTTTTGGCTGTCAGTACTTAATAATTTGTCTCATTTCTCTAAGACATTTCTCAATACTGGCAAATTAAAGTATTGGATAGTGATTTTGGAGCTTAAACTGAAGCTCTTCACATAAAAGGCTGTTGATTTTCTGAGCTAATTTTGGCAACTGATTGTGCAGTTTCCAAAGAGGAGTCAATGAAGATACAAGTTAGTAAAATAATTTATCCTATTTCTTGGAACATTTTTGCAACTAAAATTATCTTACCCAGGTAATATATCTTAAAGAATACATAGTTTACAGTCATTGCTACAGTGTGTTTTTTCATGTCCCTAAATTTCTTTGTACTCTTTTGCATTTCAAATCTTGTGTCATTTTCCTTATGAAAGGTGAACATACTGTCTTCAATGGAAATGTTCATTTGCAGAAGAAAACTATCCAGTTAGAAATTTTGGAGCAGTTTTTCTCAGATCTTTTTGAATATTTTGTGAATATGATTCTGCCTAAAGATTTGAAAGGCCATTTTTGCAACAACATATGTAATGGTAGGCTCCTGCTGTTGGCTACCTAAACCATATCTTATATATTACTGTATAAATGTGTATAGTTATTTATATAGATTGTCATTTATTTCACACATGATAAAAGTTAGAAATGCGATGACATTGACTTAAATTGAAAATGACTTAACAATTCTGAGATTGAAAGTAAGTTCAAGGATGGCTGAGTGGCACAGTCAGTGAAGCATCTGACTCTTGATTTCGGCTGGGGTCATGATCTCACAGTTCATGAGTTAGAGCCCCGCATCAGGCTCTGTGCTGGCAGCATGAAGCCTGCTTAGGATTCTCTGTCCCCCTCTCTCTGTGCCCCTCTCCCTCTCACACTCTCAGTCTCTCTCTCAAATTAAATAAACTTTAAATTTAAGAAGTTCAGAAATCCAGTATCTGCACCACATTTGCTGACCAAGTTTCTGTGACCAGCATACTTAAAATCTGTGGCCAAAGGATGTCCTAATATTATTGACAAATTAGGCTTCTAAAGGGTATTTTACATCTGAAGAAGAGGAAGAAGAATTGGACACCATTTGTAGACAATCTTGGCCACAGAAGCCACAGAAACTTTTGGAGAATTCTTTATTTTGACACATTTGGTGTGGTTTTACTCTTTGGAATTAATGTGTACACTGCAGTAAGGCAGCTTTTCCCAGGCTACCAGAATGGCACTTCATTTTCTTTAAGATACTGGCTTTTGGCTGGAAACACAGTAAGGAATTATCTTGATTGAACTGTTCATTTGGTCCCATTTTGCTTTCTGGTGCAGACAAACACTCAGATATTGAGAAATGGAAATTCTTTGCCATCCAGTATTATGCAACTGAAATTTAATACTGAGTGTTCATTTTTTAACAGATGATTTGTTTTTAAGAAATGTTTGCCATTCATCTTTTGGTCAATTTTACCTTTTAATATTTATCATGGTTTATAAGTAGGTAAGATGATAGATTACCATACATTTATAAAATGTGCAAGTATACATTTGGTCTTAGTTTCACTTAATGAGTTTTTTGAGTTTTTTTAATGTTTATTTATTTTTGAGAGAGAGAGACAGAGGCAGCACGAGTCGGGGGAGGAACAGAGAGAGAGGGAGACACAGAACCCGAAGCAGACTCTGAGCCTTTAAGCACAGAACCCGATGTGGGACTCGAACTCACAGTGAGATCAGGACCTGAGCTTAAACCAGGGGCTTAACTGACTACGCCACCCAGAAGCCCCTTCACTTACTGAGTTTTAATCCTAGTTGTTTTATGCAGTCACTAAAGTTGCTGTAAAAGAACATGTACTTGTTATCTTTAAGAAATGCATCCTTTTGTTATTTTCTCCAGGTTATCATGCAGCATTTGATTTTCCCCGCCACTTTCTACTTGTATGTGTTATATAGAAAGCGAACCACACACACAGCTCTACAATTGCCTAGGAACAGTGGTTGCCATGGCATTTTTAGTTTGATATACGGGATACAGCTGTCTGTATTTCCAAAAATATGACTTGTTTCATTCAGTAGAGACATACACCATGCATGTCTATTCATGATTGAATATAATCTGTTTTTCCTTCTAAGGCTTTCCCATATATAAGTATACTTTGTCTTGGTAGTTTTAATTGGATTTTCAAAGGATCATAATCACAATAGCAAAATTAATGACTAATGCTTATGTAGCACTTACTAATGTTTCAGACCAGGTACTAAAGCACATTACTCATTTAATGCTCTTGAAAATCCTCTGAGCCATTACTTTTTAAGTTTCTACCCGCTTTACCTCTGACCCGAATGTAAATAACTGTGCTCATTATAAAGTGGTTTAAAAATTTAAAGAATAATACTATTCAAAGAACAATGGGTCCTTTATGGGATTAGTGTGAATTTCTCTCCCTTACCTACCAGTATACAAAAGCCGTGCCTCTCTGAAGTGCATACTGAATTAATAATATATTTAAAATAATCAGTGTCAGGAATCGTCTTTACAAGTTCTTGTTGTATGCAGCTTACTTAGGCTTTCTACCACTAGGACGTTTGTGACCTCATGGGGAAGAAAATGCCTTTCTCTGGTACCAGAGACCAGGGCAGAGAGAAGCAGGCCTCTTTTTTGGAGCCATGGTGGTAAAACACGGGTGTCACTTGGATAATACTGTCATACGGTCCTGGCTTGCTTTCTGGGATGAACTGGGATGAACCTAGTTTGTTTCCCTGATTGCTACTTTACCTTGGTGGGGGCCCTAAAGTCAGGTCATCTGTACTGTTTGTACTCTCCTACTCTGCCCCTGGACACTCTTCTTTGTTCTCAGCACTGACCATGGAGAACCTTGAGTACCACCATCCTCTGTCTTTTTAACTGTATCCTGAGGTCTGATTTCTCCTGATCCATCTTCTCTTTTTTCATTTGAGATGTATTACTGAGTTAGGCTTCCCTCTTTGGACATTTAGAAATGTCATTTGTAAGGGATTACTGCTAATAAGACTTGGTTATATGGTATCTCAAAGTATTATAGGGTTGATGAAATGAAAGCTCAGGTTGCCTCAGGGAGAGAAATTTAAAAACCTTACAAGGGTATAANATATATATATATATTATATATATTTTTTTTTTTACTTTTTTTTTTTTTCTTGACCAGCATTGGAGAAGGGCTGGAAAGAAATCTATTGTGGCAGAAGAAGCTCCAGTCTTATTTGACAGATAGTCTTGGATCTACCAATAGGTCTTTTATATTCTTCTTTGTTGTCATTTTTCTCATTGTCTTCTTTGTTTTCTACCTTGAAGAACAAGCCATTGAACTTTGTGGCTTGGGCTTTTCCTCTGTACAATAAGATTTTGTGACTAAATTTCCAAAAGTCTCTTCCAACTCCAGTATAATCAAATTACTCTTCTGTTGTCTTTTAAAATTGGCCTTTAACAGATGAAAGTGCTTTGTTACGTGGATTTATGGTTTGATTAGTGTTAACCATATAATGCTTCCTAGTCTCCTAGTATTACTTCTCTGAGGATTTTTGAAACTCTAAAGGATAATAACAAAATAAAACATTGATTAACTGACATCTTTCTCCCTGAACTCCTGACTATAACACAAAACTCAACACAAGTGCTTTGGACATCAATAAAAAGAGGTAGAGGACGCAAAGTTTTAGGATGATATGCTCAGGTTAATGTGTTTGTTAATCAGAGGATACAGATGTTATTATTGAATAATGCTGAGTTGAAATCCAGACCATTTTGAGAGAAATCCACTGGCAAGTTTGGCCACTTCAAATCCTCTTAAGGGATTGTAATTCTAGTAACCAAACATGATACAAATTACAAGTGGTCATGGTATTTAGACACCTCTAAGTGAATCCAGCTCTAATCTCATTACTTGCTGTTCTAGAATTTATGTCGGCAAATTGATGGGAACGCCCTAGAAATTGGCAGAATAGATGACTGCTTACAAGGTGTGGATTTAAGAGCTCTGGGCCCTGACACTACCGCCCTATTTCTCCTTACCCTAAATACAGATGATACCTAGCATATCATCTCTATTTCTTACACCCCTTCACTAATAGGATTTTTCTTAATCAAAGTTGACCTAAACAGGCTAAGACTTTCAGTGCTGTAACGATTCATGGGTTCGAGCCCCACGTGGCTCTGCGCTGAATAGTGTAGAGCATGCTTGAGATTCTCTCACTCACTCTCTCTGCCCCTCCTCTGCACACACTCACTCTCTCTCAAAAATAAATTTGTAAAACCTAAAAAATTTAATAAAACTTCATAAAGAAATTAGCATATATGCCTTCAATACAAGTAAAAAGCATGCATATGAATAAAGGTATGTGTAAAATGTTGGACACCAAAACTTGTATGACATGACTCATATTTATTGGGATTTAGAGTAATTTTTCTTTTTTTTTCCTCATCAATGAATGCATTGTTTTCACCAAAGAGATTGTCCTAATCTTATGATGAAATCAATAAAAATACTGAATTCATTGTGATTTAAAAAAAATCTTCCTTTACAGCTTTGCTTATTTTGTAAATTCATTTCAATACCTCATACTTTGTATTACATATATTATAATTATATATTTGAAGTTTAAGAAAACTGACCTGTTGTCTTAGTTGTAAAATTATTTTAGAAAAAGCTCTCCCATCAAGAGTTAAGAGTTCAAACTTGACCTTTAGTTAGTTATGTAAAACTTCAGTCATTGTGATATAATTCATGGTAAATCAAACTTGGAATTGGTAATTTGTCACTTTAGAAGGAGGGAAAAAAAGTAAGAGTTTTAAGACAGTTTCAAGGGATGGCTTAAGTTTTCTCCTCTAACCCATCCCTCTCTACATGTGGAAAGCATAAACAAATAAAAACCCAACAGCTTCTAATAGAAACATTTAACAATGTCCTTGAAGTTGAGCCACTGTATTTCCATTTTTTGATTCAAATGTTTGTCTTATTTCTCTATATATACACTTTATGTCTTTTATACAGAATATATTGATTTCAATGATCCATATCTTAAAATTCACCTGTGATTAGTAAGTGATCTAATAACTTGTACTGAGCTTGTCCTCAGTAAATCTACTGAATGCCATTCACTTCTATTTTCTTCAGCTAAATTTAGTTCCATTTTGAACCAGTAAATCCTGATCTGGGTGTGAATTCTGAGGGATTAAGTATCTGGCATGGTTTTCACCTTGACCTTGCCACTTTTGCTAGTTGTTCTCTTTCTCCATGCAGTATTTTTCTTTTCACAGACTGTAAAATTCAGTGATGTGCATTCCTGCCAGGGATATAGTTTTCCCTAATGGCAAACAGACTTAGGGACTCTAACTAAAGTAAATAATTGAACATCTCTAATTATTAACCAAAGCATTTTCCCCTAGTAAGTAGAAACCTCTCTGTGTTCTTGTTTTGTAAACTCTTTGGGTTTAAATATAGTTTAATCTCAACCTCTTTTTAAAAAGTTCAGTCCTAATTTGATGAAAGAGAATGCATCTTGGTGCTGAAAGCTAATGACCATTCTAAACAGTTCTTCAACCTTAATTCTTTACATTAAATTTATGAGATATTCAGATTTACATGTTACTATACATATTCATAATACCCATCATCAAGAATTAATAAATTGGTGTTAAGTATGGAGCTTTTATTAAATTCCTTTAAGGTAGGATAGAGTTGCCTCAGGTGACTTAGAGGTGGAATTTTTACACACAGTGAATTAAACACAATGGATTTGGCTTATGCAATGGACTAAGCCCAAGTTCCTGAATGCTGGGCGCTCTTGGCGTTTTAAGGTTGATTATAATGCAGACAGACTCTAATAGGACTCTTTGCCACTCCCAACACTGTAGACAGAATACAACAATCTTAGAATAAGTACCTCCTTTTATCCATACTTTTCACTCCAACTCTATATTAGAACTATCGTTTGCTTATTTTATTTACAGATCACATTCACATACTTTAAAATATATAAGCTGCATGCTATACTAGCTAATATTTATGGACTGTATACTAAGCACTTTACTATGTTTTCACACATGACATTTCACGTAAGCATCCAGCCCCTTCTGAAGGGTACGTGCTCTTATTTTCCCACTTTATAGATGAGGAGACTGAAGGTGGCAGAGACACTAGAAGGCCATGCTCCCCGGTTGAAGCCCTGACGTGGTCTCCAAAGCTCATTTGTTTCATAACCATTAGAGTAGGCCGCCTTCCAACTTGCAAGCCTGGAAGCCTCTCTCCAGTTAGACACAAACTCACACTTAAAAGTACTGGGCTCACACCTGACTAATGAAGGGTAGAACAGTTAGGAGACTATTAGGCACATACTCCTGAAGGTCACAGGAAAACTAGGGCTTAAGAGCGCTGCTGGTTAGACACTGATGGCCTTCCTCACCTTTTTTCCTTCTGTTTTTAAAGCATTTTATTATTTTTATTTATTTATTTTTAGTGCTTCAAGTTTTTATTTAAATTCCGGTTATTTAAGATATAGAGTAATACTAGTTTCAGCAGTAGAATTTAGTGATTCATCACATAACCTATAACACACAGTGCTCATTGCAAGTGCCCTCCTTAATGCCCATCACCAATTTAGCCCATCCAGCAACCCTCAGTTCTCTTTATTTGAGAGGTCTCTTATTTATGGTTTGCCTGCCTCTCTCTCTCTCTCTCTCTCCCCCCACTTCCCTCACCCCCCCACCCCCCGTTCATCTGTTTTGTTTCTTAAATGTCACACAGGAGTGAAATCATATGGTATTTGGCTTTCTCTGATTGACTTATTTCACTTAGCATAATAGACTCTAGCTCCATCCACATTGTTGCACACGGCAAGATTTCATTCTTTTTGATGGCTGAGTAATATTTGTGTGTGTGTGTGTGTGTGTGTGTGTGTGTACACCATTATTTTCTTTATCCATTGGTCAGTCTGTGGACATTTGTATATGTGCTGCCAAAGTGAGCACAGTCTATGGACATTTGGGCTTTTCACATAATTTGGCTAATGTTGATAATGCTGCTGTAAACATCAGGGTGCATGTGTCCCTTTGAATCAGCATTTTTGTATCCTTTGGGTAAATACCTAGTAGTACAACTGCTGAGTCATAGCGTAGTTGTATTTTTAACTTTTTCAGGAACCTTTAAGCTGTTTTTCAGAGTGGTGGCACCAGTTTGCATTCCCACCAATAGTGTGTCGGTTCCCCTTTCTCCATATCCTTGCCAACATCTGTGTGTTGTTAATTTTAGCCACTCTGACAGGTGTGAGGTGGTATCTCAGTGTGGTTTTTATTTGTATTTCCCTGATGATGAGTGGTGTTGAGCATCTTTTCAGGAGTTGATTAGCCATCTGGGTGTCTTCTTTGGAAATATGTCTGCTCATGTCTTCTGCACATTTCTTACCTGGGTTGTTTGTTTTTTTGGGTGTTGAGTTTGAGAAGTTCTTTATAGATTTTGGCTACTAACCCTTTATCAGACATGTCATTTGCAAATACCTTGTCCCATTTCTAAGGTTACCTTGTAATTTTGTTGATGGCTTCCTTTGCTGTGCATAAGCTTTTTATCTTGATGAGCTCCCAGTAGTTCATTTTTGCTTTTGTTTCCCTAGTACTGTATATGGGAAATCATGATGTGTTTACGTAAGCAGTTGTGATGGGTTAGTGAGTCTGCTTTCTACCAGTAGTCATTCTTGAGTTAGGAGCCACTTTCTTGGTTTTTAGGAACACCCAGATCATCTAACTTAAATGCCCCTTCTTTTCTTGGCATGGTTTTACCCAAGAGAAGATGTTTACAGTAAATACAGAACATTCTTTCCTTAAGGCCTAGGGGTTCCTCTATTTTGGTCTTATTAGTGATGTTTTATTTAATACAAAATAACTGTAAGTTTGATTTTTATTACCTTACCCTTCCTTCTACCTGATTAAAATTATTTTCTAACAGTTTTTAGAAAGGGGGGGAGAGCTCTTCCCTCTCTGTCTTAAAAGACAAGAAATATCTATTAAGCTATTTCCTTGAACACTAACACTAATATTATTGTACCTCAGGACAAACTTATATTTCTGTCATTAATTTATTGCTAATTATCTGAACTCACTATTTTTATTCCTTGAAAACTCCTGCCCTTGGGCCATCGTACATAATTTCTTAAATTTATATTTATGTCATAAACTTAATAAGTTTTAACCATTAATTATTGTAAAGGATCATAGTCAAAAAATCTGTATAAGAGAATCAGTTATGACAGGCCCCATATGTCTACCTGGTACCACCCAGTGACAATTATACTGTTGTTTTTTTTTTTTAATTTTTAAAAATTTTTTAATGTTTATTTTTAAGACCGAGACAGAGGATGAGCAGGGAGGGGCAGAGAGAGAGAGGGAGACACAGAATCCGAAGGAGGCTCCAGGTTCTGAGCTATCTGCACAGAGCCGGACACAGGGCTCAAACTCACAGACTGTGAGATCATGACCTGTGCTGAGTCGGATGCTTAACCAACTGGACCACCCAGGTGCCTCTATACTGTCTTTCTTAATGTATTCCCTCTTGGTCTTTGATCCAGTTGCAGCTCCCTAAAAATGTATGTCCTCTTCTTTTCATGTTACACTTGCAGAATAGGGTACAGGGACTTAAGTTCTATAGGGTAAAGTTATAAAATCTGTGCTCCTTTTAAATGTTCATGGCTTACCCTTTTTTTCCCTTAACTGTCTGTATAAATACTATTAAAACATTTTTAATGTTTGTAAAACTAAAATCCATATACTTTGATACATTTTAAGTTCTTTGTCCATAGAAATATAAATATCCTGTATAAAAAAGTTAGCTTATTTTTAGACCTCTAGGGACATAAATGAAATCTATGCATCTATTTTTATTTTATCTTTGAGTTATGGATAGGTTCATATAAATTTGTGCATATAAATTCTTCCCTTTCTAATTTCTATACTGTCTACATTGCTATGAGCGAAATTTAAGAGCTCTAACTCCCAAATGGATACTATCATCTGAGAAATTCACGACTAATTCAAGTCATGATTGCTTTTATCAGGTAATAGGAAAGACGAATAATGACAGTGATTGGGAATTTGGCCCCAAGGGGAACACGGGTTTGTATCCTAGACCTCATGAAAGCAATCAGTCTAAGCATGGGAAATAAGTTTTCAGCATGGAAATAGGAGGAAAATCAAATGCTGCCCCAACTCTGTGCACTCAGCAGTTACTGTTTTTGCTGGTAAACTCCGTCTGTGAGAGTAAGAAGGCATGCCTTATTAGGGGTTTACAAAAGTAAATTCATCCAAAAAATAAAATGACGTATTCTCTGCTGCTTTTGATTTTTACATCATTATTTTAAAAAGTGAAGTGCCACATTGTTTTAGGAGAATTTTTGGCTTTTTTCCTAAAGACTCCTAAATTTGTTAATTTTACTATAAGATAGCAAATGAAAGTTTCTGAACATAGAGATATATCCTCAATCAATAAGAAGAAAACTTTGTATCCTACTCAAAATGGTATTAAAATGCTGCTCATCCAGCTGTATTATATAATGCATTTCTTTCTCAGCTCTTGTTTGCTAAGGATCCTCCTCCTGATTTAAAAGTCCAAATTGCATTTGAGGATATTTCCCCACATCTACTCTGGAGGGAGTAGGGGATGAGGGTTGGCCTTGAGATTTAATCAGAATTGGCTTTACTGACTGGGATCAATCTGGGTTTGAGTGGCAGGCTTTAATTCTTTCCTTGCTGGATTGTGGAGAGGTCTGAAAAGTTCTGGAGGAAGGACCAGGGTATGGAGGGGAGCAGAAGTTGGTGGCTGCAGCTGGTATGGAGGAAGTTTAATGGTTTGACTACAGTCAGGTCAGCCAGGTGCCACCCTGTCCACTCCCTTGTTAAGAGGCATTAACCTCAGAGGTGTGTCCCGTCAAGTGCCTGCCACTGTGGACCTTACTGTGCTCTGTCCCTGTGAGATGACCCACCCTCCTTTTTAGTACCTAGCACCACTGACAGTGATGACAACTGACTCAGAGATTTCTATTTGCTTTCTTCTCTGACAGGCATATTATGAAATTACAAGATAGTAAAATTTGCTACATTTTTCTTGGTGTGTCGCAAGGCATAAAGATGAAAGACATCTAATGAACTCATTCCCTTCTGTTAGGTGTACTTACATTGTCTACAGATGGAAATGACTCCGGCTTTACATGCTCTGAGGCTCTTATTTACAAATGGAGATGACAGTATTTCATTCATTTATTGATTGACTCAACAAATATGTATTGTAAGACTTCTACGGGCTAGACATTGTTCTGGAGATATGGCAGTGGGCAAAATCGAAGGAAAAAAAATCCAGTCCCTCTTCTTACACTCCTCTCTAGTGGAAGCAAGCAATAAACAAGGTGAAACAGCCAACTAGCAGCTATGTTGGAGATCTACTAAATGCTGATCATAAAGATCAAGCTGGAAAAAGGGATAAATATAGGGGGAGGAGCTCATTGAAAAGGTGGCATTTGAGAAATAAACTGAAGAAAATGAGAACATTAGTAAGACAGCAAATTATCAGTAGAGCATTGCAGGCACAGGGAATACCCAGGACAGCCACCCAAGGTGGGAACTACTCCTGGCATACTTGAGGAGCAACATGAAGGCAAGTGTGTCTGGAGTGGTGTGAATCACTCCACCCTTGGAGGTGGAGATGGTCAGAAAGATCTAGGGGCCAGCTGGTTCACCACCTTAGAAGTCAACTGGGAAACCATTACTTGGTCTTGAACAAAATGACCTAATCAAACTCAGTTTTAATACGATCCTTTTGCTGCTATGTCGGGAAAGGCTGTAGGGAAGCAATGTGGAAGCAGAGTCCATTTGGAAGGTTCTTGATAATAATTCAGACTGTGTGGTGGCAGTGAAGCTAGATGAGCCAACAGAATGGACTTTTGTGGAATGTGAGAGAGAGGGGATATGGATGACTCCAAAGTTACTGGCCTGAACATATGGAGGCATGACTTGCTCTTTATTGAAACAGAGACTGTGGGAATAGGAATATTTTTGACAGGGCAGTGGAAAGGAGGGATTATCAGGATCCCCGTTCTAGACGTGCCATGTTTGAAATCACCTTAGACATTAAGTGGAGATCAGATAGAGGTCCGGGATGGAGATGTAAGTTTGGACTTAATCGGCATATGAATAATACATAAATTCAAGGGAATTGAGGAGATTACTAACAGAGGGAACCCAGAGGCTGAAGAGAAAGTATCCAACGTCTGAGATGAAAAGAACCATAAAGGAAAGCAGAGTGTTGGGATATGTGCAGAATAGGAACGTAGTAATCTGGAAGTAAGAAAAAAGAGGATTCTGAGAGGGTGGTCAACTTTGTTGAATGCTGCTAACAGGTTAAATAAACAAGTTCTAAGATTAACCCCTAGTTTAGTCATAGTGGAGGTCCTTGATGACTTTGACGGGAATAGTGTTTTTTGGGTTTTTTTTTTTTTTTTTTATACAAATAGTTTATTGTCAAGTTGGTTTCCATATAACACCCAGTACTCATCCCCACAAGTGATGGGAATAGTTTTAATGGATCCAAAGTCAGAAAATACCTGGTTGGAAGGGTTCAAATGGGAGATAGAAATCGGAGACAAAAAACTATGAGCAACTCTTTTAAGCAGGTTAGTTGGAAAGAGTGAGATGACGTGGCAGTGTGCCAGGAGGCACCGGCAGCCTGCTGAGGCAGGACTGACCATCTTAGGGTCTGCTGACAGTCACATGCTGGGAGCGTGAGCCTTAGCCATTAGCTGTGTAGAGAGTCGGTGACCTCAAATGACCTTGCCTTGAGTAGACATATAAATTTTTGAGATGTTTGTCATTAATACATTAGTCTTTTTTTTAAAAAAAGGATTAATCAAGCCAGCTGTTTTAATGTACAAATATTCTTCCCTTTTCAGCTCTTACTTTACATCCAATATTTTCTTTATATTTTTCTTTGGAAGCTAGTTTTTAACTATTATGCTTCTGAGTACTCCACATCATAATTGGTGGTTTGTATGCCCTTCTCCCAACCTAGCCTAAGTTTCTTGAGAAGGACCATATTTTATTTACTTTATGCATCCATCTCCTAGCTCTGCTCCTGGCACATGGCAGACCCTCTATAATGTTTGTTGAATGAATGACTGTTATGTTTCATATTGGTGTGGGACGCATTTGATGTAAAGGTCAGTGTCTTCCTGAAGTTTGCTGTTAATTTCTAAATAGAGATTTGTGTCTGGTCATTTTGTTTCCCAGAGTCCCTGTGGAGCAGGCATAGTGAGGACCGGCTCGCTGCAGCTTAGTAGTACATCTGTTGGCAATTCATCTTTGAAAAGGACAAAGCGAAAAGCACCTTCCCCACCCTCCAAAATGCCCCTGCATCAAAGTGATGAAAATAATCGTGTGACTGGTAATGTTACTTTTCCCATTAACATGACAGGTGTGTTGGGTCTCGTTTAGTACAGACAAGGAAGCGATAAAGATTATAAATCAGGTCTTTTTATTAAAAGATAATACATAAATGTAGGTTTTTAATTAATTTTAATAATGCTTAGATAGTCCTGATTATTCTTAACAACCTTTTTAAAATCTGCAAGATCACAGGATAAAATGAAAAAATCATACAGCTCCCTGATCCTAAAATTGAGCATGTGATCCCTTGTAAATCTGTTCAGAAGGACACTCTCATCCCAGGGCTGACTACTGGTAGGAAGGGGATCCTAAGGAGGCCTTAGCTGTATCAAAGCTGGATGGTGAAATGGCCTCTAACAATATTAGGGCTCTCTCTTCCTAAATTATAGAAAAATAATGAAGTTAACCTTCTAAGGACTTGTTCCATTTGTGAGTGTGATTGTTTGTAAGGTGTGCTGCTTCTGTCCTGTAGTCCTGCAGGCAGGACATGCGGTTCCTACAGACAGTGCTGTGGAAGCCAGCTTTCCCGAGGGGCCGTCCAGCCCAGGTAGGGCACCTTTACCCCACAGTCATGTGGTACTGACAGAGATCTTTCATGACAGCTGAGGGATGAATCTAGTTATCGTGCTCTGTCTGTCAAAAGAGATGCAAGTGCTTTGACTCTGTTTCCCAAATTTTATATTATGAAATGAAAACTTTTCCACCCTGGATTGAGTATGAAACTGGCATAACTCAAGACTCCAGTTCTTTGATGACACCTTAAGAACGTTCTTTATGCAGTGTTACCATTTATCAATGTCCTTCCCAAGACGAATGACACGTTGTTAGTTAGGAATGTACCTTAGCATGTTCAGAAGGAAACATACACCAAAGTGTAAAGTACCATTCTTTACTCAACTGTCCTCGGTATGAATTAGACATACATAGTGTTCTAATTTAGTGGTAAAAATTTGTCATCATGAAATACTATGTGGCCTCATTTTGGATTCCCCAAATAAATGAAATGTCACTAAAAATAAAATAATTTGATTTATTGCTATTTCCTAATATTTTAATAGTAGCTTTTATTGTAAGAATAAATATGATAATATTTCTGAATTCTTAAAGTTAGATACAAATGAATATGACAGGCTATTGTCTAACCAAAAGTAGAATATGACTATGCTAGTACTTTAATGTGGGGATAATTTTATAGGTAAGAAAATTACTCAGTATAACCCTAATTTTTATAATTAATATTCATAAACACTAGAAAAACTCAGGCATATCCAAATGCTCCTAAATCTTTACTCCTTAGCTGATTTTTGGGAATTTGAGGCTTTGACACATCTTATGTAAGAATTCTCCTGTCCTCTGTGATTAAAAGTATTATCATTAAATAACTAATCATGATTTTTCTTAAGTCCTACCCAGAATACTATCAATGATACTGTTTTGTTCCATGAAGGAAATGTATTAAGTAATATCAAACTATATACGTGAAATGAGAAGATTCAGAAGTATTAGAACAAAGATGTGAATGCTATTCAAACTTTTCTTGATACCTATTTCTCTTTCTTTTCCTTTTTTCCCCCCCTAGTTATCTCTTCTTGATAAATGCATGGATAATTGTGAGCTAACAAATCTGATTTCTTCGAAATGCTTCTTGTTCTCTGCTTGCCTTAACTCTGTTGTCTAAGTGCCATTTCCACAGATTTTACTTCTTTGGCAGAAGCCTCCCTTGGCCCTGGGTTCCCCAGTCACGAACAGCACACTGTGCCCAAACTGCCGGATGAAGCCTGTCTCTCGGAGAGCCCTGGAATGCCCAAGGCGGCCATAGCATCTCGGACACGTAGGTGACCAGGCCTTTCCTGCCTGGTGCTTTGTTTAATGCAGAGTAATATGTCACCACAAACAAATTTGGTTACTTGGTCATTGCGTGTGTAAAAATGACTCAAATAGTAGTTTCCCCGTTTCACTTGAAATTCTATTATAGGTTTAGAGTTCGATGTTTTCCCTGACCATAGAGATGAATAATGCAAAGTATAAGATGAATAAAATAAGTGGCTTTGGAAGATTTCAGTTTTTCTGCTATTTGGCCCTCTGCTTTTTTGGCAAAACTTTAAACGCTGTTGTTTCCAATGTGTAACTGTATGAATATACAAGAATATATATATTTTTTTTTCTTTCTTGAACTACTCTTTTGTCTGTAGTATTGCTTTTGAATGGGATTTTTAAGGTAAATTATTGGAGTTATTTTTTATCACATGGCAAAAATTTATAGTTAGGTAATTGAGTTTTATCATAAATAATTTTATTCAATTTTTATTTACTCAGAATGAGTCTTTAATGAAAATTATTTAAAATTAATATATTATCACATAGTTCTTATAATCATGCAGAATTGTGTGGCCAGTTTGAAAAATAGTTTGGCAGGTTTTCAAAAATAAAATTTAAGCATTGGTTTTCTCTATAACCCAGATATCCCACTCCTAGGTATTTTCCAAGAAAAATGAAAACCTTTCTGCTCACAAAACATACATGTGAATTATTATGGGATTTTTATTTATAATTGCCAAAAATGAGCTAGATGCTATATAATTTCATTAATATGACACTCTTGCAAGGGCAAAACTCTAAGGGGATAATAGTTGCCAAGGTCTAGAGTTGGAGGAGAGGGATGGTCACTAAAGCGCATGGGGCATTTTGGAGACTGAAGCATTCCAAAATGGATCGCCAAAATCATGAATTTTACTGAAGGTAAATTGTATCTCATTTTCTAAAAAAGAAAGAAAACTATTCTAGCAGCAACTGTATTAGTGTCTGACAAAGTGAGCATTTTTTGAATGATTGAATAAAAAAGTAGTTCACCAAAATGGATGTAATAAAATTGTTTTTTAGCAAAGAGAGATAATGTTTTGTAGTCTTGATCATTTCAAGGAAAAATATGCAAAGTATCCCAAAAGTCTCAGTGAAATTATAAGCTTTAATAATTTTTTTGAAGTTTCTTTATTTTTTGAGAGAGACAGAGACAGTGTGAGCAGGGAAGGGGCAGAGAGAGAGGGAGGGAGAGAGATTCCCAAGCAGGCTCCTCTCTGTCAGCACAGAGCCCTATGCAGGGCTCAAATCCACAAATCATGAGATCATGACCTGAGCTGAAACCAAGAGGCAGATGCTTAACTGACTGAGCTACCCAGGTGTCCCTATAAGCTTTAATTAAAAGTAAAATGCTACAAACTTAACAAAAATGTCTTATGAAAGCTTAGTATTTAAATTTCATTTACACATATAACATTTCGTGAATTTTAAAGAACTTTTGAGTTGTATATTTTGTTTCAGTTTTACTTTTTTAGAGGGAATGAAACACTTATGATAAAAAATATTCAAATCATATAAAGCTAAGTAAAGGTAAAAAAATGCAATAGAGTCTGTTAACACAACATAAACTTGATTTATTATTCAAAACTTGGGGAAATTAGTGCTAATCAACCAACCAACTCTGAAAGTTCTTTCAGATAATTAGAATTTTTTAAAAAGAATCACTGCCTTTCCTAAGACTTCTAAGAACAGAAATACTCCTCAAGCTATTAAAAAAACATATATATTTAAGTAAGCCCATATGATGCTTATGACTAGCAAGTTATAAAATTTCAGAAAAATAATTAGAGAAGATTATTGAAACCTGTAACTCATTCTTTATACTTTAATTAACTGAGATCTGTTTCTCATTGAGTGGCCCCATACTTAAAGAAAAGTTGTGTGAAATAACTTTTGATGGGCAAGAGAGAAATAGGGATAACAATCAATAATTTGCTTAATGTTACCTCAGTTAATCTAATTTGCAAAAGAGCTTATTATATGCCAAGGAGACATTTATAAAACACATTTGCATCTAAATCAGAACAGCCTTTCATTTTCTCAATACAGTTTTCAAATTATGTAAATATACTCTTACTACACAGATATGATATGCTGTTTTACATACATAATATTTGTGCATTGGTATCATAATGACTCTTTCACAAATCATAATAAAACAAGATTTGCCAAAGTATATTTTTAAAAAATTCACTTAAATTCAAATTCCTTAATATTTTTTTCTGTTGAGTAATCTTTTTTTTAAATTCACAACAAAACTGTCATTAAAAGTCTCCATATTTGGGGCACCTGGGTGATTCAGTTGGTTAAGCATGCAATTCTTGAATTCAGCTCAGGTCATGATCTCACAGTTTGTTAGTTCGAGCCCCACATCAGGCTTTGTCCTGACAGAGTGGAGCCTGCTTGGGATTCTCTGTCTCTCTCTCTTTCTCTCTCTCTCTCTGTCTCTCTCAAATAAGTAAACTTAAAAAAATAAAGTTTATCAAACGGCATAAACAGCAAATTTTTCTGTTGATACACCTAGAGATAAAATTACAGACATACATGTTAAGTACTTTAAATATTCTTCTAATATGTTGAAGTCTGTATTAAATTTTGTGGCTGTACTGATCACTATAATACAATGCTATGCCACCTTTCTTCCCCCCCTCCATTGTGGTAAAATTAAACTTTGTTCAGCTGCTATTATGTAAATGGAAGTGTTAAATTATATTTAAATAAGTGAAGATCCAGAACCTCGTTCTTTAGATTAAATTAACTTTCACAGCTAGTGTGGGCACCAGTTAGTTTGTCTCCTCTTTTAGCCTGTTGGCCACTTGTTGGTGCTTAAGGAATAATGATAAGACACATTTTTATACAATGAAATACTAGCCACAACTTTGAGAAGAAAACACACAAACACACACACATATATATTGATATGGGGTGATTTTTCAGATATAGTTAACTGGAAAAACAGAAGGTGAACAACATCGGGTATAGGATGCTTCCATTTATATTAGATGAACAACAAAAAAAAGGAAACGTGAGTATGCACATCTGCTTGTATGCTCGTTATACTTTCTGATAATATATAGGAAAAACCTGTTAAAGTTGCTTTTGAGAATCAAACTCAATGAGAATAATTTTCATTGTATAATACTTATTTGTACTTTCAAAAATTATATTAAGCATCTGAGGCAGTGGATTTTAACCCTGGTTTGTATTAGAATCACCTCAGGAACCTTAAAAATTTTGGTCCCTTCCTTCAGAGATTCTGATGTAACAGGTGTGGAAGAGGGTGTTAACATCAGTATTTTTAAGAGGGGCTCATATGACTCTCCATTGTAGTGAGAACTGATAACTATGGAGTCAGATTTCTTAAGTGTACTTGTAAACAACATAAAAATCTCACGTTCTTTTCATTTACATTTAAAACTATTGTGTGAATGTAAAATCATTTAAATTCAAAGATATATAGGTATCATTCAGATATATAACTTGAAGTTAGAGTTTAGATAATTTATTTTTTCTTCCATGACAAAACCTAGCATGATAGCATATTATTTTTAGAATTGTATATGTCTGAGGGGCGCCTGGGTGGCTTAGTTGGTTAAGCGTCTAACTTTCGCTTAGGTCATGATCTCACGGTTCGTGGGTTCGAGCCCCACGTCGGGCGCTGTGCTGACTGCCAGCTCAGAGCCTGGAGCCTGTTTCAGTCTGTGACTCCCTCTCTCTCTGACCCTCCCCTGCTCACGCTATCTCTCTCTCTCTCTCCTAGAAATAAATAAAAAACATTAAAAAAAAATAGAATTGTATATGTCTGAGATAATCTGATTATATGTTAATTTGATTATTCACAGTTATAAGAGAATTTCACTATTAGACTTGGACCAGCACTTAAAAGAGTCCAGCTAATTATTATTTTAAAAACTCCTTTTACTAGGATTGCATAGGATGAATGAGGAAAATTAATATTTAGGATTATATCTTCATTTCTTTGTAGCTGGAATTAACTCTGATCATAGCCTTGAAGAGATAGATGAAAAGGAAGAACTGAGTGAAGTGCCTAAAGATGAGGCTGAAAAGATTTCTCTGAAGTCACAAGATCCTCCTTTTGGATCTACTGATATAATAAATACACTGAAAAACAATCCTAACTCAGCCCTTGGCAATTTTACTGGAGAGTCCTCACAAAACTCCAAAGAAGAAAAACAAGAAGCTAGAAACACAGATGGACAGTAAGTAGTCTGTGCACCCGAAGTGTTGGTTTATGGTTTGTTTAATTAATACTAGTCTTTCAATTATAGATATTTTAAACACAAATATAGTAGTCCCTTTAGTTTAGACTCTATTTATATCACCATCGTTGTAAGAATATTTATTAATAAAGATCTGTGTGAGGCTCCTGGGTGGCTCCGTTCATTGAGTGACTGACCAAGTCTTGATTTCAGCTCAGGTTATGATCTCATTCACGGGATCGAGCCTCATCCAGGCAGCATGGAGCCTGTTTGGGATTCTCTCTCTCCCTCTCTCTCTCTTCCTCTCCCCTGCTTAAACTTTTTTTTCAAAAAGTAAAGCTTTTTGGGTGCCTGAGTGGCTCAGTCGGTTAAGTGTCTGACTTTGGCACATATCATGATCTCGTGGTTCATGAGTTCGAGCCCCATGTCAGGCTCTGTGCTGACAGCTCAGCTAGGAGCCTGCTTCGGATTCTGTGTCTCTCTCTCTCTGTCCCTCCCCTGCTCATGCTCTGTCTCTCAAAAATAAACATTAAAAAATATTAAATACATAAAACTTTTGGAAAAAAGTATCTATTTGCATGTTTTATTTTTCAGTAAAATGAATGTTCAACAGTTCTGGTATCCCTGTGTCAGATAAGCCATAACATGCAGTTAATCTGTATGACTCAAATATAAAAGTTCTTGTTTGTTTGTACTCTGTGGGTTTCACCTATTATCTATTTGATATAAATGAAACATTTCATTTTTAATTATCAGTGAATGCTCCCAGATTTTCACTGATATATAAAACAGTTCTGTATATTAGAGTATGATGTTAAGTTACTAATATTTTTACAGTCAACTTCATGATGAAGAGAGTATATTTGCCACTTGATCCTAGAAATTGAAATCTATACTACAGTACACTTGTATTGTGTTAGAAATGCCACATCATGAATAAATACGGAATCAAGTAGGCAAAATAAACCATCTTTATCAAAGTTTTACCATAATTTGCATGGGATCATCTCCAAATTAAACCCTTCTATTACTAAGAAATCCCAGTGAGCTCAGTCCACATCCTGATTTGCCAGAACGTGGCCTTGGCAGATGCAAGACTAAAATGTTTAATTTAGTTTCCTTTCTCTTTAAAAGACAAACAATCAATAATAACAAAAAGAGACTGTTTTTGGAAAAGCGCTCATTTCACCAAGCTTCTTAGATCTTTCTTTGTAATAGGACCACTCTATGAAAGCTAATGGTTCATAGCAGCATTTCCTCTCAGTTGGATTTTTTCTTTGCTATTAAAT
The DNA here is from genome assembly GCF_008692635.1 of Crocuta crocuta. Classification (NCBI taxonomy): domain Eukaryota; kingdom Metazoa; phylum Chordata; class Mammalia; order Carnivora; family Hyaenidae; genus Crocuta; species Crocuta crocuta. The sequence goes on along the minus strand of NW_027528877.1, from coordinate 1,353,103 downwards.
TTCCAGTATTTGGCAGGGGAAAAAAAGATGATTATTTCAATCCATCTGTCTTTGAAAATCATTGCCTGTTTTCTCATTTGGGTGGTGTGTGTGTGTGTGTGTGCGCGCGCGCGCACGCGTGCACATGTGTTTAAGTAGTATCAATGTATAACATACAATATCCTATTTTGCAGAGGGCTACACATTATCCTAAATAACGCAGACAATGAAGAGAGGGTAGTTGACTGTGTAAGAAACTTGAAGTCATTTGGCTCAAACCAGGAAAATGGTGAGTTCTGCAAACACTAATAGCCAATGTTTCCATAGCACTTACTATGTGCCAAAGGGCCATTCCACACTTATATATATATATATATATATATATATATATAACTTATTTATGGGTCATTTTATTTTTAGTCCCATTTTACAGATGATTGAGCCATAAAATATTATAGAACTCACTTGAGTTCCCCTAATTAGTAAGTGGCGGGCCTTAGATTTGAACTCAGTACTACTCTAATGTGCTATTAACCATTATGTGAACTACTTTTGTTGTTGTTAAAGCGTAGAGGTTATTTAACCTAGATTTTGGATCTTAAAGATGTATTCTCTATGCATTTACTTGTGATCTATTTCTCTTATTTCTTTATACCAACTCCTAAGTTGAAGCCTGTTTTACTTCATACTCAAGTTGCTTTTACTTGGGTGAAACCTGTCTGCCTGATTTTTAAGGTTGAAACTGTCTAATTCTGTAATATTACTTACCACTATTCTCTACCTCCCAATCAAGAAAGTTTCATCTCTTTGTTATATCTCACTCAGTTCTGTCTTTAGGGCAAGTCTCATTTTTTTTTCTTTGCAAAGAATATAATTTTCCAACCTAACTTCACCCATTCAACTACTATCCAAATCCTGCCACTTCATTTACTTTGTTACTTGATTACTACATGCCATATATGTCTCTCGTCTTGACTCCTCAACCAGATTGGATAGTCTTTAAAATAAGAAAAATTATATCCAACACTTTAAATCCCTCATAGCACCTAATAGAATACTGAAATGTTGTTAAAATATGTACAGTCATTGGCTTAAGATTTTTTGACTTGACTATGGTGCAAAAGTGATGCACATCCAACAGAAACTGTACTTTGAATTCTGAATTTTGGTGTTTTCCTTGGCTAGCGATATGCTGTGTGATACTCCCTCGTGATGCTTGGTGGCATCCACTGCAGCTCCCAGTCAGCCCCATGAGGGTAAACAATCCGTCCACCTGCAGCCATTCTGTCGTTCACTTTCAGCACTGTATTTATTACATTACATGCGATACGCAACACTTGATTATAAAAAAGGCTCTGTGAGAGATGATTTTGCTCAACTGTAGGCTAATGAGTTTTGAGCACGTTTAAAGTAGTGTAGGCTAAACTGTGATATTCAGTAGCTTTGATGTATTAAATGCATTTGACTTGATGATATTTTCAAGTTATAATGGGTTTATTGGGATGTAACCCCATCATAAGTTAAGGAAGAACTATACTTAACATTGAATTTCAGAAGAATGATACTACACAAATATAAGATGCAAAGAGTGCATAGTGTTATTTTAAGAAAATACGAAGGAATTGGCTTATGAATTCTCATAGTCTGGCCTATTATATTAATATACAAAATTGGGTGAATATTCTTAGAAAACATAGGGATGTATATATTCACATTTGGATAAAATGTGGATTATCCCAGCATCACAAACAGATGGATAGATATATATTTTTAATATTATTTATTTATTTCTAGGAGAGAGAGAAAGAGACAGCATGAGCAGGGGAGGGTCAGAGAGAGAGGGAGATACAGACTCTGAAATAGGCTCCAGGCTCTGAGCTGGCAGTCAGCACAGAGCCCGACGCGGGGCTCGAACCCACGAACTGCGAAATCATGACCTAAGCAAAAGTCGGACGCTTAACCGACTAAGCCACCCAGGCGCCCCAGATATATATTGTTTTACCTATGTGGTATGTGTTGGTTAATTTGCTGGGGTTTTATTTTTAATTTTTTAACATTTATTCATTTTTGAGAGACCAAGACAGAGTGTAAGTGGAAGAGGGGCAGAGAGAGAAAGAGAGACACACAGAGAATCCGAAGCAGCCTCAGTCTCTGAGCTGTCAGCACAGAGCCCAACGCAGGGCTCAAACTTACAGACAGCAAGATCATGACCTAAGCTGAAGTCAGACACTTAAACGACTGAGCCACTCAGGCTCCCCATGTGTTGGTTAACTTGAATAAGTCTGCTTCATTTTCCCCACAGTCAATACCATCCTAAGATAGAATACTGAGAAGTTCTAAAAGTATATGCTTTCCCCATCCTTTTCCTCTTGATTTAGTTTCTCACAGCATACATTATGATGGCCAATAGAGTTTTTACTGAGAAATTGTGCTGCTTCCTTCTTTTTAAAATGATCATCAAATTAAGTCATTTTTTTGCAAAGATTTTAGCAACAAGTTAATGCTAGAGTCACAGGTATATTTCTGTAATAATATTTTTCTTTTTTTTTTTAAATTTTTTAATGTTTATTCATTTTTGAGAGAGAGAGAGGCAGACTGCAAGTGGGGGAGGGGCAGGGAGAGAGGGAGAGATGGGATCGGAGGCAAGTTCTAGGCTCTGAGCCGTCAGCATTGAGCCCGATGTGGGGCTTGAAACCAGGAACCGTGAGATCATGACCTGAGCCAAAGTCGATGCTTAACCGACTGAGCCACTCAGGTGCCCCTGTGATATTTTTCTATTTGCATTTGATTTGCAGTAACCTTTGTCAACTCTGGGTGGGTGTCCCCCCCACTTTTTTTTAAATTGAATTATATAGGGGATTTTTAAAATAATTTCTATTATCCTTAAAGTAGTTTTATGGATTTCTTCTTTGTTTTGTACCTATCCAGTATACTTGCTTCAGTCATCCTTTTGTCAAATGACTTGTGTTGTAGATGTTGATATCAGTTTTGAGTAGGGAAAGGACAGGATAGTACAAAATCTACCTTTAACTTTTACTGGCTATCATTGGAAAACGGCCTAACAAAGTCATTGACATTTGGTTAGTTTCATTATTAGTATGAGGATGGGTTAGTTATTAACTGAATTCAGAAGTGATTCTAGGTTTCTACGCCTGTCATTTGGAAATAATTGTTGAGTTTCTGATGAGAAATTCAGAAGTAGAAAATCGTAAATTAGGTGGGACCCACCAAAAATGTGAAAAATAGACATTTGATGAGTTCTAAAACCAATTAGGGTTTGTTATATGGAACTGAATTTACAATATATTTTCATGTTGATTTATTTTGTTTTGGAAAATATTTCTATTGTGTAACTGGGCTATACCTATATTCACTGGATAATGAGAAATAAGAGAGAAGGAAATACATTTACATTCATTTCCTGGTGCCAGGGACCATTTCTTACATTCTTTTGTGCTCATAGCAATGTTGGCAATAGTACTTTTCATGTAGACATTAAAAATACTTGTGAACTAATATAATAAGAACCTAGGCAGAAATGTGCCTTTTCAATGATTTTTTAATCAAATGTGTCCTTACTCACAAAAGTTAATAAATATTAGTCTTTGAGAGGTCCCTTGTATAAACAATAAATATTCTGATAACCAGTTGCATTTTTTAGGAAGACTAAAAATGAATTCCATTTAAAAATTATATATTTAATACAAGAACCTTGCAACATAATAGAAAATCTTACTACCATGACCAAAAAATCATGCAGTTAGGTAGGGTGTACAAATATGAAGGTATTTTTTTTTTTAAGTTTATTTATTTTGAGAGAAAGCTGGGTGGGGGGGTGACAGCAGGCAGAGAGCAAGAGGGGGAGAGAGAGAATTCCAAGTAGACTCAAACCCGCAAACCACAAGATCATGACCTGACTTGAAATCGAGCGTTGGATGGTTAACTGACTGAGCCACCCAGTCGCCCCAATATGAAGGTATGTTTTTAAATTCTGTGTATACAGGAGCATCTGCATGGCTCAGTCTGTTAGGTGTCGAGCTCTTGGTTTCAGCACAAGTCACGATCTCACAGTTTGTATTTTCAAGCCTCATACCAGGCTCTGTGTTGACAGCGTGGAGCCTGCTCAGAATTCTCTCTCCCTCTTTGCCTCTCTGTTCTTCCCCCCTTCCCATACATAAATAAGCTTAAAATATACAAATTTACCTGGCAACGTGATATTTTTTTGCATGCATATTTTTATTTTTTAACAGAACTATTCAAAATAGCTTATGACATTTTAGGCAGTGAAATTGTTCTTTATCTTACAAGTAAAAGTGAGTGATAATACAACTATAGAGAAATACTTGACATCCTTTCACGATTTGACTTCCAAGGCTCACATTTCACTTGTGTGAACTACCATATCTGGAAAAGAAAAGCAGTAACGATTTTGGAGATGAGGGCTAGTCGGTCATTGGGGAGAAGTGATTCTTCTGGGCGTTTGACTGCAGGAGCCCAGTATAGAAACCATTTCCCTGAGGACCAGACACAGAGTACACACTCATAAACCTGTGTCTCCTTCCAGCTGCCTCATTCCAATGCTTTGCCATTGTGTTGCTGTCTGGCAACTGTTGCTTGTTAACCTGGACACTAGCAAGTAATTTTTGCTTTCAGGAGATGTGAATGAGAAGTAAGAGGAAAAGTAGTGCAGGGAAGAAGAAGGCTGTTTTCTCTACTTGGACTCTGACATGAGAATAGGTATCCTTTCCCTCGGAGAAAAATCAAAACCAAAAGGATTGTTTTTATGTAGTTGAAATACCCCATATTATGACTAAAATCAAAGTCTTTAGCAAGGACACCTAATTACCAAGACAGTCAACTTAGATTTTGTTTTTACTTCACTTCTTAAAGGTCATGTTTCTGTTGTTTGCCTTAATTAAAACTGATAATATTCAATGGGATTATTTCCCTTTTGATGTAGAGTGTGAAATATATATACGCTAGGGGTTATAGAAACGACAGAATCAAAATAGGGGGACAAAGGAGGAAAAACGTATTCTTGAAATTTGTCAATTTCTTTTGTCATTCATTCGTAATATAACTGAAATATGAAGTTTACCTATCAGGAGAAACGTAGCTGTCTTCTATGGAATGCTTGTTCTGGGGAATATCCTCTCCTATTTGGCATGTTATATAAATGATGTTTAAATGTAATACATATTTTTACCTTTTTACATGAGAACAAACTGAGGCTCGAAGGGGTTAGCTAACATGCTGTTGCCACACAGACTGTAGTCAGTCAAGCCGGGTTCCAGTCTGGGATTTCTATGGTACCAAAGCCCATGCTTTTTTCCCCCTAATGCTATTACTTGATTTTGTATAATCAGTGAGCTGAACATTGCCTGTATAATTCAAACCAACCTATTTCAGTTTGGGGGAGGCAGGCATTTGGAAACTTGAGGCTTTTTTTCCGCTTTTTTCATACATTTAACTTGACAATATTTTTTTTTTCCTTTAGGAGATCAAAATGAAATAATTGTCATCCCTATAAACACAGAAGAGAATATGAAAAATGGAGTGAGGATAACAGAAACCAATGTGGGAGGTGTTGCCAAAAATAACAGTGTGGACATGGGAGTTGACAGACTATCAAACTATCAGGCACATAAAACTGATACTGCTGAAAGTTACAAGGAAAGTCCTCTAGCTGCATTGTTAATACCAGACCCAAAACTGAATCAACCCAGTGAGGAAAAGACAAAAATGCAAGATGCAGCAATTCAGACCACCCCTTCCTCTGACAGTTTTGAGGGGCATCACCAAGATCATAAATTGTCTAATTTCACAGCTGATGAAAGCGTGCAAACTCCAAGTAACAATAAATCGACTCAACACTCATCTCTAAGCCTCCAAGATTCTGCTATAGATGCCTCAAGGAAATTCAGGAGTCAGGGCCCCCTAAACGTGCATTCAGAGAACCAACTCACTGTAAAAGATCCAATTTGTGCACATGGTAATGAGGACCTTTTGCCTCCTGTAGATGGGATTGATAAAAACTCAACTATTTCTTATACAAAGGATTATCCACTTTATAGACAAGACTATGATTCCAAGCCAAAACCTTCAAATGAAATCACAAGAGAATACATACCCAAAATTGGAATGACTACTTATAAAATAGTGCCTCCCAAGTCCCTGGAGATACTGAAGAATTGGGAATCAGAAACCCCTGGGTATAAAGATGATCACAAGATACATACTTTAGGGAAAAAGCACACTGGTGAGAATGCAAAAGAAACTGCAATCCAAACAGAAGATCTTGTATCCGACAGCCCAAAGGAGCCACAGGCAGACCTTAAACTGCAGCCTAGCCCAAGAACTGAGCACCAGGTGCACAGTGTGGAGAGCTCACCCCGCGTTGCCATGGGGAGTCCTCTGCTACCTACTCCCAGAATGACAAGGGACACTGGCACAGTTCCTTTTGTGCCTAATTTGGACGATATAAACAATATTTTGGAGTCAAAAATTAAATCTCGGGTTTCAAATCCCCAGACTAAACCAAGTTCTTTTTTCCTACAGATGCAAAAAAGAGTTTCAGGTCACTATGTGACATCTGCCGCTGCCAAGGGTGTCCACGTGGCCCCTAACCCTCCTCCAAAAGAACTAAGAAAGAAAGAGGGGGAAAGGGATGCGATACCTCCTGCAGAACAAACTCTTTCTCCCTTAAGTAAAATAACGCAGTCTCCCCCACAGCACCAGATTAAAGCAGCTGATAACATCAGCCTCCAGAAGCCTAGTGAGAGCCCTCCCCCTCCCATAGCTCTGAGACCTACTTCTCTTCCTTCGAGTCAATTAGCAGCACTAAATCTGAAAACTTTGAAAACTTTTGGTGCCCCGAGACCTTACTCGAGCTCTGCGCCCTCACCGTTTGCCCTTGCTGTAGTCAAACGGTCACAGTCTCTCAGCAAAGTGCGCCCGGTGTCACACAGTGAGGGTGTGGCCGTCCAGCCTCCACCTGACACAGAAGAAGGGAAGGTTCCTTCTCTAAATAAATTTGTGGGCATCCCACAACTATTTGTGAGTGATAAGGTAACATGACCTTTTTAAAAATCAGGGGCTCTTATACAACATGGTTTAGATGGGGGTTAACAAGCATGTTGGTATATTTGTGTGTTACTTAACTCCGAATTCATATTAATCTAATGGCAAGCTACCATAGGGAAAAAAGAGTAGTAATACAGAAATCTGATTATTTACTCTCAGGATTATTATAATTCATATAACTTGATTGGGTATTACTATACAGTCATTAAATAATTGTATCATTAGCAAATATGTTAATTTTTAAAAATTTCTTTACAAATTTTTTTTTAATGTTTATTTTTGAGAGAGAGGGACAGAATGTGAGTGGGGGAGGAGCAGAGAGAGAAGGAGACACAGAATGCAAAGGACACTTCAGGCTCTGAGTTGTCAGCACAGAGCCTGCAAGAACAGTGAGATCATGACGATCTGAGCCAAAGTCAGATGCTTAACTAACACAGTCACCCAGATGCCCTATTTTAATTTAAATTTTCTTTGCCATACATTTGTATATTGTACTAGTTAATAGTTCTGATTCTATTTTCCTGTGTTTTGCTTGTCTCAATTTGTTTATAACTTTTCTGGATGTTCTGGTTTCTTTTCTAATTCTACATGATAGCAAAATAGTTTTAATTATTTAGAAACATAAACAGTTAAGACTAGATAAAATAACCAAGTACTTCTCAGCTATACATTTTCTATCATATACATTCAACCTAAATTACGGAACATTGATGCATATAATTTAAATTGAAACCAGAATTTACAATTTCAAAATGTAATTTTCTTAATTTCGCATTTTTGTGAACTTAGTGTCAACTTTTTCAGTTACATGTATGTTGACTAGCATTATCTAACCTTACTAATTTACATAAAAGGGCATTTATTGACTTAGTGTTTGGCCAGCTAAGTCTTATAATTTGCTAGGTGCAAATAATATAGTCAAAGGAAAGGATGAAACTTACAGTATGAATTATGATAATCCCCATGCAATTTTTTAAAAAAATATTTTGTGTACTTTTACCCTGATAGTGTTTAAAGATACTTTCAGATTTGTGTGACCGTTCCAGAAGTATTTCATATTACTTTTTCAAACATTCCTAGAGTAACCGAACATTAACCATATTGCCACGTAAAGATTTTTTCCATAATTTCAAAGCAGTATTCATCTTGAAGAATATTTCTTCATATATTTCACATTTATGTTTCTTAGCTTTGATATAATGTCAGGAAGAGATGTATGATCTAGAGATTAATTCTTACTTGGGAACAAAGCCTGTGTTTCTTCTTAGATTGGAATACCAATCCTAAACAACAGAAGCTTGATTTAGATAATACAGTTTTTGAGTCATTGCCCAAGCTCTGTTTAGCTCATCTTTTGTAAAGATATTTGGCAGCATAAAAAAGACATGTTTAAGATTATTTGATAATAGTTCCCAGTTAAATCAGTTGCTAAATATTCTTTCCTAAGCTTAATTAAAGTTTGATTCTTAAACTTGAAAATTCCTAATATTTTTTAGTCCATGGGCAAAATAAAGAAAACACGGTCATCAATTAGCCCCTGTGACTTGCATTAACACAAGATAAGCTGTTACATGTAGCATAGTCCTTAATATTCTTTTATTAGAAGGTATGATAGATTCAAACAATATAAAATTGTCAGTTTTTCCATTTTGTACTGGCAGAAATAATTTGAAACCTGATGTGTTGTAACAATAAAAATGTGTTACTTTTTAGCCTCTGGTTTTTTGTTTGTTTTTTTTTTTAATCATTATTTGGCTCTTCTGGCCAACTCCATTGGCGAAATCAGCATTTTTTTGACTTAAGGACAGTAAAATTACCAGTGTATTCATAAAACAAGAGAGGGACCACTTTTCTTCCTTAGCCTCATAAGTTGAAGAGAAGTAAAGGTAATACTCTAATCTTCCAACTGAGCATGGGCAGCAGAGATAACTCACAGGGGAAGGAATCAGGACTATGTTTAAAACCCCACTTTGGCAAAGAGTGATTCTTTAAGAATATACTGATGATGAATTTTCTTAGTGGCCCATTCTTCACTTGGTATTCATATAAATATTTTGCATTTATTTTTATAGGGAAATAACTCTGCATATAATGAGCAGAATTCCCAAATACCATCTCCAACTGACTGCCCATCATTCATTCTTAAGAGACAAAGTTCTTTAACATTCCAAAGCTCTGACCCAGAACAGATCCGACAGAGTTTGCTGACTGCAATCCGTTCTGGAGAGGCTGCTGCCAGATTGAAAAGGGTAAGTTTTCTTTATCAGATGGGTGACCGTGGGCTTATTTTCAACATTGTCAAACTAATACTTAGGGGAGATTGTTTTCTGGCTCTTGCATCTGAATAGGGAGGATGCCAGAAGTTGCTCTTTGATGTCAAGGGTCATTTTTGAAGTATAAGCTGAAAGAGTCCAGAGTCTTACACATACTTAAAAATATGTCCGGTCTATTTTCCACAACATGGGCCAGGTGCGGAACAAGGGTTTTGCTCATTATTATATAACTATATATAGAAAGTACCCTGGACTCTTACTTTTAATAAATTATATTAGCATAGTAAAAATTCTTCAGAAAGAAAATCCCTCCTTATTCCAGAAAAGCTGCACTAGCAATAGGAATGTGCAGGTTTTCAGTCCTTGCCCCACGATGACCCAAGTCAGCTACCATATGTGGGAGATTGAGCCGGGGGCCAGGTGGCTTTATAGGTTAAACACAAAATGTAGGGAGAATCTAGGGAATTTAGAGGACATTGAATGCAGAAAGTCTAGTCAGCTAAGGCCCTGCCATAGTGGCCAGCTCCTCCTTCCTAAGCTGTAGAACTTCAGGAAGGGAGGTATGCTTCTTTGGGGGGCAAATGCCAAAGAGACGTCAGAGAGAATTATTTGTAGGTGAGTTTCCTCCGTCACTTTCAGCCACTCAAAGAAGACCTGCACGGTGAAGCCTGGAGCCTGGCACCAAAACTTGGACTTCCCAGAGGCTGTAGTCTCCCTAAATGTCTTCCTTGTTCTCCCCTTAGTTATCTTGGTTGCAGGTTCCTCAAGACAAGAAAGTGCTCATTATTCTCCTGACTCCCTAGGCATTTCGTTTTGTGAATTCCTTCTCTAATCACTTTAGAGGTTATTTAGAGAAGAGTAAGAGACTTGTTGAGCACAGCACTGAGCTCAACAGAAACGAAATCTGTGAAGGGACAGGAATGTTGCAAAGAGAGAAAGAAAAGGGGAGGGCATCTCGGGCACATCTCCACGGCCAGCCCTGTCTGCGCTCCCCATTTTCCTCAGTGTGTTTCAGTGGAGCCATGAGTGACGGCTGTTTTCACGGAGGGCTGGGCGCTCCCATCTGGGCAGACAAGGAGACAGGGCAAAATATTGCCTGCTGTCAGGAGTGGAGGAAACATGAAGGAATAATTCAGATTAGGTTTGAATTTTGTCAAGTATTTGTAGAATCTGAATTTGGGTGCCAGGCAGGAAAAAGGAATGGTGGTTTTGAATACTGCAACTGGTATTTCACGGGTCATGACATTTATATTTTTGTGGGGAAATATGCCCATGCAAATAAATTGTACATCCTCACTTAAGAAAATAGTTCTCTTTCTAATTTTGTAAATTAAGGTTTGGTTTCTAAAGCTTTCTCAATTCTGGGTGCCTGGGTGGCTCAGTCAGTTAAGCATCCAACTTCAGCTCAGGTCATGATCTCGCAGTTTGTGAATTCAAGCCCCGTGTCAGGCTCTGTGCTGACAGTTCAGAGCCTGGAGCCTGCTTCAGAGTCTGGGTCTCCCTTTCTCTCAGAGCTCTCTCTCTCTGTCTCTCTCAAAAAGAAATAAGCATTAAAAAAATGTAAAGCTTTCTGAATCCAATAAACTTGATAATAAGCATTTTTTAAGCACAAAAGTACTAAACATTGTCCTAGCTACTGGGGATACATAAAATGAAGCCTCTGCCTTCTGGGTGTTCACAGCCTGGGACTCAGAAACATGACACATCAGGTCCACAGGAGAACCAAGTAGCTATACAGAACATAACTGCAGTGTCTTTTCCTAAGTCAGTGGATAATTGGACTAACTGCAGAACACAGTGCATTAAGTTGGGAATGTCTTTTAGGCCAACAGAACGATACAGGCAGGCAGCTGTGTGCTTGTGTTACAGGCTCTAAGTTGGCAGTCTCTTCACTTATAAAACTCTCCTTGCTTCCAGAATGAGCTGGATGTGAATCAGCATAGAAAGCAGGCCCTAAATGATGATCCTATAATTGTATCCTGTTTATAAGTCATTACTTGAGGTTCCAAGAAGTCTAAATATTATCTCTTTCAGTAGGAGATTATCAATAGCCCTGAGGTTTTATAGCGCCAGTTCCTAAATTTGTTTAATGAAAATTCCTTACATAATCCATTTTTTTGTGCTAAAAAGGGACACAGGGTCTCATGAAGTTCACAGTATCCACACACTATGATCAGGATTTTCACTTCTAATTATACCCTAAAAAGGTGTGTGTTGTATACCAGGACACACAAGAATATTCATGAAATATTGTTTGTAATAGCTCCAAATAAATATGTTAATATCCAAAAACAGAATCATTAGTATATTCAAAGAATGGATTATCAAACAGCAATAAATTGGCCAAAATACACCTAACCACAACATGGGCAAGACGTATTAAAATATATATATGTGTAAAGTTTGACGGCATGCATCACTAAATTATTTTATTTAGTGATGCATGCGTAGGTGGCAATTATTTTTAAAAGCAAGGAAGTAATTATAGAAATCATGATAGGGTTACTTCCACAGGGAAAGAAAGGGCATTGCTGGGGGTTTGTAGGAGGACAGGCAACACAATTTAAGAGGAAACTAAAAAAACTAAGTAATCAAGATAAATGTTATCTTAATGCAAGATTTTTTAATGCCTAAATGAAAGCAAAATCGTGTGATAAAGAAAATGTCAACATTTTAAATAAAGACAAGATCAGTAGGGAGCTGGAGCTATTCTCTTTGCCCGGGTGGTAGATTATATATATGTTTGTGTTTGTTTCCATTGGTTTGTTTATTGAAGTTCAGTGCACTTTGCTGTGCATGTATTGTATTTCAAAAATTATATTGTAAAAGGAAGTAAAAATGGACACCAGAAGGCTTTAATTCCTTGTGATATTTGCTTAAGTCCCATATTTCTATCCTGTACTGAACATTTCTCCTGGTTTGTTTTAAATTCTAACATTTCTTTTATAGAACAACAGTTATAGTGCCAAATAAAATCTTCAGTGATTTTGACAGTGGGCTTAGATTGTTCATCAGAAAGTTGGCTCCAGGTTTGCCTATATTCTGGCACCCAAATGTTCAGTTTAACTCCAGGTACCAACCTGCCTTCTGGCTCTGGTTCTTACCCGAATAATTAGCCTTCATTATAATAATTGGTTCACATTAGAACAATTATCTAGTTGACTGCTCTAGTGTAAATGTAGTCATGAACATGCCATGTTTTTTTCATATTGCTTAAGATTTTTTCCACACCTTACCCCTATTTGACCTCCGTGTAGTCAGAGTTCTGTCTTGTCTTCATATAAAGTTTTAATAAATCTAGTTCACTGTTTTATAAAACGCATTTGGCGTTAAGATTTATATGTGAATCAGCAAGTTTTTTTCAGAGAATAAGAGATTAAGTAAACTCTGATCAGTTACTTGTGCTGATACAAGAATTTTCTGGCTACTTTTGGTTCCTGTTAATACTTCAGTTACTAAAGGCTGTTACACCGTTACAAGTAGAATATAGGTTTTTAAAATAGGTTTATGAAAATAAACGGACAAATGGTATTTAGTAGTTGATATTAACCATTTCCTTAGAATGTGAAATTTATCTTTGGCTCCATAAAAACCTGGAAGAAAAAAAAACTGGGTGCGTCACCCATAATCTTGCTAGCATATTTGTTTAATTGGTCTGCTTTTTATTCATATTTCCTTGTTTGGAAATATGTACAATCCAAGAACTTAAGGTTGGCAGTTCTTTCCATACATATATTAATAAATGAGAGTTTTATAGAGAGTGCTCCTTACGAGAATAAGAAAGCTATGAGAATATTCCTGATATTTCTTTAAACTTAAAGTTGAGACAAACACTAGATGCTCATATCAGAAAATTCTTTAATGCTTGAAAGTTTTTAATCTTTAAAAATATCTTTATTGTTAAGTATATGTTCATTCAAAAATTTCAAGCAATACTCTTTTACTTTATGTTTATAAAAAGTTACCATATTCTATTCAAGAAATATTTATTGATCTACACCATGTGAGGCACTAAAATAAACATGCATATAGTGTGGCATTAAAATAAGGTTTCTGACCTCACAGAATTTATACACTAGTCTATAATAATGTCTTCTCATGCTTGAGAGTTTAGTATACAAATTTTTAAATATCAAATGAAATACCGTTTTCCCCCTAAAATAATTGCTCGTGATAGATTACAGTGAAACCTTCCAGACCACTTTTGTAGTATATAAACATTTAATTTTTCTGTGCAAAAATAAAATCGTCTTTAAACCACCATAAATATCTCTTTGAAGTTTTCCATCTTATTATACACACACACACACACACACAATTCTTCTTAAGACTATGGAGTATTTGACTATATGAATGAACCATAGTTTATTTGCTCCTTATTGGTGGATATGTAACTAGATTTTGGTTTTTTCACTCTATAAATGGTGCTACAATAAACATTTTTTATTTGTATTAGTCATCAGTATGTTTTTTAAATACTTGAAACGTCTCTTTTTTCCTTACAAAGAATTATGACCACTGCAATTTTAGCAATAATTACAAAAATAATCCCTACACACTGAAAGTTTTCATACCAAAGTTACATAATCAAAAGTCATTACCTGTCTCTTGTTTGTTGGCTATTTTTGGAAAGGAATCCCACGTGAATACTAACCAAGATGCAGGACTTTTCCTTCCCCTGGTGCAACTTTTCTTTTAGCTGTTTTGATGTCAACCACTCTACTCCATCCTGGGTTCATAAGACCATGAAGAAAGTTGATTCATTTCGATGACCAATCTTTGTTTTGTAAAAGGCTATGAATGAAGCACAGGGAAATCAAATCCGAACTGAATTTGCCCATTTTATTTTCCTTTTTAGGAAGTTACTCTGATGCAAGGCAAAATCTGTGGCCTTTTGTACTTCACTTCTCTTGTGAGAAGATGATAATGTTTGGTTAAAAATTTAAACTAGTCAAATTACAATCTAGACATTAACTAGTTTTCTTAAAATATTGTCACATATTATGTATAGTATTTCAAAATATTTTATCTATTAACTACCCAGAATCCAGATGATTTTTTTTAAATATTCTTCTAAGAAATTCTTAAGTGGATTTCCTTCACTTACCATTCGTAAATAGGAGACTTTGCCATAGAATTTTGGAATTTAGGAGTTTATTTATTGGGAGGAAGAAAACTACTTTTCATTCTGCAATTGTTTTGGCATAACACTCTTAGATTTGACTTCTGTAGCCCTTCAGACGATAGCATTTTTAAAAACCAAAGCTGTATTTCCTTATTAATAAGGGGTACCTGGGAGGGGAACTTCAAGGTAACGTATACCATCAGTACAATGGAATTCTTTGATTTGTGGAATTCACTTTATTTTTCTACATTTTCCAAGGCTCTTTTGAGGAGCCAGAATTAATCTAGCAAAAAATGCTCTTCAACAGCTTGGCCTGCAGTCTGTTTGTACTCTTGTCCTTTGAGTTGATTTTGTAATTTTGTGAAGACTAAGATGTGTTAATGGATTATTTAACTTGTTTGTTGTGGAAATAATAACTCTCATTTTTAATTTTATGGTAGAGTGAACATTTATTCTTAATTGTGATTTATTGAATATGAAACACTAAATATTACCATTTACAATTATATAGAAGTTAAAATGTAATTGTTGAAAATTGAAAATTAGATAGCTGTCCATTTTCAATTGATGGGTACAAAACGTGTTTCTTTTTCTTAGGTTACTGTTCCATCAAATACAATATCTGTGAATGGAAGGTCAAGACTCAGCCATTCCATGTCCCCAGATGCCCAGGATGGCCGTTAAATGTGCCTGACATAATGCACTTAACCACCTCTACTTCACAGAACATCATGCTGATGGAGAATGTTGGCAAATGTATATTCAGATGTACACTAATATATTGTCTATTAAAGTGTAAAAATTTGTGCTGTGGCTCTTAATGCCAAAAGAAGAATTACAGAATTTATAAGTTATAATATTTTTGGCCTTTTTTTGCCTTAAAAGCTGAATATGCTGCTTTAGAACTTTAAGACAAGGTGTTAATGACTTTCATTTTTTTCAAATGAGACATAGTCACCTTTTGTTGATTTCACTTACTGACACATTCTTTACACTGGTGACTTAAAAGAATAAATTAAGATTCATAGACTTGCATTTGTGTGACACATAAATAGGTAGGCAAATGTAGATCTGACATTTTCTGCCTTAATGTTACAGTTTAATTGGAAATGTTTATAAGTTATATTAAAGTGTGTTTTGGCTGAAAGTATGATCTAGAAATCTAAGAATATCAAATAAGTATATTTGGTTTGACAATTCATTTAAATGAATCACTTAGAGTGCAAGTCTTGTGTGTTCTTTATGTAATTACAAAATCTGTCAAATTTATGGGAAGCTCATAATATTTCAATATTTTATTAACATGAAACTTTTTTTAATCTTTAGAATTTAAATTGCACAAGGAACCTTTTAAATATTTTTTGTATATAATCATGACATCGTTGTCACACAGATATATATTTTATGTGCCAGAAGCCTTAGAAATCTTATGAAAATGTTGGTCTATTGTGACAATTATTTCATATTTGATATGTAGTGAGGATTAGGGGTTAGTATATGTTCATATTGGAAAACTTCAAAGACTACTTTGAGGTTCCAGAAATTTTTGTTTTAAAGTAAAATGATAAAGTCATTATGTAGTTCAGATGCTAATATTCTTAATATATATTTACATTAAAGCTAAAACTTAAGCAAAACAGTGCCTAATTTGTTGGCTTATAACTGTACTGGGATCTAGAGCTCATTCATGTTCTAGTCCTACTTTAAGAATCTAATTGTTCACATATTCTAAAAGCTTTGTCAAACAAGTTGATGTTAAGTTGGTTTTCACTAAAGCTCTTGGGATGTCTGCCTCTTTGGAAAATGTGTTGATTTTTTTCCCCTGTGTAATAAAAGCAAGTTATATATTTGGTTTGTGTCAAATAGCATATTTATGAATTTCACCTGACAACCGTATCTGTATCAGCCGGTGAACAAGTCTTAGGAAAACCTGTCATTCATCAGGGCTCTCTAGTGAACAAGTGAGCCCATACATCCAAAGTGCATGATCTAAGCATCAAAAATGCTTAGACTAGTTCCTGATACATGGCAGGTACACATTAAATGTTAAATGTTGCTATTACCTCCTCAAATCGGACTTGAAGAGACCCTAATATATGGAAACTGAAGTTATGTTATTATAAACCAGTAGGGAAAGGAGTGACTTAAAAAAGTTTGATTATCCACTTGGAAAAAAATAAATTGGGATCCCTACTTCAAACCACAAACAAATATATTTGAGTTGGATTAAAGAACCTTTTAAAAGTAATATTTTAAAACTTAAGTGAATATATTCAACATTTTTTAGACCTCGGCATGGGAAAACTTATTTTAAGACACAGAGGGACATTAAGGACATAAATTTAAATATATTAAAATTTAAGACACATATGTACATTAAGTACTATAAAAGTGAAAACATAAGCCACAAGAATATTTTTAATATACATAAAAGTTATAAAAGTTCCTAAAACTCATGAAAATAGAAATATACACACGCTGAAAAAAATTTTTTTTAATGTTTATATTTGAGAGAGAGGGAGAGGCAGAGTGAAAGCAGGAGAGGGGCAGAGAGAGCCAGAGACACAGAATCTGAAGCAGGCTCCAGGCTCTGAGCTGTCAGCACAGAGCCCAATGCAAGGCTTGAACTCGCCAGCCCTGAGATCATGACCTGAGTCACAGTTGGATGCTTACCTCAATAAGCCATGCAGGTGCTCCACAGAAAACCTACTTCTTACAAGAGTAAATCTGAAAGGCCAGCAAACATATGGGAAAAATACTGTTCACTACTGAAGGAAGTTCTAGTTAAAAACATAAGGATGTACTACATCACACCCATCAAATTAGCAACAATGTAAGTTTCAAAATAGCAAGTGTTGTCAAGGACAGCAAAGCAGTGGAACTCTCACTGCTGGTGGGAAAATACACTGGCACAACCATCAAATTTACAATAACGAATAAAGACTTACTACCATGTTACCTTTAAAAAGTACTTACGGATGTACATAAGTAGATATTAACAGAAATCGTCATGGCAGCCTCTGTATAACAGCAGAGAGGAGTCCTAATCAGCACTCGACATTGACAGTACATTCATATGATAACCTCTGTACAACAGTCAAAATGTACAAACCAGAGTTACACATATCAACGTGGATACATGTTGGAAGCAGCTCAAAAATGAGCAAGAAAAGCAAGTTGTGGAGCACTGCATGTTTTCTGATATTAGTTATGTGCAAAATGATACCATATATTATGGCTGTATACTTAGAAAACAATAGACAGATTTGCTAGTGGGTACCAAGAAATGAATGCTGGACTGGGGAGATTTACAGGTGTCATCAATTGTGTTTGTAATATTTTATTTTCTAAACTGCACCTTGACAACAAGTATATTTGAATAACATAGGGATTCCAAGAGCCCACCCCCACACAATTGAAAATCCACATGTAACTTTTGACCCCTTCANGAATCCAAAATAGGCTCCAGGCTCTGAGCTGTCAGCACAGAGCCTGACGCGGGGCATGAACCCACAAACTGAGATCATGATGTGAGCCGAAGTCAGATGCTTAACCGACTGAGCTACCCAGGCACCCTTGACCCCCTCAAATCTTAATACCTTGCTATTGACTGGAAGACTTAATGATAACATAAGCCATTGATTAACACATATTTTGTATGTTATATGTATTATATACTGTAATTTTACAATAAAGCCAAAGAAAAGAAAATCATAAGAGAATCATTTACAGTACTATACTGATAAAAATCCACATCAGAGTGAACCCAAGCAGCTCAAACCCGCTTGTCAGGGATCAGCTATACTTTTATGACTCCAGATTTTAGCATACTTGAAGCAATTTATAATTAAGATTTTTTTTAAAGATTTTTAAGGGGCTATATATATATGGGAATATATATGCCATTAATACACTTACATTCTGAAAAGAATGAATTTTTTTTTTAATGTTTTATTTCTAGGAGAGAGAGAGAGACAGCGTGAGCAGGGGAGGGTCAGAGAGAGAGGGAGTCACAGACTCTGAAACAGGCTCCAGGCTCTGAGCTGGCAGCCAGCACAGAGCCTGACGCGGGGCTCGAACCCACGAACCACGAGATCATGACCTAAGCGAAAGTCTGACGCCTAACCGACTAAGCCACCCAGACGCCCCAAGAATGAATTTTTTTTTTTTAATTTTTAAGTCTTCATTTTATTTTGAGAGAGAGACAGAGAGTGAGCGGGTGAGAGGTAGACAGAGGGAGACAAAGAATCTGAAGCAGGCTCCAGGCTCTGAGCTAGCTGTCACCACAGGGCCCGATGCAGGGCTCGAACTCACAGACTGTGAGATCATGACCTAAGCCAAAGTCGGATGCCTAACCAACTGTGCCACCCAGGCACCCCAAAAGACTGCATTTTCCACGCCGTTTCAGGAGAAAAACATGCTCACCTCTCTACTTGATTGGGAAAGAAATTTGAGACCAGTAGTTTTCACCAGCCATATCCTCAAGTAATAGTAGAATTAAGATATAGAAACCAATTTAAAACCACTTTTCTATTTTCATATTTAATTTTTGGCACCTAGGCATTTTGCTTTTGCTTTCCCCCATCAGGTTATTTCTTTATACTATGTATTTTTAAATTATCCACATTCTATATAAATCATAGGATACAAAATGAAACTCTCTTTTCTGTCTCCAGCATCTCACTCCCCTCTCCAGAGATAACCACTCTTAATGTATTGCTATAAATCCCTCAATAGACATACTTATATCCAATACAATACATACTCAATACATATAGGTATATTTATACCCAAAACATATATTTATATCAAGAACATTCACGTTTTTGTATTTTTTGTTTTTTTCTTATTACTGTTTTTAACATTAAAAGGTCACTGTAATACCATTTAGCAAGTTCCCTTTTACACCGGCAGTGTTATGGAAGAAATTTTTGCACACAGAGATTTATCCTATTTCATTTCACAGTTCTATTGGTTTGTTTCTTGCTGTGGTACACAGTTCCACCTAAAGTCAAGATACCTGGGCTCAAATCACAAGTCTGCCACTTACAAGTCATGGAATCTTGGGCAAATTATTTTCTCTGTGCCTCATTTTAACCTCTGAAAAATTGCATTAATAATATACCTTCCTCATAAGATTGGTTGTAAGGAATAAATGAATTTTAAAAGAGTTTGGCACACAATTCATTTTTAAAGCTATTTTTTAAAAAATTTTTAATGTTTTATTTATTTCTGAGAGAGAGAGAGAGAGTGAGTGAGCAAGGGAGGGTCAGAGAGAGAGAGGGAGATACCGAATCTGAAACAGGCTCCAGACTCTGAGCTGGTAGTCAGCACAGAGCCCGACGCGGGCCTTGAACCCACGAACTATGAGATTATGACCTGAGCCGAAGTTGGACACTTAACCGACTGAGCCACCCAGGTGCCCCTTTTAAAGCTATTTTTAATACTATTAGTGAACAGGTATTATTTATCTAATATATTCCCCATCCTTCTGAAAAGTGACCCTCCCTCCCATCTTAAGGCCCCATCTAGCCTTGACCACCAGGTACTGGCCTGGCCTTTTCCGGAGACCTGAACTTTGAAACCCCAAGAGTTCCAGCTGATACAATTATTTGTCTAGTGCCAGTTCATCTTCTGCCCACTACCAGTAGAGACAATGAATGCAAAAGGAGCTGAGAATCAAACTCATTATTTTTACTATCTATGGATTCTGATAAAGGACTTGAAAGAAAAACTTGCAATTAGAGGTCACAATGAAGATTTCTATGGGCAGAATGCTTTCTTCTTAGGTTATTTTTGATGTAAAAATAGCTCATCTATTTGGCACTTTAGTTATACGTAATTTTTATATTATTTGACCTACATACAGAACAAAAAAGTGCACAAAGAGATCGCTACTTTACAAAGGTCAAGCAAGCAGCAGATTCCCACCTCTAATTTTCAGTATGCACTTTCTGACTCCCAAACTTTGCAAACCATGAAGAAAATGGTGCTAGGGCTTAGTGGACACCAACATAGTAATCTACTTCTTCTGGATCATTAGTTGGTCTTCCTTTTCAGTGTCACCACTTTCTTACAAGTTCTCATTTTAACACCTCACACTCTTCATATGGACGGATATATTTTGTTTATGGCAAGAAAAATGCCACCATGTGCTCCCTCGAAAGAACTTTTCTGACAGGTATTTTGAGAGAAATCGTGAAACATTCCAGTAATTTGTGTGGAACTGTTGGCATTTCTGCCTCACAAACTAGAGAAATTCATCTGGAAGTCTTGCAAATTACTCCTCTTGGAGAAAGAAAAGTGCTACAATTCCAAACTTCTAGTTTTCAAAGCAAGTGATTTCTTTACTTTCCAACTTATGCTTATGTTCCTACCCACACTTGTTCCTTGTGGTAGGCAAGTATGGTGGCCCCAATTCTTTACCTCACCTGCATCCACACCTTTTGCTGTCCGCACATTCTCTCACTAAGGAGACAAAAAGCCCTTTCCCTGCCCTTAGAAGTAGGTTCTGTGACTAATACAATGAGGTAGAAAAGACTATAACAGCTCAGAGACCAGCCCTCAGAGTTCTGTGTGTATTTGCACATTTCTCCCTGTGCCTGAAAAGTTGCTGTGAGAAAGACATCTCTGAGCTCGCCGAATGGTCCTCAGAAGAGAATGAGAGATATGTGGAGCAGAGCTGCCAACTTAGGCCAGCCTAGAGCTTCTCCAGCAACTTCAGCCATAAGTTACACATAAGTCACTTATGTGTGAGCCATAAATGCTACCCACGGCAAGGCCTCAGGTTTCATGATTGGTGGGTATACAGAATTAATGTGGCAAAAGATGCAATACGTGCTCTTAAACAAACTCATACATATATGACTTTAACCCTATCCATAAATTCATTCAATCTGTTCAGATCCACATACACTATTTTCCCCAGGGGCCCCACAGACTATTTGATTTACTAAGTCCAACACAAATATATAACAGACACTCTCTAGCTCCCAACTAGCTCAAAACAATTCTAGCTTAATCATTCCTTTGTTATTTACAGTGCAGAAATACTTTTTTCCTTTCTCTATTTTTCTTTCTCATTTTATCCACAGACCTGTGAGCATGAGAGCCCAAATATCAAGGAGATCCGCAGGCCCCTCAAAACTCTCTGGACTCATCTATTTCATAAAGTTGCAGACAAAATCCAGATTTCCCAGTGAAATTTGAATTTCAGAGAAACAACAAGTTACTTTTCAGTATAAGTATGTCTCATGCAACATTTGGGTTATACGAACACTAAAAAATTTAACCATTTATCTGAAATTCAAATTTAACTGGATGTCCTCTATGTTTCTTCACTAAATCTGGCAACCCTACTATTTCATGAAAATTTGGAAGAATAAATGCAAGCAAGAAGGAGTATGTACCATGCGGGGAGAAGAAAAAGGGTGGCCCCAGGCCCGGCTAAATCAAGAAATCAAGAAGTGGCATTATGGAAAAGAATAGTCTAATGTATGTTCTCTTTGATGGTTCACCATCTGAAAAACCCCCCTGTAATGAATGAAGGGACAATGTTCATTGAAGAGTTCACAGTGAAGAAACCCTTTGGGTGAATTCTGTTGGTGGGTTTTAGATACCCTGAAATCAGCAGGAAATTATATGTATAACAATTCTTCTGCCGTCCTCATTAACCTCAGCATTATTTTTATGATAATTATTAGAACAACTGTTAAATCTAGGTGGGAGGTATATGAATTATAATTTTCACTTTGAAAAATCATGTTTGAAATTAATAAGATAGAAAATGAAGTTTTGAGATACTCCGATTACAGCAACCAGCTGCACTGTACACACGTGCGGAGGCTGAGATTGAATCTTGGTCATTTGTTTCCCTTTTACCAATTAAGAATTTTAGGCAAATCAGGGAGACGACATAATGCAAGTATTCATCTGACAAGAGCAACTTGCTGTTAGCAAAGTGTATTATTGAAGGGTTAGATGGTTAAGTCTTAACTAAAAACTATGCACTCCAAGATCTGATTGAACACAGCATTATTTGTAAGAGGGAGGAGAGAGTAAGGGAAATCAAATGTGTTAAGTACCACCGTGGACCACTAATCTGCTAGATGATCTTTGAGGGAAATTCTATCATCCAGTTTATACATCAGCTTAAAGCAGTTAAGGAATGTCATCCCCTAAGGTGGTGCTGAGTTTGAAAACAGACATTTGAATGGGTGATGAGCATGGAGGAGGTCACCTGTTCGGATGAGCGCTGGGTGTTGTATGTAAGCGATGAGTCACAGTAATCTACCCCCGAAACCACTCTATGTTAGCTAACTTGACACTGAATTATATTTAAAAAGTAAATACTTCTGGTTTATCACTAAAAACAAATGAACAACAGCAACAACAAAACCCAGATATTTGATTCCATGGCCCTCATTTTTTCCACTATATCCTACTGTCTTTTCCCAGTCATAAATTTGTACTTGAAAAATCAATCATCATCAAGTTGTTTTTTTTCTTTGCAACAATTTATCTTTTATAGAAGCATCCCTAGAGCCTTTGTAACCTGATCTCTAGGGCCTAAAACTGGGAACAAATAAAAATGAAATACCAATATTTTTTGAGAACAATTATTCTGCCATTTTGAAGGAAGGCTGTTAATTTGTACTAGATGTTGTGACACATCTGCACTAAATATTAATTGAGCACCTCATAGAACTGTGAGGGGTACTTTAGAAGAAAATGGCCCTTGCCCTCAAGAGTTTAGAATCCAAGCCAGAGAGATTGGTACAGGGGTAGAAATACGGAGTAACGCAATTCAATAGTGTGGGAGATGTCCCAAAAGAACGTCTTTTAGACAGAAGAGGCAGTGAAGTCTTTACGATATAAAGAAGGACCATGATCTGGACTTCCAAAGATGGGTATGAGCTGGTAATGTAAATACAGGAAGCTGTCCAAGCTGAAAATGTGAGCATAGACCCCGAGAGGGGTCTGCATATGGTGAGATTCGTTAACAGAGCTTCCATTATTCTAGCATGCAAGGTTGTTCATTTATTCAGTGAACATGTGTTGATCATTTTCTTTCTACCAGGCACTAAGCAAAGTGATAAGGAAACGAAGATAACTAAGACACAATTATAGTCCTCTGAGAATTATAAACTAGTGAGAGTTCATGAAACATAAAAGAAAAAGCTGCTAGAAATTTATGTTGCCCATTTTTCCACTAGGTCATTTGTCTTTTCTTTTTGATTTTGGGGAATTATTGACACATTCTTGATACTAGCCATTGTTTGTTATATGCATTGCAAATATCTTTTTCATGCTTGTAGCATATTGTTTTCTATTCTTTTTTTTTTATTTATTTTTTATTTATTTCTAGGAGAGAGAGAGAGAGAGAGACAGCGTGAGCAGGGGAGGGTCAGAGAGAGAGGGAGTCACAGACTGAAATAGGCTCCAGGCTCTGAGCTGGCAGTCAGCACAGAGCCCGACGTGGAGACCAAACCCACGAACCGCGAGATCATGACCTAAGCGAAAGTCGGACGCTTAACCGACTAAGCCACCCAGGTGCCCCTGTTTTCTATTCTTTAAGTCATGATTTAATGAAAAAAAAATTTCTCAAAGTAATTGAGTATATTAGTATTTTCTTTTAAGGTTAGGATTTTTTTTATATCATCTTTAAGAAATCCTTCCCTATCTTAATGTCGGAAAAGGGTTATTCATTGGCATTTTTTCTGAAAACAGTAAAGTTTTTAAGGTCTGAATGCATTTGAAGTTGATTTTTTGTATGGTGGGAGATAAGAATCTATTTTCTCTTTTGCCTTCTATATGAAAAGAGTTCATATTTTCAACTCTTTTGTTAAATGACCATGCCTTTCCCCAGGGACCTGACATACCATCTCCACCATTTCTGAAATTCCCTTAATTAATGAGTCCCCTTGGGAGCTCAGTTTTTCTCTTCTATTGGTCAAGATGTGTATTCCTACACTGATAATACAGTCTCTTCACTACTATAGCTTTATAACAAGCCTTCGTATATTGAAAGGAAGTTATTCCTTTTTCTTCTCCTTCAGAAATGTCTTGGCCAGGGGCGCCTGGGTGGCTTAGTCGGTTAACCGTCCGACTTTCGCTTGGGTCATGATCTCGCGGTTCGTGGGTTCGAGCCCCGCGTCGGGCTCTGTGCTGACTGCCAGCTCAGAGGCTGGAGCCTGTTTCAGAGTCTGTGTCTCCCTCTCTCTCTGACCCTCCCCTGCTCACGCTGCCTCTCTCTCTCTCCTAGAAATAAATAAAACATTAAAAAAAAAAAAGAAATGTCTTGGCCATTCTTTACTCTTTGCTCTTCTATTTCAATTTTAGAATAAACTTGTAAACTCCACAGTACAAGAATGGGAATTTTACAGAAGAGTTGATGTGTCTGGCTAATAAACATGAAAAATAGCTCAGCTTCATCAGTAATCGAGGGACTACACATCAAAACCACAAGGCGATACCATCTGAACCTCCTGACCTAACTTCAGAAGTTTAATAATACTAAGTTTTGGAAAGGATAGATCACCAGACTCTCTTTTACACTGCCGTTGGGAGTGTCCATTGGTACAAACACTTGGCAAAATGGAACGGAATCACACAATGTTTAGCATTTGCTTATATCCTTTTACCTCTCTAGATTCAGTGTCCACACTCCTCCACCCTTCTCTGTATTCTTAGAAGTTGATCTTTGTAGACTCCATCAGTGGGTTCTCTTGCCTTCTGTCTTCTGGTTGGGTTCAGCCAGTGAGAGATCCTGGCAAAGCAACTGCAGAGAAGGGTAGAGAGTGAGGTCAGGGTTTCTAGTGAGATCAGCTCCCTTTCTGCCAGACTGTTGTTTGGCAGAAAAAGCTAAAGGCCTCTGTTGGGTAATCCTCTCCTAAAGCTGCAGCTGCCCCCTTTAGGCTTGAAATAATCACTTCCTCCCTTGCCTCTTCAGAGACAGAAATTGTCATGACTCCCTGCCCTTGCTAGCGCTAGGGTGCTTCATCATCCCATAAGAGCTCCTTTCTTAAACTTTCTTCAATTACACAATTTGATCTTGTTCTTGCCAGAATTCTTATTAGTACAGCCTAAAACTCAACAACTTCAATGTCAGGCATATACCCAAGAGAAACCAAAGCAGGAATGCTTTCCAGGAGACATGTTTAAGAATGTCTGCAATACACTTTGCATACTTTCGTAATATAAAAAAAAAGAAAGAAAAGAAAGAACCCCAATAAAGAATCATGCAAAAGTAAACACTGATTAACTATGACTACATACAATAATACAAATGAGTCTTAGTGACCAAATGTTAATGAGAGAAAAATCGAAGCTGGCTCTAAAAGGCAATATGTAGCATAACAATAATTTTATAAAAATAAAGATCTATTATTTACATGTACATATATGTGCTAAAACTTTTTATAAGTGAGGCATGAAAAACACCAAATTTAGAACACTGGTTACCTCTGAGAGGAAGGAAGAGCGATTGGGGAGGCAAGGAGCACATGGTAAATTATTGGTGATATTTTATTGTTCTATACTATGAATTAGATGACGGATTCCAGGGTTAAAATTAATTAATAAAATAGTTAAATAAAAACAAATGTGTCCTTAATTACTGTTAAAAACCAGGTTTAGATAATCTGGAATTTCAGGCTAAAATATCAAGGTTTATTCTCTAAGTAATCTCCTGAAGTTTTTGAGCAGAAAGATGATATAATTATACATTGAAGTTAATCTGTCAGAAGTGGAAAAAAGCAGAAATTCATAAGTTAACGATCCTTTGCCAAAACCCAAGTGTGAAATGATTGCTTTCAGGCCCTAGAGTCATGGCAGTGGCCTCAGAAGAGAACAGGAAGGAGAGGCAGGGCTAAGAATTGACATTTTGGGTGGAAACACAGGAAGCAAAAACAAGAGAGGACTGAAATATGGGCCAAGAGTTAATAATCCAGGATAGATTTTACAAACCAGAATTTCGGAATTTTAAATATTGTCTTTTAAGGAGATGTGAAGAATTTTAAGCCATATGATGCTGTAATAGCTAAAAATATACTGAATGCCTCCACATCTTAGAAAGAGTCCCAGTCCTTACCATTTACTGGGAACTGAACATAAGAGCAAAGCTGTGACATTCTAAATCACTTTTTTTTTTAATGTTTATTTATTTTTCAAAGCGAGCAAGAAGGGAAGGGGCAGTCAGAGAGGAAGACAGCAGATCCAAAGCAAGTGAGCTCTGTACTGAGAGCGGAAAGCCTGATGCAAGGCTAGAACTCATGAACTGTGAGATCATGATCTGAGCTGAAGTCCGACGCTTTAACTGACTGAGCCACCCAAGCACCCCCACTGTTGGGTCTTAGCTACATCTGTAAGATCAGTTACATCTACCTATCTGATAGATAACATCCAACTTCCTTTTTTTTCTTTTTTTGTATATTTATTTTTCTAAAAGTGGGAAGATTATCATTGAGATATAAAGAGACATCTTAGCTAAAAAGGTTAAAGAAACCCTCTTTCAAATAATAGTGTAAGTTATCACTGCTTGAATGTTCATTTTAAATTCAGAATACACTTCTATAACTAACATTTCAATATTTAAATGACGCCCTATCTTTTGTATTCAATAAAAATAACAAATCTTATTAGTGAATTCGATCTGGTGGGTTGAGTTGTTAATCCCAGTACTCTATTTATACAATTATTTTTCAAGTTTATTTCCTATTTTTATCTTGTCCTTCAACTGCAGTATAGTTCAGGGTTACCTATTTTTAGTGCACTCAAGCACCACAGGGCAGAATCGCTTTAACACTTCACTATATAACCACTGAGGTCCTGGACTGCCCCTCCCTGCCTTGCAGGCAGCCTCTGTTTTTGTTTTCTGTCTTCTACCTTAAAGGGTGAGTCAAAAATTTCCTATTCACCGGTCATAAGGAATATCCATGTTATCACAAGAAAACAAAAAGGCAATAAAATATATTGACTACCCATTTTGGAAGAGACCTCAAAAACCTTGTCTAAAAAAATGATGACATTTAACATAAGTGCTGAAAGTAATGTAAATAATTTTTAGTAACTCTGGGGGGTTTTGGCTCACTTTTTGTCCGGTCTTGATTTGGGGAATCCAAACATGAGAATTATGTTGTTTTATTTTTTAAGAAAAGAAACCCAGAGAAATAAGCTTGACTTCTTGAAGATACTTTTGACAGCTTTCTTTTCTTTTTTAAATCCTTGTCTAGATGAGCTGTCTATGGAACAAGCTGACATTCATTTAACTCTGAATTTAAAATTTGCCTCAAACACCTTTGATATCTGAGTACCGGCCAAAATGCCAAGTACGTTCAGGGATATCTGGTTAATATTTTTTGCAGATTATCCAAATCAGCTCCCTTCTAGAAGGCTGAGTTGTGGGATGAGAAGAAAAGAAATGAATATGTAATTATGACACAAAGTTGTGAAGGGAGAGAACAGTGGTTGGGTGAATGGGAATGTGTGTTTCCTCCTTCTTAGCCATCAGGCTGTCAATGCCATCTGTTGCATAATGTGAGGAACAACTGAGTTCCTCTTCAACAAACACTGGCAGTTGGTCTTTTCATTTCTTCCCAGACGTACTTGCCTTTATCAGGACAAAGGTCTCTGGAGCATCACAGAGATTTTTGCTTTAAGGAATGTAGCAAAACGAAATTGGGATCGTTTTCTTAAAACGTTACGTGGTCATAAAGAAATGAGAAGAAAAATGGAAAAATAAATGATTTCAAGGGTGTCTGTCCAACACAATGTTCCTGATGTGAAATCCCGCTTGCCACTCACTTGAAAGGGTATGGTTTACTCTAGAAATATCAAAGAGTTTGAGACTCAGTGGGATGTGGAATATCAAAGTGAAGTGTGGTTTCCCTTGATTGCAATAGAAGAAAATGACCCATGAACATTTATTTAGAGAGATGTTACATCTGTGTTATATTATTCACACTATACTTCCCTCAGCATTCAATATAAATGTAGTTTAAAGTTATAAAGTTATTCAATTAGTTATTTAATGACTATTTCCCCCTTACTCACCGCTATTCTCCAGGAGCCCAGAACCACATCTATTATGTTTATCCTCCATCTGTTATCCATAATGCATAATAATACCAACAGCCGCCAGCACTTATTTTGTCCTTATCATATGCTCTTCTAAATGCTTTATCAATATTAATCACTTAATCTATAATGATAGGTATTATTACCTCCAGCTTACAAGTTACCCAACATCACATATCTAAGAAACAGAAAACCAGAACATAAACTCAGGTACTCTGAGTCCACAGTCCTCATTCTTCCATACTGCCTATCATATTAGGCATGAGATGTAAATATTTTTGAAAGAATGAATGAGCAACTCAGAAAACCGTTTTTTTTTAGCTTGCCTAAGTGAGAAATGCATCATTTAATATTTTCTTCTACCCTCTCATTAGAAATATTGATCCACGTCCCTGTAAATGTTGTAAGAAAATAGTGGCAGCCTATAGGATTGACGGCACAGTAACATGGCAATGGCCAAACTTCGATCTCAATACAACTATTGTAGAATTTCCTCAAATTCAAAAAACACATCAAGGAAATTTTGGTTATTTAGATTCAATTTGCTCGAAGTGGTTTTGATTTCCATTTAAACATATTCTGCCATAAATACCCATATGTACATTAGAAAGCAGAGAATCTTTCAAAGCCTTTGTAAAAGGGGCTTACAAATTTAGAAATTCCTTTAAGTGAATTCATTTATTGAATTTAAAAACATTCATTAAATGTACACTCTGTAAAGTGCTATGGCTTCTCACCCTCACTCCACTTCTCCCCAAGGCCTTTATTATTCCTTCTGTACAGTACAATCACTGAATGGCCACTTTCTCCAAATTTGTATTCACTGTGTATTTGAAGGTTGGCTTGACTATTGCTTGTCTCCATTTTAATAGGTTTCCATAAAGGAACACATTTCACGGATTCACAAATAATAGAATTCTTCACGAATCATAAGAAATAACAGATATATGTATTAGTAAATATATTTCCTTGTTCCCAAATTCCACTTCATGATAAAAGTGCAGTAACATTTAAGGAGGAGAGATTTTTCTTACTTTTGTCAGAATCACTTTCATTCAGGAGAGCAAAGGGTCTTGAGCAAGGCAGTGGGGTCTGTCTTCGGGGCCACAACACCAGAGAGGTGGGTCCCAATCCTGATAATGCCATCAATTCACTGGGAGAGCCTATCCAAGCCACTTAACTTCTTAGAGCCTCAGTTCTTTCATCGGTAACACTAAGGTTCCATTGAGTGACCCTTGTATCTTCTAGAAAACATATATCTTAATGAATTATCACACCAGTACTGTGAATTTAATAGTAATATGTTTTAAAGTAGCCATGGGGTGGGGGGCACCTGTCTTTTCTTGAAATCTAGATTCCATCTAAATGATACTGTTTTTCTATGAAGAAATAGAATGAGCTCCGGTGAAGTGACTTGTGTAAATGATCTCATTCGGGAGGCACCGAGGGGACAGAGACTTGTCATTGCCAAGTAAGTCACATTTAAATTCCCTCAAGCCTTGAGAAATAATGTGAGGGAAAGAGCAAAAATAGCACAGTCATTCCTTTGGACCAAGTCGACTCCTAGGCCTCCTGAGAGCAGCACAGCTGTGTATTCATCTATATGCAAAGAGAAATAATAAGAACCATCTATATTTGGCACATGGAGCTTTTCCATATACCAGCACACTCATCTATTAATATATTTTATGCTGAGCCTTTCAGTAAGGAAAGATCCACCATGCACACTGCCTCATGCACAGCTACACACACACGTATTGAAGATGCTTCCCCCCCTCCGAATGCAGAAAATTGCAAGAGCACACAGCCACGTGAAACCAACTAGAATGAAACTGGAGGCAGCTGTATCTGATTGAAACTGTGGAGAGAATTGAGATTGACAGAGTTGCAGGGCTAGGAGGTTAATGAGTCCATAGTCCTGCCTCCAGGCAGAACTGTCCTGAACCATTCTTGGCAAATGACAGCTCAGCCTCATGGAACAAAAAAAAAAAAAAAAAGGAAGAAAGAAAGAAAGAAAGAAGGAAAGAAATCTTCACAACGTAACATATTCCATTGTCTAAATGTCTTTATCCTCATGAAGTTCTGAGAGCAATCTAAGTCCACACCCTCCTCTGTTTAATCTCCATGTTGACAGATATATAGAATAATAAATTGACAGAAACGTCAAAGATGATGAGAGCCTTAGAGATGGGTCACAGGACTGGTTATCATCACCCTTCCAGAGAGAGACCTCAGAGGAGAAAATAATTAGTAAGTCCATTCAGGTTACAGTAAATTTAGGGGTCCAACTGTTTGTTTGTGTTTTATAAATAAGATCTATTTAGCATGAGTCACTAAATGCAAATTTGCCTTGTACTTTATGGCAAGTACTATAGGTCTGGTCCACACTATCCTGAGCTGAAACATATAATCAAAGAATCGGTTCTTATGTTAAAAAGCAAAGGAAGCACAGGCCTGATGTGCTCACAGACCCATACTTCTTTTTCTTCTAATTCTTTGTTGTTAGAGGATTCCAACTTAAGGATGCCTTCTTACATATATTACTAAATAACAGATTACTGCCTTTTTTTTTTTTTTTTACTTCTGGGCATTATGAATGATGAATGTGTTGGCAGCATTATACAGAGGGAAAGAACAGGGCTAAGGCCAGGTTTTCAAATCCCTTGTCTACTACTTATCAACTGCATGGTTTCAAGGAAGCTGCTCGATCTCTGAGCTTTACTGCCCTCACCAATAAGGTGGGACTAATGGTACTTATCTCACACTGGTCTTGGCAAATAAAATGGGACAACATTGGTGAAAGCATGTAGGACCCAGTAGACACTAGAATAAATATTAGTTGACCATGGATATGATCTGTCACACACTGCCTTTCTTTCCACTTCTCCATTCCTTATAAGTTCTGAGAAGTGACTGAGGGACAAACTGGCTGCTCTAAGGTCACTGGACTATTTCTGCTTCCATTCGACCTCCCTGTGGCTGATCCCCATGTGAACTCATGAGGGCATTTCCCTTAGAGACATAAAGGGTAAGGGCAAGAAGACCTTCTGATGCCAAGTTAAATCTAATGCTGGATTTTACCTTGAATTTTTAAAAGATCTGTGTGTGTTACATTTGTGCTAAGAACAAGTAGATGAAATTCAAATTCTAAAACACTATATTCATTTTTAGAAAGCTGTAATAGAACTGCTTTGTCCAAAGGATAAAAAGAGCGATTCAAAGACAGACTACTTTTTAGTTCACAGGAGGGAGCAATAAAGTAACTATTATTCATTTTGAAGTAGAAATGCTAATATCTACAAGATTTGAAAGAGATTTAAATAACATTATCAAAGTAATATGCTCTTATTACATAAAACAGAGATAAATGTAGAGACATTTTAAAACATCACACTGAATTTTAGGATCCAGAGACAAGCACTAGCAATATTTGGGTACATTTGTTCTCTTTTTCTGTAAATATTCTGATGAGCAGGACTGCTTTCAAGTTCAAGTTCTGCCACTTACTAGTTCATCTTGGTCAAGTTGTTTAGCTTCTCTAAGCATCTGTCACTGCATCTGAAAACAAGTGTCAACTTCATAGAGTAACGGTGATGACTGGTGAGGTAATGCATATAAAGTATGTTTCTGGTATATAATAAGCATTCAGTTATGTAGGCTGTTATTATTTTTGTTACGTATATTTTATTTTTTAAGTTTATTTATTTTGAGGAGCACAAGTAAAGGGCAAGAGAGAGGGAGGGAGAAAGAGAGAGAATCTCAAGTAAGCTCCCATGCGGTCAGTGTGGAGCCCGATGTGGAGCTTGAACTCATGACCTGAGAGATCGTGACCTGAGCCAAAATTAAGAGTCAGAGCTTAACCAACGGAGCCACCCAGGGGCCCCATGTTTTATATTTTAAGTGGAAAAATGACAATTCAAGGAGAGGAAATGAAGGTTACTAACAACGTGATGTGGGCTTTTGGAGTCTGTACAGTACAAAAAATCAGATTTCTCACAGAACAACAACATAAAAGACAATTTGTTGCATGCTTTACTATGTTGCTCCAGACACGACGGTATCATAACTCATCTAATTCTCACAACAGTCCTATGAGACAGGTATTGTTATTATTGTTATTATTACTACTACTACTATCCCCATTTTACAGATGGGCAAACTGAATCAGAGACAGATTAAGTAACATGCAAGCTCTCACAGCTAAGTGGCAAACTGGCATCTGAAAACAATCAATCTCTTCCAGAGTCCATTCTTGTAACCAAATACAGAAGAGTTTAATACTGAGCAAGTATTTTTGTAAATATTACAATTTAAGTCAAACATTCTAAAAAGCACATGATTTGCAATTAATTAGAAAAAGACCAAATAGATAAGTACCAAGAAAAGACTTAGATGTTCTATTCTTTTAGATAGACTATTTTGCAATGTTCCCAATTGGACCCTTAGGCCTATCTAGCAAAATTACATTCGATCCATTTCTTCTGAACTTTGTAGGTAGCTAGAAATGGTAAGGCAGCAAGCAATATTCTTGGAAAAATAGATTTATATTACCCTTGCAAACAGACTGTTTTGCAAGAAAATCTTTGGCATAAAACAAGGCTAAGTATACACAGTTGTCTCTCAGATGGTGTGGATTTGGAAACATTAGTGGACAAGCCAAAACCTTTAAGTCTAACTTTTCCTTTGAATTGAATTCCAGAATGTGTGTGTGTGTGTGTGTGTGTTTATGTCACTATGTAGCATTTCTGTTTATCTTATTTATTCCTGAATAATATTTCATTGAGTGGATGTAACAATGGCTATTGAATAAAGACAAGTTTTCTCAGTCATTCCCAACTGAGTAAAAGTTCCATCTCTTCAAGTTCATCTATGCATCCCTTTCAGATAGTGGGGTAAAAAGAAAAGAAAAAGCATCTCAAAGCCCAAATTAGTCAAATGCTAAAGCAAAACTGCTATCAATATTGAGTAAAACTGATCCGTTCAGATACTCCTGATGAAAGTGTAAACTGGTATATTCCTTTTAAAAAACAATTTGGCAACACTTATGGAGTGTACGATAAAATATTCGTACCATTTGGCATTCTTCCCCTATTCTTGGGAATTTATCCTAAGGCAATAATTAAAAAGGAAAAAAACATAAAAGTAGAGAGAATTCAAATATAGTGTTAATTATAAATAAAACCTAAGGAGCAAACTGATTGTTCAACAATAGACAAACAGATAAGTAAACATCCATGGAATATTTTGTTCCCTCAAATAATTATAAACATGGACTGTATAATAACACAGAAAAACAGAAAGTTGAAAAGCACAGCACTAAGTGATCTGTATACTTTGATTATGCCATATGATGTAAATACACTAGAAGGTAACAGTGAATAATGGAGGCAATGGTGCGAAAATAGAAATAAGGACTGCGATTTTTTTCTTCTTAACTTTCTTTACATGCTGCTTGGAATTCACAAAATAATTAACAAGTAAGA
This sequence comes from Crocuta crocuta, assembly GCF_008692635.1. NCBI lineage: Eukaryota > Metazoa > Chordata > Mammalia > Carnivora > Hyaenidae > Crocuta > Crocuta crocuta. The sequence goes on along the minus strand of NW_027528877.1, from coordinate 1,319,084 downwards.
TTTTTTTTTTATGGATAAAGAGGTTTCTTTGTCATTAGAAGACAGGCAAATCTTCTTCTTCCCATACCCAGTGACTGGCACCAACCAACCAAACACATCAAAAATGAAACTCCTTGCCTTCAAAGGGAGCTGGTATATTTAGAGATAATATAGGAGAAGGCACATCTAGCGATAGATAAAAGAGACTGAGAATGAACTTCTGGAGTAGGGTCTTCAATTGGCAGTAAGATTTCACTTCAAAAATTGGGGTGCCTGGGTGGCTCAGTCAATTAAGTGTCCGACTTCGGCTCAGCTCATGATCCATGAGTTTGAGTCCCCCATTGGGCTCTGTACTGGCAGCTCAAAGCCTGGATGGAGCCTGCTTTGGAGTCTGTGTCTCCCTCTCTCTCTCTGCCCCTCCCCCACTTGTGCTCTGTTTGTCTCCCTCAAAAGTAAATAAACATTTATTTTTTTTAATTTTTTTTAAATGTTTTATTTATTTCTAGGAGAGAGAGACAGCGTGAGCAGGGGAGGGTCAGAGAGAGAGGGAGTCATAGACTCTGAAACAGGCTCCAGGCTCTGAGCTGGCAGTCAGTACAGAGCCCAGCGCGGGGCTCGAACCCACGAACCGCGAGATCATGACCTAAGCGAAAGTCGGACGCTTAACCGACTAAGCCACCCAGGTGCCCCAAAAGTAAATAAACATTTAAAAAAATTAAAGAAAAAAGATTTCACTTCAAAAACCATACTCTCCTTCTCTCCCTTCCACCCTTCCTTCCTTGCTTCCTTCCTCCTTCCCTCCCTCACTTTCTTCTTACCTTTCTCTCTCTCTGCAAACTACAGCTCCTTTCCTCCTTCCTCTTACAAAAGTGCCTCCCATAATCATCAAGGTGGCTTTAAGGCTCCCTTTTTAGTACCTTTTCATTTTTTTCTTTACCTTCTATCTTGATAGGACTATTTTACCTTTCATTCCTATTTCCTATGCATAGTTGATTCTCTAATATTCTTTTCTTCTCACCTTGTTTTGTGTCTCTTTTAAAAAATACCCTCGCTGATTGGTTATATTTTCATTGTCAAGAGTGGACATAAATAAAAGTTATTTCAGCTTTAGTCCTTAAGTAGCATTCTGTTTGGTTAAATAATTTCCAGAAGAACTAAATGACAGTGACTTTGTGTCACTAAAATACCTAATGATTCCCGTTTTTAAAATAAAAATTTAACATTTATTTATTTTTGAGAGACGGTGTGTGGGTGGGGGAGGGGCAGAGAGAGAGGGAGACACAGAATCCCAAGCAGGCTCCAGCCTCTGAGCTGTCAGCACAGAGCACAGCATGGGGCTCGAACCCACGAACCATCAGATCATAACCTGAGCCTAAATTGGTCACTTAAGCAACTGAGCCACTTAGGCGTCCCTAATTCCTGTCTTTAATTCCAATTTTCTGTTGCAAACAGAGGAAATGCTTTCAATTTCTACATTTATTCAGTATATATAAATAGATGTCTTGTGGGGAAATTAACTGCTCTTTTTCACCTGTTATTAAAATAGTTTGTCACGTTATATAGTTTGTCTTATAGCTGATTAGGATTTGTTTTTCATTCATGTTGAAGTAAACTAGCTAAACATCTACAGATGTAGTCTGTCTACAGTGATTATACCCTCATTTTGTGTTGCTAGTGACTTATTTTCTGAGTCATCCACACTGAAACATTTTCTTTTCCAGGTAGATCATTGCCCTCAAGCACTTTTCAGCTTAATAAATAGGAGTATAAATTGGGCTTTTTATTTGTCATCAATCTTGATTATAGGCAAGGACTTTAATTGGACTCTAATTTTTTGATGTTGGTCTTTTAGCATTTGAAAATGCCAGATATTCTTGCACAAAGCTATGCTTCTCCAAATGGGAATGTAGCACCATAGGGCAATTTCTCTGTTTTCCCAGTGACATGCAAGTGCACTTCTCAGGCCTAGATTAACTACCACAGATGAATACCAGAGCAGCGCCATCATGAAACAGCATGTACTCGGTCTTCATTTATGGTACTCATTGAGAACCTACTGTGTGTTAGGCTCAGCGCATGGCCCTGTGACCCAACAGCACGCACACTGGGCCCTCTCTGCATCCTGTGTTTTTCACTTGCAAAATGGAAAACATAACTAACCTATAAGGTCCCTTTTAAACATAAAGCCTCTACTAAATCGAATTGTTTTTATTTCAAGAATCATAGAAGACATATTTTAGTACAAGCAAGACTTTTCAAAAAAAAAAAATAAAGTATTTTAAGCAATGCCTGGTTCAATATTTAGACTTTAACATGGTTGACGATAACTAGGGAATGTTAGGGATATCTTCGAATATGGCTGTAGATAGGTATATTTATCTTTTTAAATATTTATGTATTGCACAAAAAAATTAAATGTGGAGGCTGCCCTGTCTGTGCCCTTCGAAAATTAACAAGACAAGTCAGTTGGTTAAGTGTCCAACTCTTGATTTTTTTTTTTCTGAGAGAGAGACAGTGTGAGCAGAGGAGGGGCAGAAAGAGAGGGAGACACAGAATCCAAAGCAGGCTCCAGGCTCTGAACTGTCGGCACAGAGCCCGACATGGGGCATGACATGACCTGAGCCGAAGTTGGATGTTTAAGCCACCCAGGCACCCCTCCAACTCCTGATTTTGGCTCAGGTCATGATCTCATGGTTCCTGAGACCGAAACCCCTCACTGTGCTTTCTCCACTGTTGGCACAGAGCCTGCTTGGGATTCTCTCTCCCTCTCTCCCTGTCCCTCCATGTGTGTGTGCTCTCTCTCTCTCTCTAATAAATAAACTTAAAGAAAATTGAACAAGGCAATGAGATATGATCAACACAGCACAATACAGCAAAATATAAGTTAGAAGTATTTTCTCATACAGGGTAAAAAATCATTGAAATGTTCAGTGCAGATATTGAATACTTCTACTTCCGTGATACTGAGATAAAAGGATGGTCTCATAATATTATACACTGATTTCAGAAAATCCAACCTTGAACACTCTACATGCATAAGAATTTGTGTATTTGTATCATGTTACACAAGGAGTCATTTGTAGATTTTCTTTAAAAGGAACTATTTACAATCCCTTCACTAGTACATTTATAACGTGATCCATATGCAAGGTTTCCATTTCTGCCCAGTTTCTCAGTAACAAATCTATTGTGTAAAGCACACTTAACTTGCAATCTTCTTATACCATACTAAGCAAGACTGAGCAGCCTCAAGGTCAGTCAGACTCATGTTTGGCTTCTGTATGAAGACAGCCCCAAGCTATTTAAGGACTATCTGGCTGCTGGAGAGCTTAGAGCCAAATTTGTGGCTCGTCACTAGCAAGTGCATGTTTTTTAGGTATTAGCCTCACTCCTGGCTCTATTTAACTTTTCCACTCTTAATTTTCCTTCATACTTAAAAACACTTATTAATTTAAAAAAANATCTGCCCTAAAATGTTGTTGGTGCATATGCAGATGTAAATAAATATGTAGGGGTCAAATAATTTTTGTGATTATTGGGAAACTCAAAAGACCAGAATTATGAAGCAGCCCATGGCCTTAATTTTCTTTATGCTAAAATAGAAAATAAATAACCATTAAAAAGTGTCTCCTTTTTTGGAGTGCCTAGGTGGCTCAGTCGGTTAAGCGCCAACTTCAGCTCAGGTCATGATCTCACAGTTCATGAGTTCAAGCCCCACATTGGGCTCTGCGCTGACAGCTCGGAACCTGGAGCTACTATTTCAGGTTCTGTGTCTCCCTCTCTCCCTGCCCCTCCCTCACTAATGCTTTGTCTCTCTCTGTCTCTCAAAAATAAATGTTAAAAAAATTTTTAATAAAAGTGTCTCTTTTTAACAAATAATAACTTGTGTTGATAAACACAAAGAGCTAGACTGGGAAAGTGACTTATTTAAATATATGTTTTTTTTTTTCAGGTAATCTTAATAATATTTATTTACAAATTAGGATCTAAACAACATATGTACTTAAAAAATTTTTTTTTAATTTATTTCTGAGAGAGAGAGAGAGAGAGACAGCGTGAGCAGGGGAGGGTCAGAGAGAGAGAGGGAGACACAGAATCTGAAGCAGGCTCCAGGCTCTGAGAAAGGTGTCAGCACAGAGCCCGATGTGGGGCTCAAACCCACAAACTGTGAGATCACGACCTGAGCCGAAGTCTGACGCTTAACCGACTGAGCCACCCAGGCACCCCTAAACAACATATGTACTGGCATAAATAGATTATGAGAACCCTACTTCAGTCTTCATTATTATTTTTAATTTTTTTAAGTTTATTTATTTATTTTGAGAGAGAGGGAGCAAGCAGAGGAGGGGCAGAGAGAGAGGGAGAGAGAGAAAATCCCAAGCAGGCTCCATACCATCAGTGCAGAGCCAGATGCGGGGTTCAAACTCACAAAACTCAAGATCATGACCTGAGCTAAAATTGAGAGTCAGAACTCAACCAACTGAGCCAGCCAGGTGCCTCTCCCTCAGTCTTTAAAGTGGTGCATCAAAGTTTATTTGCAGCATGATCCTCATGAAAATACCTATGACATCTACATTAGCACACACTGAAAGGATAGGAATCACTGAAACTTCTGTGATTTCCACATCAATCAACAGTGGTGCTTTGCTTAATGTAACACTCAATTACATCATGTTTCATTTATGTGGAAATGTTTGGATATGCTTAAAATGTCTGTGGTAAATCATTTTGGGATCTTAATTGAATATTTTTCTGTGATAAATTACTCTTAAATACTGAAATAATATTCTTACATAACTACCAGATTATTTGGAAAGACGCCAACAGCTCCAAATCCTTACTATTATTTTCCTCATATGATTCAAAGTTTGCATCCTTCAGGAATTTATTTTACTATCCTGAAGCAAATAATTCTCACATTTATAACATGCATCTGTCCATCCCATAGTTAGTTATCATGTTTTAAAACCCCAAATATTTTTTATATTTTAATATATTAAATATCATGGTGAGCTATAGTCTCTCCAATATGAAAAGTGTTTAGAGTTAAAATTTAACACTCTCTTTCCTAATAATAAGCTACTTAATTTAATATACTAAAGTAGTGATGCTCTATTTCTAGACTCAATTACTTTATTATCAAGAATATTTAAGAAAGCACCTTAATTTCATGGTAGAGACTAGTTGAAATGTCACTCTTACGATTATTACAGGAAAAATGTTATATGAAGTTGAGAAATAAATATTTTTAACCATAAAATTATTATCTAAAAATCAGTAACTTCCCAGGTACAATTTCCACAACTACAAAATCCATGAATGAGAAACTCTCTGGGGCTTAAATAACTACTTGATGAAATGTTGAAATTATACAAACTTTATGTTGAAATTTTTATATGCCCGTTTACTTGAAATATACTGTTTCTTAGAATGATAATTCCATTAATTAATATAGTTTAATTAAAGTAGATACAAATTTATATTATTCCAATAGTTATAAACTCACACTAAACCATGGCTTTTGTATCATTTTTCAGAAAATGAGTCCATAACAAATTAGGAGACTGTGTCTAGTCAGAATTCTTGTTTGCAAATAGACAGGAGCAAAAACAAAGCAACGTGATTCAGCACAAAGGGAATATGGGTACTAAGCAGGCTTGTTCTGTATTGTAGTTGAGAGGGATTAACTGAATTTTATAACTCTCCTCCTCCAATGCACTTTCCTTTGCCTTCAACTTGAAATTCAGTGGGTCATGATTCTGGACTCAATATGGTGAGGGATATGAGCCCCTGATGGCCTCACTTAAATAAGGTTGCTATACACTGACATCTTCCTACCCACAAGAATAGAAGTAACTCTACTTTCCCTTTAGGGGAACAAACAAACATAGTAACACAGAAACAACAGTAACCATTTTTTCTTTTTCGGTTTCTGTTTTTGCCTGCTTAGATAGGGTGTAAACAACCAAATTAATTGGGTGCAGCCTTACTTTCCAATTGAATGACACCCCTACCCTCAAGATGCTGTTAAAATCCAAAATCAAAAGGTTAGAAAGCAAACAATTGGCAAATGAGTCAGTAAGTATAATCCCAAGAGCCTCCATCACAATTTTGAATCCTAGGGTTCCAGACTTGTATATTCTGGCCAAGGGGTGAAAGAACACCATGTGACAGTTATCTGTGCAGAACATGAACCATATCCTGCAGGACAGCACCTCCGACTCCCCAGTTGTTGACTCTTGGATCAAGCTCATCTGAATCTTCAACGATTAGCTCCTTCTGAGTAATGGGTCATGCAATAATACCAATAAACTCCTTGAACATTAGCCCTTGGCCTTGTTTCTTTAAAAAATTAGTTCCTTTAAACAAAAGCTATTTTGCTTGGGATACCATGGCCTTGTGTAAGGCAACCAATTAGTGTATGGATAGTGTAATGACAAAGAAAAATGATCAGAAAAAGCAAAAGCAAGTCCACACTAAATAATCCACCGCAGTAAAGAAAAAATGCTGTTCCCTACTCTGTGTACCCCAAAAGATAATGAGATCATACCCTCACACAAACTACCACAAAACACTCCTTGGGTTCCACCAGGCATCATGCTTTTCAGGAGCTCATGATCAGTTACTAGTAACAGAAAATGGAGCTTTCATCAAAGCCATAGCCAGATGGCCATTGATGAGAACTGCATGTTGTTGAAACTGTACATAATCTTTTCTCTCCTAGATGGACACCTGGTTCATGAATCCACTGACACTGCTGAGAAAGGAGGTTGACCTGTACCTACTGAATGAGTCATTTTAGACTCATTTTAGACATGAGTTCACTAGAGGCCTTGTGGTGAACATATAATTTGCTGAGAAATACACTCACATTTTGGGCTCATTCTGAGAGGTCATATCCATCTAACATAACCTTTCCCCAAACCCCCTCCACAACCCTCTGATCCTGCTTTTCCAAGCACTTTGCTATCCTACTCGTCCATGAGCCACTGAATGGGTGTAGATTCCTGTTCTGATTATCTTTGCTGCATAAAAAATGTAACCCAACTTAGCAGCTTAGAACAATTATTTTATTACAATCATGAATTCAGCAGAGAAGGAATTCAGGTGGGCCACTGGAGATGGCTTTTCCCTGCTTGTGAGGTCTGCCGCCTCAGCTAGGAGACACAGAACCCGGGGATGACTCCATGGCTATGGGCTGGAATCCAAATTTTGTACCTAGTCGGGGCTGACTAATGGAGCAGGAATCGGGACTGGACCACTTACATGTGGCCTCTCTTGGCAACTACACAGCACGATAGCCACTGGAGAGTAAGATTTCTTTCCCAGTGACCACAGAAGATAATTTAATTAGATGTTTCACATTGGCATCCTAGGATCAGATCAAAATTCCATTCCTATAACGACTAGGATTTTAAATTCCTTCACCCTCAACCAGGCCAGATAAAAGTGTTGGGTTTTGTCAATTTTACCAAGGTTCTGTACTGCAACTCATTACTGGTAACAGCTTATTTTTTATTGTATTTTTTAATGTTTTTATTTATTTTTGAGAGACAGAGAGCATGAGTGGGGTAGAGATAATGAGAAGAGGGAACAGAGGATTCGAAGCGGGCTCTGCACTGACAGCAGAGAGCCTGATGTGGGGCTCAGACCCACGAACTGTGAGATCATGACCTGACCTGAAGTTACACGCTCAACCAACAGAGCCACCCAGGTGCCCCACAACTTCTTTTAAATTGGGGTCTTGGTTGCATAACAAAAGCAGACTCTGGTTCTACCAAGCAGAAAAGGACTCCATTGGAAGCATATGGGTGGCTTAGATAGTCTGTAGGAGGCTGAAGAACCAACCTCAGAAAGTGGGTTGGAGTTAGGCACGAGGAAGCACAGAATGTAGCTCAGCTCATATCTCATGATGAGTTTGGAGAGGACGCGCCACCAGCAGTGCTACCATTGGATCTGTGCTGCTGCTGCTGACATGAACAGCCTCTAGACAAACCCCTAACTACCTCTGATTCAGTCACTTCCTCCATATCCAACATTCCTGCACAGACCTTCCTGCTGGTCACACCCCAGTGACATGCATGCATCTTAGCTCTTAGAATGAGAGCTGGGGATGGGTGATCTTACAGTTTTTTGAGGGAAGTAGGGCTGTGCCTTGCCACATTTACGTAACAGAATTCCTACCAAATAGGAAGGGACTTAGACTACAGGCAGACAAGAATAAAGCAAATGCCCATGGAACATGCCTAATGAAAATCACTGGGTCAATTAGTAGTAAAATTTAATTACTTCAGCAACCACTATAATAAAAAGAGCCCCCAAAGTCTAGCTTTGGTAGTGATGTGTAACTGGGTAAATAACTTCTCTAGTTCTCTTTCTCAAAGAACATGAGGGTTTGACATATGATCTCTAACTTTCATGATAACTTTTCCATTTTAAAAATCATGATCAGTGTGATTTGCAGAGGCCCATGTACATGGTGGAGCCATATGCCCAGGACTACGCGGAGTCCCCATTGCACTAGTTTTGTAATCGCAAAGAGACTCTTAGTGAACCAAACTGGGAGTGGTTTCCATCTGCCGCCTGCCTCCCTGAGACCCAGCGACCTGAGTGTGTATGAAACGGGACTTTCTCCTTGGGGTGACCTGAGTGGGGGGGCCCCGCTAGGTGCCCGGCTCCCCATCGGGACAGCTGCCCTTCCGGTTCCACATCGCGTTCTCCTCCCGGAGCCGCTGGTTCTCGGTCCGGAGCCTCTCGACCTCGGCGGCCAGCTCCTCCACCTGGCGGCACAGGGCAGGCGGCCGGGGTCCCCTCGCAGCTGCTGCAGCCTCCTGGTCTCCTCCTCGGCCTGCGACAGCCGCCTTTCCAGATCCAGGTAGTCTCGAACCAGCTCCTGCTTGCTGCGGTCCTGCAGGCGCTCCGTGTGGTAGCGCTCGCTCGTAGGCCTCGGAGAAGTCCCTCTGCTGGAACTCCCCGTGTGCCCGGCCTCGCCCGTCGTCGCTGTCCCCCGCCTCACTCTCCCCGCTGGAGCCCGGCTGGGAGGCCCCATGGGGCACTTCCAGGTTGGGCTCCTCAGGGTCTCGGTCATTCATCAGCTAACTTTTGAAGTGAGAATGGATTGTTTTTCTATGTGTATATGAACATATAATGAAAGATTGACCAAAGTTGGTTCAATAGAATGGTTATGACTCTAATTTTCCATTGTGTATGAAGAGATGTGGAGATTTTTTCGACATAGTCTCATTTTGTTTTCCGAACTCCGACACAGTTTGATTGTTTGGAGATAGCCTATAGCCTGGAGGATGGCAAACTCCGGAAACACGCTTCCCAAGAGGGTGTGGGCTCTTGGTACAGAAATCCGTTCATGAAAGATTTTGTTCCAAGGTTCTGTAGGAGGAAATTTGGGGACTTTCCATTTAATTCACCTCATCTTAGTCACCCCTTCAGTGGCCTCAGTGTCACTTCTGAGGGTGATACAACCTTTTTAAGACAATACAGAATCTTCTCTCTCCCCTCTGGGAAAGATCACAAGTATTCTTTGGAAGAAAAAGTGATGGCACTCCAGAGTTGTCTGGCTTCCCCTTTCAAGCGTATCTATCAAGGAGTTTCTCAAACTTACAAGGAATCTCCCTGGATGCATCTTTTGGCAGCCCAAACCAAATCAAACCAAGACCAAATCTTCAGAAAAGATTTCACTTGCAGTGGCTCACATAGTCCTCCTGCTCACGAATGGCATGGCACTTTCAAACTAGATCAATGGCTTATAAATTCAGAGAATCATGTATGCCTTTTGAACGAAAATAGTTTGCCAAAATTTTTGCATAATTTGCTATATGGTTTACTATAGGATGGACCCGAATTTCCAAGCAACAGTACAACAGAGAAATTAGGTGATTGAAATAGGCATTCAGAAATGGCTGTTCATCCAGCAACATAAAACTCCCATACTTAGGAATGTTTGGTTTTATTTATTCGACCTGAGTCATGCCTGTGTTAAAGGGAAATTCCCAGTGAGGTCCTGGATGTGACCACTGGGTGTGCTCCAATCTCCTCAAGCCAACACCAGACCAAAACAGGACCTCATTCAGTGAAGCTAACAGTAGGACTGGCTCCATGGTTACAGGGGAGTTCACAGAGCAGGAATATGCCTTCAGAAGTGGCTTTTATGACCAGCAGCCCTATATCCCCTTATTATGGCAGCCAATGGCTATTGTATTTTATCATTTATCACAGAGATACAACTAAAGATTACTGGATGGTTGAAGATTTAATATGGACGATGGGTAAATTTCATAAGTGACAGTTGCTTAAAACATTTTTTGTTTTCTCATAATGCACCAAGATTATTTAAAAAAAAAATCACAGCTAAAGAAACCAGGAATAATGATCTGCTTAATAAGCCAATGGAAGGAAAAGTCAGGAAGGCAGTAAAGGTTCATGCCTGTATTATGTAAAAAGTCTTCACACAGGGCCTTGCATAAAATGATAACAATGAACTAATATTTCTATCAGTTAACTTTAGGACATGAGCATATTATTGCATTTACTTTTGAGGCAGAAACTGAAGGGCAAATTCCAAGGGAGTTAACACTGTGTCTGTACACCTGGCCAGTAAGAGATGGGGTTGAGGTTAAAACTCAGATCTTTTCCTCCCCCAGGCCATGTGCTTTGCCACACTACTAGGCCACTCCACACCGTGATGGATGCAGGCTGAATAAATATATATTCTTTAAAAACAAAAACATTAAACACATAAATGATAGACCACAGAACTTCTTCTTGGAATATTAGTTTTTAAACCTCTCCTTCATTCCTATGTAATTGTATTAGTTTAAAACTGCCTAAATTTCAGCAAAAGATCTTCTTCCTAAACTTTAATAGAATCTGTTGGTTAATACAGACATGGCCTGCCTTGTGATAAACTTTATACATGTGTTTATCTGTGATGTATATTCTGGGTAGTTGTCTTAATTCCCAAATCTATGAATATGTAAACAAAAACAAAAGTTCTTATTTGTTTGTTTTAAAAGCTCTGGTATTTTTTTAGAGGTTAAATGAAGCTATTGAGTGCATTAATGACATAGGGAAATACAATAGATTTGCTAAGGGAATTGTTTCAGTGGCCTTTATAGATCAGGGTCAAGTTCAATCTAGCATGGTAAACTTGTTCCAAAAGTCCATGTCATTTTTAGGGGTCCCATTTATTGCTGAAGGGATATTCTTATGTGCTATAAAAATTACATTTTACATTGTTCCCTTTGTCACTATTCTCTGTTCTTTTTCAGGATTTCTAAGGATTTATATTTCTCATTGTATGTTCAAAGCAACTTCACTGTTTCCCTTAAAAAGAACTTTCCAGAAAAATACACAGTAGTCAATCAATAAAGCAATAAAACATTTTAGATACGTTTCTAGACTGTTCAACTCTTACATTGCCATAAAAATAACAGGCTTTATAAGACTAGTAATTAAGTTGCATGATAATTTGTAAAGAAAATGGGTTGGTTTATTCACTTCCAAAGTATGTCATTATATAGGCATCCATTGCTTTGGGGAATGAGTACTTATAAAATATGTTGGTTAAAATGTCTTTATCAAATAAGGTGAAACTTATTTGAGTCGTGAAATAAGGGACTGGCAAACTTTCTCTATACGTGGCCAGATACTAAGTATTTCAGTCCTTCCTGGCCATATGGTCTCTACTTTGCGACTCAACTTTGCCATTATAGCCCAAAAGTAGTCACAAACAACACAAACAAGTAGTGTGGCTATTTTCCAATAAGACTTTGTGGTCACTGAATTTTAAATTCCACCTATTTTATGTGTCATGAAATGTTATTCTTATGATTCTTTTCAATGATTTAAGAGTATGAAAGGCATTCTCAGCTTGTGGGCCTGCCTGCTGTAGTTTGCTGACCCCTGCAGTAAACTGTGAAATCAGATATAGGTTAAACAACTCAAAACCACCAATGGAATGCTTTCTAAACTGTGGTTGGTAAAGATCCAAAGATAATGGCATTGTAATCATTCTCATTTACTTTTACTTTTTATCTCTCCTAAGAAATTTTACTTTTTATCTTTTCTTATTGCTTCTGTGTTTATAATGCATTTAAAATCCAGTATCCTTTGCTACGTTGAGCAACTATTTTGCCCCTGATCCTATATTATTCAAACCTTGCTTTGATCTGCTATTTTCTTGTTATTTGTATCAGAAAAATAATAATATATATTATTTATACCAGGGAGATCAATGAAAACAAAGAATATGTTAGTTTCTTTATTCTTGCCGTGATGAAAGGCATCATTTTCTATGTTTCTATGTTTAAGGTTTTTATAAATGCAATTTGTACTCCTCTGTCCTTTCATTAATGTAAAATTTTCTTCCCTCACCTTTCCCTTTACTTATGGATTGTCTTTAAAATATGGCTATGTACTCTCATAATTTTGGCTTTTCTAATAATAATAATAATTTAATCTAAAATGGGGATTAAACATTGGCCGTGAACACTGGCCCCAGTGGAACTGGGCAGAATTTGAAAATTCAGAATCGAAAGTATAGGCAGGACTATAATTTGGGTAAAGACCTGAAATATGAACACACAAAGATAATTGTTTTAAAGATAAGGAGGTGGCAGTATGATTGTGAAAGAGAGTTCAAAGCATGGCTATATAGCCAAGGAAAAAGGACAGGCATATCATGAAAATAAATGACAGAAGTTCTAAAAGTTCAAAAATGCCTTTTCAAATATGAACTAGACTGTTGGACACAGCTAAAGAATACAAATTAGTTGACATTTTAATACAGATTGTGAATAAGATTCATAAGCAAAACAGTGTTTGAAAGATGTTAGGTTTTTTTTTTAATTTAATGTTTACTTTTGAGAGAAAGGGAGAGACAGAGGGTCAGAGAGTGAGTAGGGGAGGGGCAGAGGCTCCAGGCTCTGAGCTGTCAGCACAGAGCCCAATGTGGGGCTCGAACCCACGAACCACGAGATTATGACCTGAGCCTAAGCTAACGCTTAAACTACGGAGCCACCCAGGTGTCAGGCGCCCCTGAAAGATGTTAGTTTTATCATAAAATTACTAATATTACAAAAAAAAAGTGCAGAAGAGGAGACCACTAAGTATGAACAAGTTAATGAGCTAATAGATTGGTTTGGCAGCTGGTAATAGGGATCCTGAGCTGGAGAAGCTAGTGTTCAAAGATAGATGAATGGCAGGCATCCCAGGGAACAAAGCCCAAGTGTAGACATTGGTGTACAAAGCAAGATAATCAGATAAATGGATCAAATAAGATACTCACAACCTGAATCTGAGTTATCAAGGATGTACTGAAACTTGCAGCAAAATTACCTGAATTTTGAGTTCCTGTTAACATTGCAAGAATACAGTCACAGATGAGGTTCTTCTGCTGGGAAATCAGAATTGGCTGGGGAAAAAAAGAAAGAGAGAGAGAGAAGATAAGAATGAAGGAACACTGTAATTAGATGACACGGTATTTTCTTATAAAGCAAAACCTAGGTCTTTCGATTTCTTCATTTAAATGAGGCCACTATTCAAGTTAATGTATGCATCATCAGTTAGAAATTAGTTGATATTTATTTTAGTCATTTTAATTACACATAGGATAATGGGAAATGTATATTAGATTGTACGTGTCCTAAAATCCAGTACTCATGTCCTGTGCGGAGAAGCCCGTTTGCTCACATGCTTGGTCGCACATCTTACTGACCCATCATGGAGTCTTCCCATAGCCCCTGAGGATCTCTCTACTTACCTACTTCCTTCTTTCCCCATTGCCTCAACTTAGCTCAGGTCTTCAGCTAAGTTCACTTGGACTACTGAAATGTCTTCTTAAATTCTTTCTTCACACTCAAGCCAGTATGATCTTTACAGAATAAAAATCACATGCTCCTTCCCATTACCTTCAGGAGCCCAGCTCCATTATTGCCTAGCTGTGCAACATTGGTAAAGTACTTTTTGTCTCTGTGCCTCAGTCTGATTACCTAGATATTAATAGTATCCAGGACATACACCAGTTGTGAAGAAATGAGAGAAGTTGAGAGCAATGTGGCACCCATATAAGCACAAGAAAAGTGTTACATGTTATCTTATTTAGAGTGACATCTAAATTCCTTTGTAAGGCATTCAGCACCCCTCATGGTTTTACCTTTGCTTTCCTGTCTGCCATTAACCCTCATCATTCCACAAATCATGCTGTCCCTGGCACCAACAATGCCCTGTGCTAGCCATACTGAACTACTTACAGCTATTTCCAACCTTCCATTCTTTCTCTTGGATTAGGGCCTTTGCACATGCAGTTGTCCTTTTATCCAAAAAGTCCCATCCCACATAATTTGCCTGGTTAAATTCCAGCCTTCTTTGGGACTTAGCTTCATAGTCATCCTCTTTGCACAGGCTTTCCTGGTCTCCCAAGCCTGGAACAGGTGCTTTTCTGCCTAGAGGCCTCGTAGTTACTGTGTTTACATCTGCCCTCATTACAGCTCATGGAGACTGCTTCTTTAGCGATCTCCCCTCCTTAGTCCACAAAATTTGTTGTGACAGAAATTTCTGAGGGCAGACCCGGTGACAGTGCCTTGCACATGCAGCACATGCAACAGATATTTGTTGCCTTTGTCATAAATAAGCCACTTATGGGGCGCCTGGGTGGCTCAGTTGGTTGAGCGTCCAAATTCGGCTCAGGTCATGATCTCACAGTTCCTGGGTTCGAACCCCGTGACGGGCTCTGTGCTGACAGCTAGTTCAGGGCCTGGAGCCTGTTTTAGATTCTGTATCTCCCTCTCTCTCTGACCCTGCCTTGCTCATGTGCTCTCACTCTCTCTCTTGCTCTCTCTCTCTCAGAAAGAAATAAAACATTTAAAAATTAAAAAAAAATAGGCCACTTATGGTATAATATGGTTGTTATTTGAAAAGCAAAACAAAGCAAAGCAAAACATATTGGTGGCAATTACATAATCATCCTATTTGTTTCATTCCCAAAATATTCAGAGACTCTGGAAATACATAAGTAAATGTGGCATTTGGAGTATAAATATGTCTTATTCAAAATGGAAGCTTGAAATGACTATATATTGTGCATTTTTATTTTTAAAAAATTTTTAATGCTTATTTATTTTTGAGAGACAGAGAGAGAACAAGCAGGGGAAGGGGCAGAGAGAGAAGGAGACACAGAATCTGAAGTAGGCTCCAGGCTCTGAGCTGTCAGCACAGAGCCTGATTCCTGGCTCGAAATCACGAACCACAAGATCATGACCTGAACGGAAGTCTGACACTTAACCAACTGAGCCACCCAGGTACTCCTGTTGTGCATTTTTAAGATGTAGTATAAAAATATGCTTAATGTTATAAGCTACAAATTATTGCAGCAGGTACTAAAGAAATCAAACTGACAACTGACTAATCATATTTCTACTTACAATTATTTCTTATCTTTCTTGTTTGTTTTTCAGCTAGGTAGGGGCTCTCTCTTAACTTTGAGATAAACATGATATTCACGGAGTTTGACTTACTGGACTATAACCCAGGACCAACTGACTCGAAGCACACTGGGGGAAATGCAAATATATTTTTATTCATTATGGCAGATGCTGTTTGAAACTTGAATTGTGGGAACAGAAGTTCAATGAATGTGCTTCACATTTGTTCTTCTGACAGAGACCAAATGACACAGAGTAAAGATCTTCAACTCAGTGTCAAGAGAAAACTGTGTTCTGGAGTCCTCCTTGCCATTTCCAATAGCCTTGTGACTGTAAGGGTGTCCTTCAATGCCTCTTAGGTTTAGAATAGAGAAGACTTTTTAAGTGGCACAGCATGGGTGGTAGAAAGGATCTGATTCACCTAAGTGCCAGGGTGTCCTGGTTTTGCCATTACCACTCAGATGACGTCTAAATCATCTGTTTCCATTTTCCCTTTCACTCATTTGTATACTGTAAGTGTTCAGCAGACACTGTCACTTTGTTAGGGGATACAAAAAACGAAAGTGGTGGCTCTCACCTAGAGGAGCTAAGACTTCAATATAAAAGACAGAACTCCAAACCTCTGATATTATCACTAGCCACACAGCTCAAACCTCTGTGTACATAAGGATCCCCAGGGGACCTCCAAATGCAGGTTGTGACTCAATAGGTTTGGGTGGAGCCCAAGATTCTGCATTTCTCACAAGCTCCCAGGTGGCAGAGACTGCGGCCCCCATTTGAGAAGCAGGTACATGGAGATATAAACAGAGAGGCACTAGAAAAGCACAGAAGAAAGGGAACTAACTCAACCAGGAAGACCCCCCAGAACAAGTGAGATGGAGTTGAGGGACGAGTAACAGAAGGTGAAAAGGGAGGTACTAAATGCATCTGAGCCAAGGGAAGTTTTCTATCGGACACAGAAGTGTCAATGGCCATGGTGTAGGTGTGGAAAAAAAGACAGCAAACGGAGACAGGCATGTGGTGGGAGACCGATTTCCAGGCAGTGCAATAGTCCACACGGAGGAGGATGACCAGGACCTCCATCACTTTAATGTACCCATCTGATTATTCATGGCTCAGTTTTGTAAAAGGTATGTGGTGGACAGGGGTCCTAATGAAGGCAGGGGCTGCGAGGATGGAAAAAAGGAAAGAGATTTCTCCCAATATATTTACAAGGTAAAAAATGACATTCCATCCCTGATGGCATGTGGTTGAGGGTCAAGGATGAGGCACTCATTTTGGCTCAGGTAACCGGGGAAAAAAGGGGGCTGGTTTTTTTTTTTTTTTAACATGGGGAATAAAAAAGGAGAAGCAGGCTTGAATTCGATGGAGGAAGTGAAAAATAAAGATTGAGTTTTAAACACATAAAATTTAATGATTGAAGGACATCTATTTAGCTCTAAAGACCTACTGCTGCTCCCTTTTGTCAAGTCCATTGTCCTTGAACACTGCAAAGAGTTGCTACTTTTTATTTAGTAATAAATAAAACAATTTTGAGAAAGAATGAACATTTTACCCTCATTTCATGAGTCCCCTCAGGGAATTTCTCTGCTTGCTTATAAATTCTCTTTGTGTATTTCTTAAAAGTTGACTGTTATGACTTTTAATCGTATGAAAATCTTTTTTTTTTTTCCCTGAACACAGCATCTTTTTATCTTGCCCATGGGTGGGTCAAATAATACAATTCATTTTCTATGTCTCTTTCTTTTAATTATTGCCAGCATCATTTCAGCTGCTTTTGTTAAAAAGTGATTGTTGACCTTATTTTCTCCTTTGACACTATCTTTTCATTTCTCATGGGTTATATCTTATTATATTCCAGACTCTTTAAATAAGTCATTCTGAAACAATTTTCCATGAATAAATTATTTTTGGTAATAAATAATATTGTGAGTCTTAAAGAAAGACTATACAATAAAATGAATTTAGGAAACTTTTGTCTGTCTGTAGAGCTGATTTTTTTTCTCATAACAGGAGTTACAAAATCATAAATCATCAGAGCTAGAGAAGCCATGGAGTAGATAAAGGGGGCTAAGTATAAGAATTCTGGCAGCTTGATGTGGTCATAATTCATGTTTGGTGTTGAAGATGAAACTTGGCCAGGGAGACATTAGTCATCAGTGGGGAGTGTGGAAAACTGAAGGGCAGAGGCCCTGCATGAAGGGAAAGATGATCCATGGGAGAAGGTAGATGTTCTCTTTCAAGACCTTCTGTTTTGTTTTTTAATGTTTATTCATTTATTTTTTTTAAATTTTTAACGTTTTATTTATTTAAGAGAGAGAGAGAGAGACAGCACGAGAAGGGGAGGGTCAGAGAGAGGGGTAGACACGGAATCTGAAACAGGCTCCAGGCTCTAAGCTGGATATCAGCACAAAGCCCGATGCGGAGCTTGAACCCACGAACTGCAAGATCATGACCTAAGCCAAAGTTGGACGCCCAGCTGACCGAGCCACCCAGGCACTCCTAATGTTTATTCATTTTTGAGAGACAGAGAGACTGAGCACAAGTAGGGGCGGGGCAGAGAGAGAGGGAGACATAGAATCCAAAGCAGACTCTGAGCTCTTAGCACAGAGCCCGATGTGGGGCTCAAACTCACCAACTGTGAGATCATGACCTGAGCTGAAGTCAGAAGCTTAACTGACTGAGCCACCCAGGTGCCTCTCTTCTGATTTTTCAAGAGAAGTAGAAATCTAAATGTTTATGTGAAGTTTACTGATCTTATCAATGTCGCCTCAAATATTTAAACACTACTACTCATAGTTGTTATGGGCTAAACTATGCCCCCTGAAAAGATATGTTGAAGTCCTAACCCTAGTACCTTGGATGTGACTGTATTTCACAATAGGATCTCTGCAGATGTAATCAAGTTAGGAGGAGCTCATCAGGCTGGGCCCAAATATGGTATGACTGGTGCCTAATTATACCTAATATGGTATAATGAAGCACACAGGGCTAAGGCCATTTGAAGGAGGCAGAGATTGTAATGGTGCATCTACAAATCAAGGGATGGCAAGGATTGGCAGCTGTCATCAGAAGCCAGCAAGAGAGGCACAGGACAGATTCTCCCCAGCAGTCCTCAGATGCTCCCTCAATCTTGTTGACTTCTAGCCACCAGAATCCTAAGACATCCAATTTCTGTTGTTTTTAAGCCATACAATTTGTGGCACTTTGTTACAAAACCCCTCAGAAATTAATAAAGTAGTAGAAAAATATGCCTGTGAGCTTTATATGTAGTCTACTACTAGGTAATATTAAGTAATATTGTTAAGATTTTTAAAAACACATGGAATTTGTATGGGTGCCTGCATGGCTCAGTTGGTTAAGCATCTGACTCTTGACTTCATCTCAGGTCCTGATCTCAGGGTCATGAGTTGAAACCTTGTGTTGGGCTCCATGCTGGGCATGAAGCCTACTTAAACAACAACAACAAAAACCAAACATACAAGAAATTTGTAATAATACTTCTTGGTAGCTATGCTTTTCTGGATCAAGGCAAGTTACTTCCTGTCATTATCAACATCGCCATTTTCATTGCCATCATGGCCTGACAGATGACCAAAAATTAAGCATTTAAATTTATTCCCTCAGTATATACTAGGCAGTTACCAGGTACCAGCTACTGGACCCAGTACAAGGAATAAAACTGGAAGAACTGTCCTTTCCCTGAAGAAACGCACCACTATCCCTGTGATGACAGAGTGGTGCAGATTCTTACAGGAAGACAGCAACAGGTCAGGAAGACCATCCGAATTGTGCTGTGCATAACTGAATTGTGCAGGAGTAAGACATAGTTGATCGGTCTTAAAACTCGGTGTGTAACAGAGCTGAGATCCCAACCCAGGACCTCTGACCCAAATCTCGTTTTACCTCCCCACACTACTTTGGTTTTCTTCATTTGCAAAAGTGAGGTTCGTACTCCTCCTTCAAGCTTTGGTGAAGATTAAATGAGACATATGAAACACATTGGCCCACTGCCGGGCCACAGCAGAAGTGACTAGTGCCCACCAAATTCTGGTTCTCCTACCTGTCCTGGATGTTTGGGAGATTGTATTTCCCAGACTCCCTGCACTTAGGTGTGTTGCAGAATCTGGTCTGGATCGCCTGGTGGAAGGGACAAGCGGCATCTGGAGATCTCGGAAGGTAGGAGGTTTATTTTACATGGGTGAGCTCAGAGGAGATCCTCCTCTAGAGGTCTGAGCCCAGAGCATTAGCAGAGGGAACAATTTATAGCCTGTGACTTCCGCACCCCTCACTAACTAGGGACAGGTGTTTCCTATTAGTCCTATTAGTCAGCTATCTTACAACAGGTTTTCCCTATCAGGTGCAGCCATGTGACTAACTGTGGCCGGTGGGTCGCAGCACATATGAGCCAGTATGCCGTCTTCCATGTGCTCTTCCCCTGATGCTAGGAGCTGGGAGACCATGTGTTCCAGATGGTGGAGCTGCAGTGATGAAGTATCTGTGAGCTTGGGTCTCTGAGCAACTATCAGAACAGGACCTCTGCCAACCCATGATGGAAATAAATCTTTGTTTTGTTCAACTACTGGGACTTGAAAGTAATTTTTTGTACAGGAATGTATCTTAGTCCATCCTGACCAAAGTACTGAGTACCAGTTCATAATACATGCTCCACAAATTTTCTTCTTTCTGTTACAATAATTTAGGTCACAGGGTGACAGAAATGAGACTTATATTAAAAAATATTAAAATTTAGGGCATGTATTACCTAGCTGAATTTAATATGTTCTTATTACAGATACTGAGACAAACCAAAAACAGCTTATGATAGTTAAGAAAGTGCATTGTAAGATGAGCTGAAATGAAAAATCCATTTGCTGTCAGAAAAAAAGTCACCTCTCATTAAAGATCATTTCTCTCATTCCTCCAAACCAAATTATTTAAGTTTAAAAATAGCAAAAATACCTTATGAAAAAAACATATAAATGCTAAAAATCCCAGCTTGAGGCTTCAGCCACTATTCTTAACATACCTTCAGCGGGTTTTGACTGTCATTACTACAAATAGAAGACTTCCAGGAAGGAATTATTCAACAAAAAGAAGTCTTTTATTTTCTCTACAAATTTGGGACATGAGGAGAAAGATGAGAGTAAATATAATTCCAAGTTTTCCGCTCAAACATCTAAATGCTTGTGTCTAGCATTCAACGTCTTGATGATATGTTCTCATTTGCTAACTAACCGCATTTCCCACTTTTTTTCCTCCTAACATAGAGTCCATTTTAATCAGTCTCCTCAAAATCCACAAACAAGCCATATTCATCCTTTATTTATGCCTTTTATCCATTTGCCTCAAATGCCCTTCTCTCTTACTTGAAGAATGAGCTCTAGGTCCACTTCCTGTAGTGGTGTTTTGTCCTCTAAGATTCAATGCTTTTTTGATGCTTTTTTGTGTATTTTATTTTATTTGCCATTTTTTAATTTTACTATTTACATATATATAATATTATGTAATACATATTATGTATATATATATAAAGAGAGAGATAACGGACATATAACATTATATTAGTTTCAGGTATACTATATAATGATCCAATATATGTATGTATTGTGAAATGATCACCACAGTAAGTCTAGTTAACATCCATTGATACTTTTTTATGCCTACGAATTTTGTCTCTTGTCTGGACTATAAGTTCTCCAAGGACAGCAATGACTTTTTTACAGGTCACTGCCATATCTCTACAGTGCTGACACAGTACTGAGCACACCATCAGCAGTTGACTGCTGATGTCAACTCCCGGTTGACTGGTTTGTGAGTGTATGTGAAATAGGTGGGTAATGCAGTCTGATAAGGAAGAACAGAAAATTGAAGATATTCCAGAAGAAGGACTCATGACTGAAGTTGAAATTGGTATTTGGAAATGGGAGGTGGGGGACTCAAATATCTGTAGTTTAATTTTCCAGCTGAGGATTACCAATTAGTGACCATTTGACAGTAGGCTTACCACAACTGTCCCATAGGGAATAAAACCCTTAAAACTTCCCTACTTGGGAATAACTCTAAATGGCTGGAGAAAGGCTCTAAAATGATGCTGTTCACATTTAAACATGAGGCATTGCATTCGCTGCCTCCACTGTAAGAAGCAGATACATGATCACTGGGTACACTCTCTGTATTATGCCATTTCACCCAAACTGTCACTTCAGTAATACCCATAACACAAGATGTTTTATGTAACAAGAGGGAGTTTCAGTTAGCTAATAATCGTGTGATACATACTCATGGGAAATGTGTTAGCACCAGTGAATACAAGTATTTAAGGTGTTTGGAGAGGTTTCTCTCAGCTGCCTAGTTGTGTACTATGCTATCCTGTAACTGTTAGGATTGTAGTTTTCAGATACATTATGTTAAACTAAGTGTCACATTTCTAAAAAGGTGGCATTCCTAAAAAGGAAAGGTCACACCACAGACAATGCCAAGAACTGAGCTGCTTGAATGGAAGTAGAGGAGGGAGGGATTGAAGTAGCTGTTAAAGTGAGCTCAACTTGTTCATTTGATATGTATTTCTTGAATGCTAGGCATTGTTCTAGGCACTGATGGGCTACAGGCGATCAAGGCAGACTTGTCCTCTTTCATTTCATTTGGGGCAGTAAACAAATACAAATGAATAAATGATCAAGACAGATTCAGACAGTGGTAAGTACAATGAAAAAAATACAATAGGATGACATAACATAGTAAGGAAAGGGGTGGTAGAAAAGATTATCTGGGGAGATGACATGCAGCAGAGGCCTAGGTGACACAAGGCAGTAGCTTTACCCCAATGCAGGGAAAGACTGTGTCAGGAGAAAGCTTTAGGCCGGAGTGAGCTAGTATGTTTGTGTTTGAGGATGGTAGGAAGGCCAGCACGATGGAAGCATGACAAAGAGGTAACGTGGGATATGACGAGACAGGAAAGACTGGATGGATGAGACCTGTGGATCAAGAGAAGGAGTTCAGAGTTGAACCTGATTGCACACTGGGCCCTCCATTCCTGCGGAACTGCACATGTTCTTCTCCCGTCACCCACCTGTTCCTAGGTGGCAGCTTCAGGTCCACATTCTTCTTTCTCTCACTCTACCTGCTGTTCTGAGGAATCCGCCATCTTTCATGCGGGAAGACTTGATGTCTTTGAGGGATTATTCGAAGAAAATACATACCACGTGGCACATTAGCCCTTTCTCAAAACGTATAACTGGCCCTTATGTGTGGCTATTTCTCAACTAATAGTGTAGTAGGTATGAAAGTAAAACCTAAATATGGCAGCTTTATTTCCTCTCTTAAGGGGTTGGTGCCAAGGCCAAATTATCAAAGTGGCAGAGTACCTGGGGCCCTTAATACTTTTAGGGGCTCATACAAATGTTTTAGTTTATCTTAAAATCAAAAGAAAAAAAATAGGGGCACCTGGGTGGCTCAGTCGGTTAAGCGTCCGACTTCGGCTCAGGTCATGATCTCACAGTTCGTGGGTTCGAGCCCCGCATCAGGCTCTGTGCTGACAGCTAGCTCAGAGTCTGGAGTCTGTTTCGGATTCTGTGTGTGTGTCTCTCTCTGACCCTCCCCTGCTCACGCTGTCTGTCTCTCTCAGAGATAAATAAAACATAAAAAATTAAAAAAATAAACTTTAGAGAAAATAACATAATGATAATATATTCATCTTTATACCAAAACAGTGATAGAATTTAAGTATTTCTTATGGAAGAAGAGGCCCATGAAGACAGAAGAGTGTAGGGCTCATGAATAATAATATGGCTCTGGCTGATACTTACGAGGTAACAGACATTAAGGTACTCCTTAATCTTCAATATAATTATTACTCTGACAGAAAAACATTTTATTTTGTTCATTCTAGTTTATTGACTTAGTGAACTCTAAACTACTTGTAAACTATTGATTTAGTAAACTCTAAACTATTAGTAAACCCCTAAGAGTGAAAAAAATTTTGTGTATCCCATAGATATATATTAATCTGTAAAATATGTATGTATCTACTAATGTACTATTATATTGTATGAAATGCAGCATATACATAGTTATGTAAATAGATAAAGTAAGGGCTAGATTAGAGATTAAATAATGATTAAATAATTCTTAAAGTTATTAATGATATATAAAATGTTTGGTTTTAATAAACAAAATATTAAGATACTGATAGTTGTTTTTAGTGAAAACAATGTATTAATTTCTATGAAATTCTTATTTTTACATTTAGTGATCTGAGAGTGAAAATTTCAGCTTTTTAATTAATTAATTAATTTTTATTTTAGAGAGAGAGAGAGCAAGAGTAGCAGAGACAGGCAGAAAAAGAGAGAATCCTAAGGAGGCTCCACACTCAGCAAGGAGCCTGACATAAAGCTCTATCCCATGACCCTGGGATCATGCCCTGAGCTGAAATTAAGACTCGGCTTCTTAACAGACTGAGCCACCCAGGTGCCCCAAATTTCAGCTTTTTTTAAAACCTGGTTTTAAGGGCTAACACAGGTGAAAAAGATACTCCAGAAAAAATCTGTATATTCCAATGGAATAAGTACATCAAGGGAAGTACTTAGGAAACTCTGATCCTCGTTTTTCAGTCTCATCTGCCAATTATGCAAACATTCTGGTGAAATTTGGCAACTTGGTGCTTTCTTGGGTACCAATCGTTTGTTTTTGAAACCTCATCAGAAGCTGTTGCACTGTCATACTTTTAGCAATGTGTTCAGGATCCACTGAAATCATCACTTAGGAGATTTTTTAACAGATTATGCAATGTTATTTTTTTAATTAAGAAGCAGTTTTGAGAGTATTTATAGAAGACATATTTACATGTGCTGTTAAAATGTGGCAAAATCACAAACAATGGAAACATCTCTAAAGGTTCATTTTAAAAATGCTTTTGCTATATTAATGAGACACAGTGAATCACTCATTATTAAAACATCAACTTTATCTT
The DNA here is from genome assembly GCF_008692635.1 of Crocuta crocuta. NCBI lineage: Eukaryota > Metazoa > Chordata > Mammalia > Carnivora > Hyaenidae > Crocuta > Crocuta crocuta. The sequence goes on along the minus strand of NW_027528877.1, from coordinate 1,294,697 downwards.
GATGGGATGAGTTAAAATATTTCTTTTTTCAAACAATATCTACAAGGTAGCATTCTGTTGAGGCCCACCTATCATTGCAGCAAAGTTTAGCAAATTTGAGCACTTATTTAATTTGTAAATGAAAAACAGGTAAGCTACCTTTTAATTCAACAACCATTTCGAGTACCTCACAAGGAGTAAACTTCTTTGTATGACAAAACGATTTCGTGCTCATTTTCTTCCTCATTACTAAACATTTAAAGGTTATAATATTTAATATAATACATTTTAAAATTCACTTAAGGGAAAAAGGAAATTGCAATACATAGCAAAATACTGATCGGGTACCCAGCAGTGATGGAGGAATTCTCAAAGAGCTTTAAATAATACAACGTACTCTCCGTATACCCAGTGTATGATCCATGCCTTCCTGTGTAAATATCTATATTAAAGATTAGGACAGCTTAACTTCTTTTCTATTTTTTTAGACAAGAAATAATTACAAATAGGAGGCTTGATGTTTTCACCTTGTAATATGGATTATTAGACCCTGGAGACTACTCTGTTAAATTGCCATTGGGTGTTTCTCATCTTTTTTTTTTTTTTTTAATTTTTATTCTAGTTGTCTTCTACGAACATATTTATCATGACATAGATTTCTTGTCCTATTTTCTGCCAATCAAAATGTTCTTTTAAAATAAATAGGGGTCCCTGGGCGGCTCAGTCGTTTAAGTGTCCGACTTCGGCTCAGGTCATGATCTCACGGTTCCTGGGTTCGAGCCCTGCAATGGGCTCTGTGCTGATGGCTAGCTCAGAGCCTGGAGCCTGCTTCAGATTCTGTGTCTCCCTCTCTCTCTGACTCTCTCCTGCTCAGGCTGCCTCTCTCTCTCTGTCTCTCAGAAATAAATAAAACATTAAAAAATGTTTAAAAAAATTAAAAATAAAATAAATAAAGAGATTACAATTTCTAAATAGTCTCTGCATTTATACAGATTCTTCTCAGGGCTTCTTATATTGATTGAAATTTATAACAGAGATTAATTGAAGAAAAATTCTTTCTGCAATTAAAAAGCAATTTGCCAAAGCTTTTATTATTCAAAAAGAACAAGGCTAAATTAGCAAAATATATTCAGAAAGCTATGAAATATGCACATTCTTAAGGCTAAGCAAACATGTTTTGATCTTGAATAATAAAGTTATTTTTTTTTACTTTTTTGTTGCCTTCTATAAGAGTATTGCATACTGAAATAGTAGAAATATGCTGTGTTTATCAACCAAAAATATCTGAAGATAGAATAGTATTTCTGTGGCGTTAGCATTATGAAAGGATAAAGAAGCAAATGTTACTTATGTCAAACTGGAAATTTTAAAAAGTAAAATGACATTATCTAACTTACAGAAGATAGGAAACCAGAGAGCAAAGAGGGATTAGCATTTCAGAGACAAAATATTAGAAAAAGAGTACATTAATAGCTGAGATAAGTCATTCAATTGACTATTTTCATTTCAAAGTCTGCTATAACATCAATTGCTAGTAATTCATCTCACATTTGAATCAAAACTTGGCTTAGGACAATATTCCTGAATGTTTTAAGAATTTATTAGGAATCCATTATCCATTATTAGTATTGCCTGTTACTTTATTCAAAACCGTGGGAGAAAGTTTGGGAAAATAAGGCAGTTTTGAAGTAGCATTGTAAAAGAAATTTTTTCAGTAAATGGCCACAAAAAAATTCTATTCAGCTCATCAAATTTGCCTTGGCCTAATCCATATTTACCAGCTTACTTCCTCCTAGCTATTTTCATCATTTTCTATCATTAAACTAAGACAGTAGTTCTCAGTCTTGAAACCAGCAGAAATAACCCCCTGAGGGAAGTAATAACTACTTACCTCTTTGACCGCGCCTTCTCTGTCTACTTTGAGGCTTCTTCTTCCTCCTTCTGCACCCGAAATGTTCCTGAGTGAGGTTAGTTCAAGTCTTTACTCTTTACTTTTCATACCCTTGCCTCTGATAATCTCATCTACCCTATGATTTCAATTATTGCCTCTCTGAGGAAGAATTCTAAATAGTTGACCCTATCCGAGACTTTCCAAGTTACAGGCTCACATTCCAACTTTGTGCTGGACACTTACATTTGGATATACTACAAAACAATACAAACGTAATTATCTACAAAACCAAATGCATGGTCTTCCTACATCATCAGTGTAAATCCTCTGTTTCTGTTAATGCTCAATTTCCCTACCTATGTTGCCTTGAGACTCAGCTCCTTGAATCCTGTCTCCCCTCTTACTGTCCCATCATCAGTATCATTTCACACATTACTTTTAATAACGTCATAACTAGTCTCTTCACTTCCACTCGAGGAACACGTCAACTTGAATCATCATTCTAAAGCATGGCTTTAATCATGTTCTGTATCTTCTTTAAAAACCTTTGTTTCTGACTACTTTTAGAATGATGTTCAAATTCCTTAATCTCATATTCCAGAATTTAATGATGTGTCGTACTTTTATAGATCCATTGCCCATCATCCTATAACTTACAGCTTATACACTAAAGTTGAATTTTATTAATGTTCCTTGAGTAGAACATGCAATACCTTGCTTCTTTACCTTTGCTGATATTGTGTATCCTGTCTCTAGGCTAAAGTACTGAATAACCTTTAAATCCTAGTTCAAATTTGATCTTTTCCAAGAAGCTTTACCTGATAGCTCCAGCTTAGCTTGTGATCTCTAATTTATTTAGCTTGATTTATTCCTATGGGTTCCATGATGTAATAGAAAGGGTATGGGCTTTGAACTTCTCTACATCAAGGCTCCAAAGTCATTCTTGAGCTTTGTGATAATAGGAAACTTATTTAACTACTTTAATTCTTGGTTTTAACCTCTATAAAATAAGAGTACGACAGCTTACCAAGAAGTTCAAAGGACGTTTGGTGTGATATGATTGATGCCATCAAGAGTGAATCCAATTGGGTAGCTACTTCTCAGTTGCCTAAGGAGGTAGACTTTTCATTCATTCAGATATATTAAATACCATCTAAGGTTCAGCCACTTTAAAATAGAGGCTGATGAACAAGATAAATATAGTTCCTGCCTTCATGGAGCTAACAGTCCTAGAGTCTAAATTCACCTCAGCCCAGAATCTAGTCTTCTACTTTGGAGAAATGACTTGAAATTGATTGGATTAGTAAATACAACTCTTGCTAAAAATATCCTTAACACTGACATATAAAATCATTATAACAATTTTTTTTTTATACTGAAAATGCAACTGCCAAACAAACTGACTACTTGTCATGGTCTAACCAGGTAGCTGCATGGAATCAGAATGAGAAGGGGAAAAGACTCAAATATTTGATGGTCTTGGGCTCTGATAGCCAGATGGGGCAACCTCTCAAACATGAAGATGGGTTTTCTTTCTTCATACATGTGTATGGAGAGATGGCACCTGGGATATCAAATCCAAGAGAGACCCCAGAATGATACTCCTCTCCCATTTTACTCAGGTTCCTGAAGAATTTGCAGACAGGTTCTGAAATATTCCTATGGACCTTAAAAAGGTAGGGATGGAAATGCTTGCCACAGATCTCTGCACAAGGCATTTTCTCATGGTGAGGCTGGGGGTAAAGATGAGAGAAAAGGATAGAATAATGAACTATACTTATGAGTCCTCATGTGGCAAAGATAAATCAATGGATAAGAAAGAATGAACTCAATTGAGTATCTGTCATTAGGCAGGTCAGGGTCAAAAACTAGATTTCAGTATCAAGCCAAAAGAAATGTCATTATTCCCCCACCTCTTTCTAAGTTGTCAATTGTACTCCTGTAAAACCATGTGCTTGCTAATCTATTATTTAAATTTCTTGGAAGGCTGAGACAAGGCCTTGTTTGTCATACTGTTAGAATGCCATCCCTATTAGGCAATACATTCTACATCAATGCTAAAGAAGGAACAAATGACCCATCTTATCCTTAAAGGAAGGGAATACTATCCAGGCATCATCTGCACATTGGATAAGCCCTCTTATGAGAGAGACATTTGGGCATCAGAAGAGGACATGTGATGCAGGCCTTAGATGGCATGAGATTTACATGGTACTAGGTGAGCACTGGAAGAGAGGTTAAAATCTTGTCTCTAGATTCCTCCTATCCTTGTGATATTTGAGAGTCTAATAAAAGAGAGATCCCTCTGACACTGTGGCTAGGCACAAGTGGAAGGAAAAATATAAAATCAAATAGCCTTAACAAAATAATGTTTCTCTGGCTTTGTCCATACTCACTTTGCAGGTCATTTAGCAGCCCTTCACAAAACTACAGAGAACATAATGATCATTATAAGCTGTTAACTATTATTATTATATATTCATCCCTCCATCACTAGGTTCATTCCAAAAACATCTGAAGTGACCTGCACACATACAGCAAGATAACATTAAAAATAACAGCAACAACCAAAATATACAAAAACAAGGTAAAGCCAATACTGAGAAGAAGGAAAGGACATGAACTAAAACCAAAGGAAGAATTTGTACACAGAATGCAGAATATTGTAAATGGACTAAAATAGGGTACTGAACTTTCTTACACAAGCATTTGAATTTTGCAGGTATATTTTAATTTTCTTGGAAAATCCAAGTTTCTTAGAACCATGAGCAAAAAAGAGAATCTTTAGGAAAATAAGGATATAGCAGCATTTCCTTACAATCAGATCTCCTTAGGCCAAAATCCATGGTGTCTTGCTGGTTTAAAAATCATTACCTGAGATTTCAATTCCTGCAGAATGTTCCTTAAGTAAATTTTCATTTATATTTTATCATGCTTCTCCCTTTCTTCTTTCCTTCTTCCCTTTCTCCTTTCCTTTCTTTCTTTCTTCCTTCCTTCCTTCCTTCCTTCCTTCCTCTAATCCTGATGCTCATTTAAGACATTCCTTCAAGGTTAGCCTCTGCTTTACTGGCATCGATGTTTAAATTAGAGGCACCTAATTTGTTTACATTTAAAAAAATAATAACAATGAGAAAGGAACTATACTCAGCCACTGAAAGTAAATACATTGAAATATAAAATAGCTGCACTTTACATTTTCATCTTAAACAATGGTGGCAGAATCTCTGTGAGTCATATCTGGAGCTCAGAAGTCTTAGAGAGCACAGTTTTGATCTAATAAAGGCAGGCATGCACCCATGTGCTGATAGGCACTCATTGAAAGTCATGCTTCCAGGCCTGGAGAATAAAGTATGCTCCCTGGAGAACTGTTGTGGGTTTTTTTCCAACAGTTTTTTTTTTTTTTTTTTAAAAAAAAAAAAAAAAAAAAAAAGAAGATATTATACTGAATGTGGCTCATAAAAGTGCAGGCTGATAGTTTTGGAGCTCCAAATTTCTTCCCACAAAGCAAGAGCAGCACAGGCAGGCTTATCACAGAGTCACTGAAACATTTTTAATAAGGGGACTTAATTGGGGCATTATAGGAACTTATAAGCATGCCAAAATTTTTACATAAATCAGGTTGAACATCTGAAGGCTGTGGTAGGAGATGAATGAATAAATTCATAAGAAGTACCGGTAGCTTTGCATGTCAACTCAATTATTGTTCTTAGAAACTTCGTTTTTAATTAGGCATAAGGATTATTTAAAATGGCCACTTGTACAAAAATNGGGATGGGCATGGAGGAGGACACTTGTGGGGATGAGCACTGAGTGTTATGTGGAAACTAATCTGACGATAAACTACTTGTAAAAAAAAAATAATAATAAATAAAAAAATAAAATAAAATGGCCACTTGTGGCAGAAGGCCACTTACCATAAGATAATGGGATCTCTAATAGATTGTGTTCCTATGAAATAAGTCCAGCACTAGCTGGCCTTAGTAGCAACCTCTATCTTAAAAGAACTTAAACCCAGGGGTTGACTTTCTCTTCTAAAAGCCACTGAAAAACTGCATGGCTTTTAATTCAGATAGATAACTAAGCCTTTCCCACAATTGATGAACTGCTTTGCTAGTATAGTTAGCATTATGTGTGTGGGAGGGCGTGGCTACAAAAGTCCTATTTTAATAGGCCAAGATCTGATAAAGATGTTTCATCAAATGAAGCATTTTGTCAATTTTAGAGAATAGTGGAAAGGCTGAGCAACTTTTTATGCTCTCTTGAGGGCTAAGACAGTAGAGCACTATAGAAGTGGAGAAAGGAGTCTTAGTTAACACCCTTTGACATGGGATGGGTCACCAAGAGGATGTACTCTAGCAGTGATGGAGAATCAGAGTAGGTAAGTCTTTAGGAGACTTAGAGCTCAGCTTTGAATCATCTCCAGATGAGGTAACTCCAGAATGCTAGTTCTTTTAGGATCTAGGCAGAAGCAAATATAATTCTTTCTAAAGGAAGCAACTAGCATCATCCCAAGCCTTCAATTATTTCTACAATTATTGTGCAAATCAATGTCAGGTAAGCAATAAAAGTAAATAACCAGGTGCACCAAGAGACAATAAGGCATGGATAAAATGTAACAGAAACAGCACATGATAGAGAAACACAGGGGCTTCAAATATTGGCATTATCAAACACATATTCTAAATAACACCTATTATTTTCAAGGAGATAAAAGACAAGCTTGAGAATTTCATTGGGTATTTAGAAGCTAAAAATAGGGTAACCAAAATTATGTATGAATGGGTGAGCTCATTAATATCTTGGGCTCAGCTGTCAGGAAAAAATACTTAGAATAAAATACAGGGAAATAAAATTGTTGGTAATACATAAAAGAACAGGATGGCACAATGATAAGGTCTAAGATAAGTACAATTAAAATCCCAGAAAGGGAGAAAAGTGAGAAAGGGGAAGAAGCACTTGTTAAAAGAGAATGTCTGGAAACATTTCCAAATTCACAAAATAATATTATGTCACAAATTCAAGACCACTTACAAACTGCAGGAGAAATAAATAAAAATAAATCCTTGTCTAAGTACATCACAGTGAAATTGCTGAAAACCAAGAAGAAAAGAAAATCTTAAGAGTAAGGGGGAGGAAGGATAGAAGTCACATTACTTTTAAAATAATTGACAATTCAACTGGGTTGATTTCTCAATATAAATAATTAAGCCAGAGCAATGGAAGGATACATTCAAAATGCTGTAAGAAAGTAGGCCAACCAAGAATTCTATAGCCAACATGACATACTTTAAATAGGAATGTGAGCAGAAAAGAATATTACACAAATCCTATGCTTCTTCATAACAAAAACACTCATAAACTAGGACTGGAAGTGAACTTTTTCAAGTGATAAAAGGCACTTATGACAACCAACAGCTAACATCATACTTAAGGCTAAATGATTGAATATTTTAGCCTTAAGATGATAAACAAGACAAGAATATTTGTCCTCACTACTTCTATTCAACATTGTACTAGAGGTTCTATGCAGGACAATTAAGTAAAAGAAAAAACAAAAGAAGAAGAGGAAGAAGGAGGAGAAGGAGAAGGAGGGAAAGAAGAAGAGGAAGAGGAAGAAGAAAGGCAAGGCAAGGCAAGGCAAAGCAAGAAAAGAAAAGAAAAGAGAAGAAAAGAAAAGAAAGACAAAATAAAAGGTATCCAGATTGGAAATGAAGAACTAAAGCCATCTGTATTTGCAAATGACATGAACTTGTATACAGAAAATCCTAAGGAACCCACTAAGATCAACAACAAAATCCCCCCAAAACGATTAGAACTAATAAATGAGTTTAACAAGGTTGCAGGATACAAGATCAATACACAAAAACGTATTTATATAAATTAAACTATAAAAACTAGGAATGAAAAATCCAAAAATGAAATTAAGAAAATAATTCCACTTACATTAGCAAAAAAAAGATAAGATACTTAGTAACAAATTCATGAAAAGTCATATAATATTTATAATTGGAAAACTACAAAACATGGTTGGAAGAAACCAAAGAAGACCTAAACAAATGGAAAGATAGCCCATGTTCATGAACTGAAAGGCTTAATATTTTTAAGAAGAAACTACTCCCCAAATTGAACCAGAGATTCAGTGCAATTCCTATGAAAACCTCAGCTGGCTCCTTTGTAGAAACTGACAAGCTGAGTTTAAAATTCAAGAGGAAATTCAAGGGACACTGAATAACTTAAAAAATCTTTAATAAGAAGAACAAGTTTGGAGGATTCACAATTCCCAATTTCAAAACATACTACAAATCTACAATAACGAAAACAGTGCAGTAGTAGCAAAAGAAAAACTTGTAGAACAATGAAATAGAACTGAAATTCCAGAAATAAGCCCTCAAATTCATGATCAATTAATTTTTGACAAGGATCCCAAGATACTTCAATGAAAAAAATTAGTCTTTTCAATAAATAATGCTGGAAACAACTGGATATGGTAATGTAAAATAATAAAGTTGGACTCCTTTCTCACATTATATATAAAATATATCATAGATTTAAATATAAAGGCAAGAACTCTGTAACTCCTAGAAGAAAATATAAGAGTATATCTTTGTGACCTTGGTCTTCTTAGATATAACACCAAAAGCACAGGTATGAAAATAAAACAATAAACTGGACTTTATTAAAATTAAAAACTTTGTGATTCAAAGATAACGTCAAAAAAGTGAAAAGACCCCCACAAAATGGAAGAAAATGCTTGCATATCACAAATTATATGCAGAATATATAAAAATTTTTATAACTGAATAATAAAACGATAAATAACTCAATTATAAAGTGGGGAAAGGCTCTGAATAGACATATCGCCAAAGATATACAAATGGCTAAAAGGCACATGACAGGGTGTTCAGCACTGGTAGCCCTCTGGGAAATGCAAATTCCAAACCATAAAGAGGTATTACATGGTACCCATTGGAATGGCTATACTGAAAAGATAGATAATGACAAGTGTTAGTCAGAATGGGAAAAAAAGTGGAACCGTTATACATTCTTGGTACAAAAGTAAACTGGTACAGACATTTTGGAAAATAATCTGGCAGTTCCTCAAATGATTAAACATGGAGTTTTCATATGGCTCTGCAGTTATGAAAAGAAATGAAAACATACATCTACACAAAAACTTGTACACAAATACTCATTGTGGCACTATTCACAATAGTCAAAAAGTGAAAAAATCCACATATCAATCAATAGATTAATGGGTAAACAAAATGTACCTTCATATGACAGAATATTATTCCTCAATTAAAAAGGAATGGAGTACTGATACATGCTCCCACATGTATGAAACTTGAAAACTTATGCTAAGTGAATGAAGCCAGTCATAAAAGACCACATATTGTATGGTTCCTTTTATATAATATGTTCAGAATAAAAAGTCTATAGAGACAGAAAGTAGATTAGTGATTACCTGGGATGTATGGGTAAAATGCAGAGTGACTGCTAATGGGTATGGGCTTCTTTCGGGGTTGATAAAGATGTTCTAAATTTGACTGTAATGTTGGTTGCACCGATCTGTGTATATATCAAAAGCCATTGAATTGTAATTTGAAGTGGTAAATTATATGGTATATGAACTGTATCCCAACATAGTTGTTATATGTAGAAAAGTGAAGGTGAAGTAAAAACATTTTCAGACAAACAAAACAGATAATAACCAATGGATTTGTCAGTAGAAGAAATTGTAGATTATAGTTTGATGATTTCAGATAGAGTGAAGACCAACAATAAGGTAAATATATGAGTAAAAACAAATAAGTATTGACTGTGTCAAATAATGTTAATGATGCCCTATGGAGACACAAAGTAGATGAACACAGGTAGAGATCTGTATACAAAACAGTGGCGTAAAAGTTGAGAGCAGGGTAAATAGAGATAAACTGTTCTAGGATTCTTAACATTGTCTGGAAAGATAACAAAATGAAATAAATATATTTTGGGAAATCAAGGATATATGTTGTAACCTCTGATATAATCACTAAAAGAAAAGTATAAATGTATATTACTTCCAACTTAATAAAGCAGTACCAGGGTGCCTGGGAGGCTCAGTCGGTTAAGCGTCCGACTTCGGCTCAGGTCATGATCTTGTGGCTGGTGGATGCGAACCCCGCAACAGGTTCTGTGCTGGCAGCTCAGAGCCTGGAGCCTGTTTCAGATTCTGTCTCCCTCTCTTTCTGTCCCTCCCCCATTCATGCTCTCTCTCTGTCTCAAAAATAAATAAATGGGGAAAAAAAAGCAGTACAGTATACTCAAGCTGGTCAATTTGAAGAGAGTTTATAAAGATGTGAACAAAGTTAAACAAGACAAAATACAACAAAAGGATATAGTACAGAACTCCATTGTGTCAAGAACTGTGAAGAGTCTGAAACTTTACTTGACTGACTAGCGAGCAGAAAAATTATTCTCCTGTAGTTTCAAGGATGCTGGCTGAAGGCACAAGATTCCTGGGTCAGAGACAAAGGACAGTTTTTTACTCACAACAGTAGCAGCAGCCAGAGTATCAGCATTTGTGCCGTTCTCCCAGTCTGAAATTTCCATATGATCCTGTGAAGAGGGGCAGGTAACACCTTCAAAAGCAGTGTACTGTGTGCAGGAGGGCAACTGTGAAACCTGGCAGACAGGGAAAAAAGAGAACAAATCTGCTGCTGCCTTCCACTGAACAAAACCAACCAGAAGTCAGAGAGCAAGGAAGCACCTTTATGTCTTCCATTACATTGACCTTCATGCAACCTAGGGCAGCTGGAAAAGGATGGAAGTGGTTCTAATGGGATGAATAAACAGAGAAGAAAAGATAAACTAATATGAAATACTCTAAAATAAGATAAGTAAACAGGGGTAAAGGGGCACAGAAATGGTTAGAGTTAGCACTCAATGGGATAGAGATTTAACCCAAAATGTATAAATGGTTCAGTTAAGAATAATGACCATGTGATTGGATAAAAGCGAAATGAGCAAAAAGTCCTAATCATACGTTATTTACAAGAGACATTTCTAAAACATGAAGTTAAAAAGAATGCTGACACAAAGTACAGGAAAAAGATGTACCATAAAGCATCAGTCAAACTGTATTAACATCAAACGAAGACTTGAAGGCAGAAAAGTTATTAGAGATGAAAGAGGCTATCTCAAAATATTAATTGCTTTGATTTACCAAGAAGGGCTAATAATTTTAAATTTGCAAAATAACACACTGTAACTAACTTCTAAAAATACAGACTTAAAACATGGCAACAATAGCATGTACAGAGTAAAAATAAATTTAAAAATTCACAATCAGAGTTGGGAGATTGAAATATAACATCTCTCAGAAAATGACAGAACAAACAAAAAATCANACTCTAAGGACTGCAGGAAACACCTTCTTTTCAAGCATACACATAATATTGAAAATATTAACTACACACTGGGCCATAAAGCAAGTTTCAACAAATTTCAAAGGACTGAAATTGTATAGGGTATATTCTATGACCAGGTAATTAAACTATATAATAGAAAAAATAGAAAGACAGCTAGAAAAATCTTTACCACAATGGAAATATAAACATGTTGAACTGAATAATAATGAAAATACAACTGATTAAAGCTTCAGACCATAACTATGGTAATACCTAGAAGGAAATATGTCTTTAAATGTGAATATAAAAAAAATATGAAAAGCTAAACATCAATGAGCTATACACATCAGTGTCAAAAATTTAGGGAAAAAAACCAAGAACAGCCAATAAAACCAAAGAGAGTGGAAGGAGGAACATAAGAAAGATAGAAATAAACAATTGTATTGCTTATATTGCTTATTTTTATTATACATTGTTTTTTATAGAACACGAACAATAAGATTATTCCTGAAAAGCTTTGAAATTGATAAATTCTAGTCTATATAATCAAGAAAAAAATCAAAGAGAAGACACAAATACTCAATGTTAGGAATAAAGAACAGGGCAAACAATAAATCTTTTAAGTATTAGAAAGTTAAAAGGAAAATATGAATAATTTTCTGCTATAACATTTGAAAATTTAGATGAACAAGATAGATTCATAGAAAATACTACTTGTCAAAATCAACACCAGCAGTAATAAGAATTCAGAATAGCCTTATAAATATTAAAGATATTGAATCATTTATTAAAAATGTTCCCACAAAGGAAACCACAGGGTTACATGGATTTCAAGTAAATTATATCAATAATGAAGGAACAAAAAACACCAATGTTATATACACTTTTTAAGGAGAGAAAAACAAACACTACTTCCTATGTCTGAGGTCATTATAACCCTATACCAACTCCTCAGAAGAACATTATAAGAAAAGAAAAGTACAGACCAATCTTACTCATGAACATAGTTACAAAAACTGTAAACAAAATATCAGCAAACATCAAAAATATGTAACCAAGAATGAGTAGGGTTTTTTCTATGAATGTATGTTTAGCTTATAATTAAAAAAAAAATAAACATAACTATTTTAATAGAACCAAGGAAGAAACCCATCAATTCAGTAGATGTAGAAAAGCTGTTTCATAATATTCAATATCTACTCTGGATAAATTTTTTTTTAGCAAAAAGGAATATGAGGGAGCCCTCCTCCCTTATTTGATAAAGGATATCTATGACAAAAGTATGATACTATTTTATTTAATATTTACTCCTTTGAGATCAAGAATAAAACTAAAATCTATGCTATCATCAGTCATATTCAACACTGTATTCAAATTCCTAAGCAGTATGGTAAGGCTAGAAAAATCCATAAGAGATATGAAAATTAGAAAGACATAAATAAAACTGTCATTATTCATAAACAATATATAGTCATGTATATTGAAAACCTAAAAATGTTTTCAGTTAAATTTTTAAAAGTAATGCATAAAACAAATTATATGGATAAAAAGATCAATACAGAGAAATCAGTTTTTTTCTCATCACAACAAATCATAGATAATCGAATTTAAAGAAGTTATCCAAATTAGTAAAAATATCAAATGTCTAAGAGCACGTCTAACAATATGTGCAAAGTATGAAGACAAACATAAAACATCATTGAAGCAAATTAAAGATATAACTAAATGGAAAGACACAGAAAATTTAAGGATTGGGAACGTTATTCTCATAAAAATATTATTTCTTTCTAAACCATTTACAGATTTATTGCAATCCAGTCAAAATCCCTGTACCTCTTTGTAAAACTTGTGAAGCTAATTCTAAAATTAATAAATTGAAAGGCAAAATGAAATTCTTTGCTTTACTGAAAATTAAAAATTTTTGTTAATTGTAGTAATTAAGGCAATGAGATTTTGGCATAAATATTGATAAAGAAACCAGTGCAGTAGAAGAGAGGGCCCAGAAAAGATCCATGGATAAGTGGACAATTAAATTATGACAAAAGAGGCATTGGAAATTTGTGAAGACAAGATAATCCTTTCAATGAAGGAAGCTGTAAACATTACCTGTTTATACAGAAAAAAACAAACAAACAATCTTTACACCCTGACACTTTCACACTTTTCATACCCTAGGATAAAAATATCTGTCTCAGTGGATCACAGATTTAAATGTGAAAGGCAAAACAATACATTTCTGGAATATATACAGAAAAATTCTAACAGGATATAAACATCTAATTATAAAAGAATGGCTATATTATAGTTAAGAACTTCAATTTATCAAAAGAAAGCATTAAGAAGTATAAGATATAAAATATAGAATGGAGGAATACATTTAACAAAACATAACTAACAAAGAACTGGTAACTAGAATATATGAAGAACTTTTATAAGAGAATAAGAAGACAACAACATAAAGATGGCCAGGAGTGGGGAACCTGGGTGGCTTAGTCAGTTAAGCATTTGACTCTTGATTTCAGCTCAGGTATGATCTTACGATTCATGAGATCCAGCCTCGAGCTGGGCTCTGCACTAACAGTGAAGACACTGCTTGAAATTCTCCCCTCCCCCCTCTCTCTGCCCCTTCCTGGCTCCCACACTCCCTCTCTGTCTCTCTCTCGGAAAAAAAAAAAAAAAATTAAAAAAATAACTTTATAAAAAATGGGCAAGAGACTTGAATTGGTACTTATCAAAAGAGGATGTCTAAATGGCAACAATCACTTGCAAAAAGTACTCAACCTCATCATTCAACAAGAAAGGTCAAATTTCACCATGACATACAGCTATTTACTCAACCAGAATGTCTACCGTGAAAATTCTAATAATATTCCAATCCACAAGGATGTGAAGAACTGGGGAAATGTATACATTGCTGCTGGTGGCAAAGTTGGCAGAATTAATTTGAGAAACTGTCAGTATCTGCTAAAGCTGAACACACACATACCATGACCTCACAATGCCGCTCCAGCATGTGTACCATCCAGAAATGGATACACATGTGCATCAAGACATGGATACAAAGGGCCCACTGCATCAGCATTAATAACAGTCAAAAGCTGGAAATAGTCCAGATGCTTATCAGTAGTGGAATGGATAAATAAACTGTGGTATTTACATGCAGTAGAAGAATGAAAGAGCTACAGCTACTTGAAAAGGAATAGTGTAAATAATACCCTAAGAGAACCAAGTCAAGCATGAAAGGGCCGTACAGTATGATCCCATTTATTTAAAGGTCAAAAAGAGACAACCTACCTTATTGTGCTTAGGGGTGGACACTTACGGTTAAACTAGGAGTCGATTACCATAAAAATCGCCATTGCAGGGAGGGGCTTTTAGAGAACTGCTAATGCAATTCACCACCTGACATCAGTGTTTGCCTTGTGATCAGTCATCATACAATTTTGTCTCAGAGCTTCTTCTCTGTATGTATGTTATCTTTCCCGCCATAAAGGCCTCAGAAATTTGAGTTGATGACTAAGAGAGAGAGTAGAGCAAGGATGACACATTTTCCTTGAAGGGTAGAAAGGCTAGGATCCCCAGGGAGAGACAGGAAACAGAGATGTAAAGGGGCTGACAAGGCTCGCAGTCAGGGAGGAGCCAAGAGACAAACTGCTTCCTTTGCAATTTTACAGGCTCAAGTCAAAAAAGACAGCAGCCACTCAGGGGAGGATTTGCTCTTTGGTACCAAGGTATCTGCCTTGCTGTTTCAGAAATCTTGGTACCAACACATCTGCCTCATCATTTCCAAAACCTTTGTCAGTTATGGGAAGGAAAATCTCCCCTTTTAACTTCCCTTTTGATTAAAAATGCCTCTGTATTCTCTGAGGCTGTACTAGGTCTGATAGTATTCTGCTTTTATATTGCACAGTTCTTTATTTGGAATCATTTTTTTGTAAACCTCTTAGATAGAAAAACTAGTTCTTTTGTTGGCTTGCTTCAAAAATGTGAATGAGCTAATTCTAATACTTCTTGGTACAGAGCCTCAAGGTATCTGGGCGCAAATTCAGTATTTTACACCAACCTACGAGACACAACTATTTAGGTTCTCATTCCTCAGAGATTTACTTATTTATTTATTTTTTTTTTTTGCTCGTGCCCCTAATGACTGCAGGTATTATAATTTTCGCCATGGGGATCAGAGAAGGCGCACAAAACCTGCAAATGGATCCTCCCTAGATTGTCACTAAATGAGAAAATGCCCAGAGAGGGGAGACACAATTGAGATCTCATTCCGACAAATGAGCACTCTTCCTTGAGGTTAAACATTTATACTGGGAAGTAGAGCAGGATACACTACTGGGAAATAGTATTTCCAGTGATTCCAAGGATATAAAGTTTCCACCTATCCTTTTCTCTCACAAAAAACACAGCTTGCTGGTGTGTGCGTGTGTGTGTGTGAGAGAGAGGAGAGGGTATTGTTGGAAGTAGGGCAAGAATAAACTTCAACCACTGATTGACCCTCCTGTTAGATGCTCAAAGTATAGCATTTTAGAGGCGAAATGGCTGCCTGCAAGAGTTTTGCATGAATATAGTGATCATGATGAAGAAGGAAGAGGAGGAGAATGATGATGAGGAGAAACAGGAGAAGTAGAAGAAAAAGAAATGTTTTTTTATGTCTTTTTTAAAGTTTATTTATTCAGGGGCGCCTGGGTGGCTCAGTTGGTTGAGCATCTGACTTCAGCTGCTTCAGATTCTGTGTCTCCTTCTCTCTCTGCCCCTCTCCCACTCCTGTCTCTCTCTCTCTCAAAAATAAATAAATAGGGGCGCCTGGGTGGCTCAGTTGGTTAAGCGTCAGACTTCAGCTCAGGTCATGATTTCACAGTCTGGGTTCAAGCCCTACATGGGTCTCTGTACTAACAGCTCAGAACCTGGAGCCTGCTTCACATTCTGTGTCTCCCTCTCTCTCTGCCCCTCCCCTGCTCACTCTCTGTCTCTCAAAATAAAATAAAAACATGAAAAAAATTTTTAAATAAACTTAAATTTTTTTACTGCTTATTTTTGAGAGAGAGACCGTGTATGTGCATGCGCGCGCGCGCACACACACACACACACACACTCACATGTGTGCTCTGGGTGGGGGCAGAGAGAGAGAGAGAGGGAGACACAGAATCCAAAGCACATTCCAGCCTCTGTCTGCACTGTCAGCACACAGCCCAACTCGGGGCTCAAACTCACAAAGTGTGAAATCATGACCTGAGCCAAAGTCTAACGCTTAACTGACTGAACCACCCTGGTACCCCTTTTATGTATTAAGTTCAAGTTATCTGCAAATACATAACCTCTTTAAAAAACTTTTTTGTTTATTTTTGAAGGGGAGAGAGAGCACGTGTGCCTGCCTGAGTGGGACCGGGGCAAAGAGAGGGAGACAGAGGATCCAAAGTGGGCTCTGTGCTGACAGATGAGAGCCTGATGTGAGCTCCGAACTCACAAACCGTGAGATCATGACCAGAGGCAAAGTCGATGCTTAACCCACTGAGCCACCCGGGCGCCCCCATAAACTCTTCTTTATTTTGCTGGAATGTCCTCAATGTTTCCTTTTACATGAAACTCTTTTAAAGTCCACACATAGAATCCAGACCATATTCAGGAGGGCACTGGAGGTGAGTGAGGGCTTACCTGGCACATAGCATCAATACATGTTAGCTTTCATCATGATTAGTATTATTGATTTTATCCCTCAGGAGACTACAGTTTTGTCCTTGCACGGGTACTGCATTGTGTATAACAGCTTGGAGATCACACTCACCGTTGTGACTCATACCAATACTGCTCCTTATTGGGTCAAAACGAAGAAAAACGAAGAACTTGGATTCCATAAGCTCTTTGGCTCAAAGAGTTTCTGCCTCCCAGAGAACTCCAGGTTTCCTCACAAGCTAGAATTAGTGATCCTTGGCTGTTAGCACTGTATGGTGTTCTGGTGTGTGTGTGTGTGTGTGTGTGTAGGGAGGAGAGGGCTTTGCCCACTTCTTCAGGAGGCAGTGTTTGCCTTTCCCTGGGCAGGGGTTGTGGAGGTTAAGAAAACCTGGCGAAACAGATGCCAGGGACAGATGTTACCTAATTTGGTCAAAGAACAAAGAGTGTGTAAAACATTTGGAAATCCTCAACAGTGCACTGGGATGGTGGAACTTACAGGAAGAACAGAAATAAAGCAGCACCCAGAATTTCAGAATAGGATTGCTGAATTTCAGAAGGCGAGCATAATGTAATTACAGTAGCCCACTCTTATCTGCAGAAATATGTTTTAAGACTTCCAGCAGATACCTGAAACCATGGATAATACCACCCTGAATCACCTATATGGATTAGGTATATATTATAATGTATTATGTAACTATACATTATATACGTGTTATATAATATATATTATAATACATATTATATTATATACTATATATACTATGTTTTTTCTACACATACATACTGATGATAAATTTCAAGTTATAAATTAGGCACAGTAAGAGAATAGCAATCACAATTAGTAATAAAATAGAACAATTATAACAATATACTATAATAAAGGTTATGTAAATGTAGCCTCTCTCAAAATATCTTATTGTACTGTATTCACCTTTCTTTCTGTAATGATGTGAGATGCTAAAATGCCTACCTGATGAGACGAAGTGAGGTGAATGAGGTGTGCATTGAAAGTAGGCTACTTTCTGACTATCTCACTAAAGGCTGGTCCTCTATTCTAGAGGGAGTTTGACCACAGGCAACTGAAAGGGAGGAACGCTAGATCACAGAAGGGGGCACTACTGTTCTATTCCACATAGTCTGGGTTTTTGGGAAGGGATCTTCTGAGTTGGAAGCTTAACGGCACCGATTTTTAGTGCTATGTTGCGCAAGCTATTGCGCCCCACTTTCCTTATCTGTAACACGGGGTAAACATCTCATTTGTGAAGCTGTCTGAAGGTGGGCTAGGACATGGCAGAGTGGAGACGCATTAAATGAAGTCTGCTCTTATTAAAAGAAAAATAACATTTTTTCTCGAATTCCCAAGACACCTTCAAGATTATCCATGCCTTACTAAGAATTCTCAAACATCTCAGTAGTTTCCTACGCTGCAGGGACTGTGCTCTCGGCTCCCTCATCCACCCCTCTCCCCCGCCCCGTCTAGGGCTGCAGGAGTGGAAGACGAGGCACGTGGGGGAAGGACTGGGGCAAACCTACCCCATGGCCCCTGGCCTCCAGGCACGGTGGGGCCTGTCATGGCGGCCCAGCTACAGCTTAGGTGATCTCAGAGCAAGAAGAAAGGAAGGGTCTGGGGCTCAGAGCCTTCCAGACCCCAGCCCCGCCTGTTCTCTGCAAGGCAAGCCCCGCGGGAGCGCCGGCTCACATGGGTCCCCGCCTCCAGCGGCGCGGGCCCGCCCTGACCCTCGCCTCAGCCTCCCGCTCGGGCGCCCACCTGGGGAGGTGGCNCAAGCAGCCGCCTCGCCTCCCGCCGCCCGGCCTCCCTCTCCCCCAGCGCCGGGTCTCCCGTGACACCCGAGACCCCCCGGCCGACGACAATGACCACTTCCCTGCAAGATGGGCAGAGCGCCGCGGGCAGGGCGGCTGCCCGGGACTCGCCGCTGGCCGCCCAGGTGTGCGGCGCTGCCCAGGGGAGGGGCGACGCCCGCGACCTGGCGCCTGCCCCCTGGTTGCAGGCGCGGGCGTTCCTGCCCGCTCCGGACGGGACCCGCGGCTGTGCTGCAGACAGGTAGGCAGCCCTCGGAGGGCGCGGGGGAGTGTCCTGGGTTGGCAGCCGGTGAGGGGCTGAGGAGGCGGTCCTAGGGGGTGAGCCATGTGCCCAGAGCTGGGCCAAGTTTGTGAAAGTCTCTGAAGACAATTCCCTTGAAGCTGGCTTCTACCGGCTCGGCAGGACATTGCGATCTCTCAGCGCCTTATAAATAGCATCACCGTTTCATTGAGAGCTCCTGGTCTCTCTCACCTCTGCCCATCAGTGTGAACTAGGAGGCCAGGCTGACCACCCCCCTTCCTTTCTTCGTGGCCCTGCACTGAAAACAAAACAAAACAAACAAACAAAAAAATCGAATCCTTTTTAATTTTATATGTTTCGAAAATCGTAGCATAAATGAGTTCACCTCCCACATAGAATCTTACAGCGACCCTGGAGAGGCAAATCGCGGATTGACATTTGAGCAGTCTTGCTGTTCAGCAGGAAAGAATAGAGGCTTTAAAAGGTTTCCCAATCTCCATAGCATTCAGCACTAAGTGCCTTTAGAGTTCACAATTTTGCACATACTTTACGAAAGAAAAAGACTGCAACAATACAAAAATCTGTAGTCCTTTATATTCGTGCATTTAAATGGCACTTCTCCCCCCAGATTTTCAAAGCGCTTCAACTTCACTGAAGTTAAAATTACTCTGCAGTGGACTAGAGTACATTTATACTAGCAAGTTCTATTCACTTACCTCTTCAAAAACACTGCCTTGCAGTTTAGTATCTATAAGCACTTGAAAAATCAACAGACTGTGTGTGGGCAACATTGTGAATGAAATTTGAAGTGAGATGAACCACAGCTATAATTAATAAGCCATAACTTCCAAAAGTGATTAATAAAATGACATAGGGATGAATTCACTAAATGTTTGTAGACTTTGTCAATTTAATGGATGCATAAAAATGTCTAACTTCTCAGGATGGTGTTTGCATCAGTAAATATGTAGTCTGTATTTCAGCCTCAAGAAAATTATCAAAAGTGCTGGAAATGGAGTTTCTATCCCTGGTCATTTTTTTATTTTTTTTTATTTTTTTTTTAATGTTTTATTTATTTCTAGGAGAGAGAGAGAGAGAGAGACAGCGTGAGCAGGGGAGGGTCAGAGAGAGAGGGAGTCACAGACTGAAACAGGCTCCAGGCTCTGAGCTGGCAGCCAGCACAGAGCCCGACGCGGGGCCCGAACCCACAAACCGCGAGATCATGACCTAAGCGAAAGTCGGACGCCTAACCGACTAAGCCACCCAGGCGCCCCATCTGGTCATTTTTTTAAAGGCCAAAAAAAAAAAAAAAAAAGAGATAGGAATACTATAGAAAATTGGTTTATGTCAATTAACATATTTTACTCTGACCTACAGAAAGTATATCACAGATCTTTGCTGTATACTTCATATAATATTAGTATTGTCACAGAGTTGTACATATTGGCCTTAACTTCTTAATCCTGTCAGCAATTATATTTTACATTCATTCCGCTTTATGTAAATTACATCCTATGTTCTGTTGGTGTAGGAGAAAAAAGAAAGATCTTGATGTTCTGGAAATGCCATCTATTCCAAACCCTTTTCCTGAGCTCTGCTGTTCTCCATTTACATCTGTGTTGTCAGCAGGCCTGTTTCCCAAAGCAAATTCAAGGAAAAAGCAGGTATGCATTTTAAAATTTTCTAATTAAAAAATCTTAGGAGTTCTAAATCCATATACAATTTTTAAGGTATTCAGTAATGTGTAATATTAACAAAGGATTAGTATGGTCTGTATTAAATGACTAATGGCTGACAAAGTTCTTGGCATCATTTTCCTTTAAGGCCTCAGTTTTCACAGTTGTATAATGGGAATGTTAAAAGTTACCTACCATGCTTTTGGGATGGGTTAAATTAGAGAATATATATAAAGTACAGAGTGTGGGAGCTGTTACTGTTTACAGAGTAGTTGGGATAGTTATATATGATAATCGATTATCAAATTTTAGGCAGAAATTGGAGGAGGGCAGTGGTATTGGGGTGAGAAAGGGATTGGTTGATTTCTTTGAAGCCTTCCATAGTCTTCCACATTTTCAACCCAAGCAACCTCACTTACTAAAGGAAAGTGGGATAGTGACTCTGTGTCACAAAGTAATTGGAGTTGAGGACTCTACATGTCTTCTTCCCCAGTGAATTCCTCAGTTTGGAGGCTTCTGGCTGCAGAGGACACATGACTTCTTAGCAATAATTAAAAGATGGACTTTATTATTTATTTATTTACTTATTTATTTTAATGTTTATTTTTGAGAGAGAGAGAGAGACAGAGAGCATGGGTGGGGAAGGGGCAAAGAGAGAAGGAGATGCAGAATCCAAAGCAAGCTCCAGGCTCTGTGCTGACAGCTCAGAGCCTTATGCAGGGCTCAAACCTATGCCCCGCGCTGGGCCGAAGTCAGACGCTTAACTGACTGAGACACCCAGGTGCTCCAGAAGATGGACTTTATTTTTCATAATTTTGCATTCTTCTTTAGTTTCTAGTTTGAGACTGACTTAGCCAAATTAGATTCCAAGGACCAAGCAACTATGGGGAGATCCATAATGGAAAAAAAATACCACAAAAAACCCCCCAAAAATCCAAGCAACTATGGGGAGATCCATTTGGAAAAAAAAATCAGTGTTTCCTGGAATAATCCCATCTCTTCTTAATATACTCCCTTCCAATTTTCAGTCAGCAAAACAAAGAGAGGCGTCACTAGGTAAAACATACCTTGTTCTTGTAAAGAGAGAAGCAATAAATTGAAACAGTGAGATGGTTACAGTGAGGAGAGGGATAATATGTGGAGAGAAGACAGTTGACCATTTCCCTGCATGTATTGATCTCTTTCCTTTTTTTCCTGCACTTTTACTCCCTGTGATGGGTTCAATAATATATGTTCACAGTTTTAGGAATGAAGGAGATACCCTAGGAAATAGATGAGTTCTTGATAACGTAAAGCAATAATAGAGACAGTAGGGAACCATTCCATGGACTATTGGGTTTCGATGGAAGTCTGGTATAACAAGGCACATATATATATATATATATTTTTTTTTTTGGGGGGGGGCGGTTTGAAGTTTAATTGGTGCATGTGCTTTCTGGAAAAGGACTGGAGAAAGTGGGAGTAAATATTCCCAGAGCAGAGGTATGTTCTCAATTAGAGACTTTGATGGGGGAGGCAAGTCCCTAAGTGGGCGGGACTGTGACTCCGGATGAGGAGATGAACAAGGAGGAGATTCTCGAGCTTTATCAGGATGACTTTCAAAGTCAGAGCCCAAGTGAGAAACAGCCCTGCTCCAATGTCCTGGCCTTTTAAGAACTTGGCTTTCAGGTCAGGATATAAGATGGGAAGATGGGTGATAGATTTGACTGTGTGTCATGATGGTGGAAAAATCGATTCTGGATTACTCATGAGATGCAGAATGGGAAAAGGAAATGCCCGATGGTGACATAATAGTCAGCTAGGGAATCTAATAGATTATCTCCCTATTAATAGAGGGCCGTCTTGTATTCCTTGCACCATTCTAGGCTCTGGGGGACTGAGCTAAGCAAAAATGCCATACAAAGGGTGTTTACCATGATGAGGCTTTGATTTGGGGTTGGGTTATGACTTTGGAGTTGAACGGAGGAAGGGGAGTAGAGAGGGAGAGGTCTGGGCTTACTTTCACTTTAATTTCAAGAATGAATGCTGGGAGAATGCCCGTGTCTGAGAGCTGTTGATGGGGTAAAGTTTGTTTTGAACAAAGAGAACATATATTAATAGAAGGAGAAAAAAAGAGAGAGTGGGTACAGGTGTTGGGGTCAAGTCAGGGTGTGCCCTAAGTGTATGTAGTTATCATCATAGGGTAAGACACCTTGTCTTGGTGAATGACAACATTGTTTTAGATCAGGTTTAGCAAATTGCAAAATGGGAAAAGGGTGCTATGTTACTATTGACTCCAGCTGGTTTCCTGCTCTGGCCTTGTGTCCTGTTTCCACAGTGACCTTCTGAGAGAGCACTGCACCCACACAGACAGCTGTGCTGTTTCATGAACAGAGAGTTTTGGCCCGACTCCTGGAGACCAGACCCAGAGGGGTGTTCCCACCTGAGAAGGGCCCAGCATGCTGATCTCTTCCTTTGCCCAAGGTTTGGGATCTCTCTGAAGAGAAGGATGTCCCAAAGTTGGGGAAGAGGAAGGTTTCTTTTTACATTCTTTTGTTTTCCACCTACACTTTGCATTTATAACGGATCCTTTGTTTTTATTCCTTTGTATATGCTCAGTTCTTTGGACTGAGTGTTGCTTTGGGAACAGATGACTCTATGTCAGTAATTCCCCAAGCTCAGTATCTTTGTGACACAGATTACCCTTTTACAAGATGGTATTTCTGGCCCGATTATCTCTGACCTTCACTTGAGATGATGTAAATGACTGGATGTGGTAGGTTTCCATTGACTGTTATTTACAATTGACACATTGCAGGAGCCCTGGGTCTCTTCTCTTGATATTTTCTCTTTCATTTGTTTGGTTTACCCTTGCCAGTCATTTTAGCAATTCTTTTCTCCCTGTAGGAAAAGCGAAGGACTGAACTTATTTACGAATAATTGACTAGAAAATTTGAAAGAATCTAGAGAGATGTTAAATTTCATGTAGTCTCAAAACCATGGTCAAAAATCATTTTATATGCCATACACACACACACATACACACACACAAACACACACACACATACAGTTTTTTTGTGTTTTTTTTTTTTGTTTTTTTACAATTTGAGACACTTACATAATGCATGAGTGGTAAAGTGCATTGAAGCCACAAATAGGATATGCTTTATCTCTGTTTGATAATAAAATGTCTCAAAGTATATAATACTGTAGGCTTTCAGTATTTTTTATTTTAAAATAAGAGCTGGAATGAGATAGAATATGGATTCTTTATTCTCTCTCCTTCTTTTTATAATGCTGGTCAGATATGTTGCCTAGGTATATGTCCCTGTGTTTATTAATAAAGTAGATTCCTTTATATACATAGTCCAGAAAAATTACTTGTAATTTAACTTTATATTAAAAGTGACTTAACTGATAAATTTAGATTTCTTTTTCTTCTATTTCTTTTGTAAATGTAAATGTATTTATTTTGAGAGAGAGAGAACATGTGCACATACCCACACATGTGTATATGAGTGGGGGAGGGGCAGAGAGAGAGAGAAAGAGAGAGAGAGAATCCCAAGCAGACTCCATGCTGTCAGTGCAAGAGCCTGATGTGGGGCTTGATCCCCTGAACCGTGAAATCATGACCTTGGCCGAAATCAAGAGTCAGAGGCTTAACTGACTGAGCCACCCAGGCACCCCTCTTCTATTTCTGATTGGAATTTACCAGGAAATCATCCCTTACTATTTGAAGAAAGGGAAATAAGAGATCTTTAGCACTTACAGAAAAATCAGTTCTTGTCTTGGGTTTGTCTGCCATCAGGTAATTTTTCTGCTCCAGCTTAGTTTGTGTAGCAGGCTTGGTTAATTTCTTCCCAGGACTTTGTAGCATAACTTGTTTTAAAGCTAAAAAGACACCTATGAAAAACTGTGTTGTGGAATGTTTGAGCTGGAAGAGAACTTTGAGATCATCTAGTGGAATGCTTTTTTACAGATTAGTAAATTGAGGCTAAGAAATGCTATGTGGTTGATAGTAGCACAGCAAGGACCAGCAATCGCATTTCTTGAGGCCTTAAAGGGTCTTTTTTTAGGAAGGCCCAATTTCCACAGAAGTCGAGAATCGTTAGAGTAGCACAAGGAATAAACATGTCAGTGTTGTTGGTTATAATTGCTCATAACACCAGAGCAGAGGTGACAGTACCATTAGTTAATACTCATTTTTCTTAATGTTTATTTATTCTTGAGAGAGAGACAGAGCACGAGCTGGGGAGGGGCAGAGAGAGAGGGAGACACAGAATCTGAAGCAGGCTCCAGGCTCTGAGCTGTCAGCACAGAGCCTGACACGGGGCTTGAACTCTTGAACTGTGAGATCATGACCTGAGCCAAAGTCGGATGCTTAACTGACTGAGCCACCTAGGCACCCTTGGTTAATACTCATTTAAGGACCTAGATTTTTTATTTTTCCTTCTTCAACTATAACTATCTCTGTGTTTTTATCCTCTAGCTTTCTTCTCCATCTTATTTAATATGAAAAATTTATCAAATAATAGCTTGTCACCAAATAGAATTTATTGGTATTACTAACGGTCAGAAGAATGCCAAGAAGTGGTCTGATGTTCAAATTTTATGATTTTTTAAAAAGTGCAAAAACCAGAAATGATTTACCCATGCTCCCACAGTTGATATAAAGGGAGATCAAAAAGAATATCGTGTCTGAATGTTTTTGCCCCTTAGTACACTGTTTCTGATCTATTCTGTACTGAGTTAAGCCTTTGTACATCTCAGAAAAACAAAACATATCTTTCAAATAATTAAGAAATTACTTTTCCTTATGTTCTGATTTTGATTTCTTTTTACTCTTCATATCGGGATTATCAAAAGACAAGTTCATCTCTCCCCAGATTAAAGGGTATCTGATATCATTACTTTGTAATGACAGTAATTAGCCCAATTTGCATAGTCCAGTAGGAATCTTGCATGGCTGCTACATTAACCAAACTCTTCTATACTCATTTCTCCAATTTTCACAGAAGTAGAAAGCAATAAATTATACTCTCATATTCCCATTTTCCAGATTCAGTAATTATAAAGATTTTGCTTCATTGATTTCATCTATTCCTTTTTGAAATTTTTATTGTCTTTGTTGAAGTATTTTAAAATAAATCCTGAACGTCTTCTCATTGCATCCCCACCTAGTTTTGTATTCATCTCTGAAAAGTACATTTTCTTATATAATCAAAATGCCATTATTCTCTAACAAAAATAACAATAATTCCTTGGTATCATTTAAAACCATTCATAATCTAATTGTCGCAGTTGGAATGACACATGAAATCCCCAAATTATAACTGGTTATATTTCAAAAGTCCTTAAATTAGCTCTTTGGAAATTTAAATTCATTTTCAGATGGAAACAGCATCATAAGTTGTATTTAGGTTCCCCCAGGCCATTTACAAAATCCCATTTAATGTGAAATGAAATGCAAATATCTTATATATGCAGAAAAAAATAATAGAAACAATACTTGCTCCTATTAGGGTTTCAAACAAATATGTCTTTCCAACAGCAATTTGCTACTTCTGAATGTTGGCACTTGATGAATATCATTTTTCTTGGGAGGAATTTGAAAGTACACAGATCTTTGTAGCAATACTGAAGCAGGCTTTAGAGCAGTGCTTCTCCAAGGGTAGTCACCGGACCACCTTCCTCAGAATCAGCAGGGATGCTTGTTAAAAACGTTGATACTCAGGCCTTTTGTAAAACCCACTGAATAATAATGTCCTGATGAAGGACATAGGGATTTGACTTTTTTTTCCCTCTTTGACATATATTTGGAAAATCACGGGCAAATTTAGAGTTTAGACTCTCGGGCAATCTGACCTTTCAAAATTGTGGACAATTTCATTTAGTTGAGAAAAAGTAGGAATATTACAAATGGACTTTAGTTGGTATTTTATCCAGGTATTGATTGTTTAGAGGAAACAGAGCCTCACATGAACTAGCCTGAAAGGTTATGTTATAGTATCTGAAGGCCAGAAGTTCACTGATCTCATGGGAGGTCAGAACTGGGGAGCAGAAAATCAGTAAAAATCAAGGCAGCCACTTTCTCCGTTCTTTCTCTTTTGTTCTTCCACAAACACAGCACACAATGTCTGCTTCTTGTCCATTTCCTCCCACGTTTCTCTGTAATCTTGCTTGTCTTGATTGCACATTAGTGCATTTGGCCCCCAATGGCCACCTCTTTGGAATAAATCTTTCCTCCCATTTGTGGTTCAACACTTGGTAAGTGACTGGAAGCTACATTGGGAGAAAGCTATTAGCCCTGTGTGCCCAGCTCTTTATTCAGTCAGCTATGGCCGAGGGGACATAAGAACCTGGACCACTGCTCAGCAGTTTGTGGGAATAATTTTGTGGGCAAGAAGTCCAGCTTCAATGGGTCTGGCATAGGAAGGTGGGAAAGAAACAATGAACAGCTCATCCCCCAGGGAAAACAAGATCTCCAACAAAGAACAGTGGACACAAAATCAAATTCTTACTCTATCCTTATTGATGTATGGTGATCTACCAGTTCATTTGGCCAGTGGGCCTAGACAGTTTACAGGGTCTACTTTCCTTCAGTTCACTTAATTCACCTGAAGCATATTTACTGGACAGTGGTTTCAGTTAATGCCACCCTTGAGTTCTGGTTATCTTGCTTGGCCATTGTCTTGAGCTTGCATCTTAGCCTCTGATGACAGGAGCTACCAACACAGGATTCTCCCTACTTCATGCTACTTCATTCTCCCTACTTCATTTATAACAGAAGACAGCTGTCTCTTCCTATTTTAAAACTTAAATCTCCTAGCAGATCTGCTTGTCAAGGTTTTATTTCCAGTTTGAAGGTTGCCTCTAATTTTTGGTTAATTTGCAGGGTACATTTGCAATCCAACCTTTATCTGCAATATGGGTTTTATTTTTCACTTCTCTGAAAGCTCAGCTTCTGGTTTATTTTTCCCTAGGGGCATATATTATGTTCTGTCAACAGAAGGAAAATTGGAGCCATTCATGGTTCAATATAAATGTGGATCTTAATTAATATAAAAAAGCTTTCTGCAGTCCTGTGGATGTTGCTTTTAAACATGTCAGCTTATATAGAATGGTGAGAGATTCCATTGTGTACGAATACACTGATGTGTATTTGAGCAAGGATAGGCAGACTTGGGTATTGTCGTCTTGGCAGTCTATTTGAGGGATAGCTCAGTGGAGAGCCTAGGAAACAGCCACAAGTCTTTACCAAGGCAAGGGAGCTTTTCAGAGTCAATTGGGGAGAGAAATAGGAGAGCTGATATAGGGAGAGCATCTTTTACTTCTTGTCCTTCCCTTTAGTTGCACTCATTTAGCATTTTTCTAAGCCACAGAGAAAATAAGCATAAATAGGAAGATTAGTATTCTTTTTTTTAAAAAAATTAATGTTTATTTATTTTTGAGAGAGTGTGTGTGTGTGTGTGTGTGTGTGTGTGTGTGTGTGTGTGTGTGTGTGTGTAAGCAGGGGTGGGGCAGAGAGGGAAGGAGATACAGAATCGGAAGTAGGCTCCATGCACAGCACAGAGCCTGATGAGAGGCTTGAACTCACGAACCATGAGATCATGACCTGAGCCCAAGTTGGACGCTTCACCGACTGAACCACCCAGGTGCCCCTCTTTTTTTTTTAAGATTTTATTTTTAAGTAATTGCTACACCCAATGTGGGGCTCTAACTTAAAACCCCAGGATCAAGAGTTGCATGCTCTACCAACTGAGCAGCCAGGTGCCCCATGTGGATTAGTATTCTTAACTAGTTTACCAATGCATGTACCTATTCCAAAAGATCATTTATAAGTGGGCTTTTTATTCACATATATTTGTCCATAGATGTGATGTTACATGTTTGGTTAGAGAGTCAGTAAAAATTTTTCACCCGTAATAGTTCCAAAGTATGGTACATTTACAACATCCTGAGTGCCATTTTTAATATTGTTTCTATGGAAAGATATAACACAGTATGACATGATTAAAAATAATGGACCGGGAACCAGCAAACCTAGTTTTCAATATCACGCTGCTGCTCAGCGACATGATATGAGCCTATTGCCCACACTTTCTGGGTTTTGAGCTTGCGACTGTTTTATTCTATTCTAGAGCAAATGATTCTGGTGGCTTTTAAAGTACTAGTGACTCCATGTAGTAGATACGGGAGTCTTAGGAGGTTCCTTTGGTCCCACTGGCCCCAAGAGTTTCCAGTCAGCCTTTGTTCAGATCTTCCCACATGGTCACCACACCTCCTGTGATAAAGAACGCATTGGGTGTCATGGGACAAGCAGCACAGGAGCCACCTTTATGGAGATGATAGGGGCAGGAGGGGCTAGTTAACGCATGTCAATCAAGGTCCAAGTGGTAGAAAGAGTCAGAAAAGATATCATATCTGAGAGGGGCCAGGTTATGTGGTGAAGTTATATTAGCTCAGAAATAAGGATTTGAGATACAAGGCGAAATATTTGAGGCTGGCGTAGGTCCAATGCACTTGGTTCTGCTTGGCTTGAAGGGCTGAGGTAGTCATAACCTCTAAGTCCTTCTCCATGTTCCTCTTGCTCTGCCCTCGAGTAATCCATTTGGTTGCTCAATCCAAAGATCAAGGAGACCTCTTTCTGTTCTTATATCAAATACTGTCACATCTTTCACTGCAGTATTCCTGAATCCATGAACTTCTTTCCATCTTCACGGTTACCATCCCAGCTTCAGCCACTGTCTTCTCATATACTAGAGGCTCATAAATGGCCTTCTTGCTTCTACTTTAGTCTATCTGGGTCCATTCTTCATACACTTCTTAGAAGTGATCTCTTAGAAATGTGGATCACCTTGGGGCACCTGCGTAGCTCAATTGGTTAACGTCTGACTCTTGATTTTGGCTCAGGTCATGATCTCACGATTATAGGGCTGAGCCCCGTGTTAGGCTCCACACTCATCATGGAGCCTCCTTAGGTCTCTCTCTCTCTCTCTCTCTCTCTCTCAATCTGTCTCCCCCACCCTTTATGCCCCTTCCCCTGCATGCTTTCTCTCTCTCTCTCAAATTAAAAATAAAATGTAGATCATGTCATGTCACTGCCTGATTGAAAACTTTGTGATAGAAAAGCATGAAAGTAAACATTGTACCTTGGCCAACAGGATTCTACATGATTTGACTTCTGTCTGCCTCTTAAACCTAATCTGTGTTCTACTTTTTGTTGACTAGACTGCATCCACAGTGGCAGGGCATTCCTGTTTGTGAGCGGGGCATCTTGTATTCTACCTCAGAGCCTTTGGCTTTACTCTTTTTTCTGCTTAGAACCTCTTTTCCTGGCTCTTTACATAACTGACTCCTCTTTATTCTTTAGGTAGGTCTCAGTATAAAATGACTTATCAAGGAGGCCATTTTGACTAGACTGTGTAAAGTATCCCTTAACGCTTGTTTTTTATCTTATTTTCCCCCACTACTCCATCACATTTTGCAGTACAGTTCTTTGGCTTTACTTAACATAATGTGAATTGTTGCATTTATCTCTTTGCTCTAATTATTTATTGTTTTTCCTTCCAAAAAGAATATCTTGCATTCCTAGTTCTTGGGTTCTTTGATTAAAAGAATGAATGAGTAATGGATTATTGAAGGTAAATAGTTGAAATAAATTTTATCACATTGTATTTTGACATATTTATTTTAGTCATGATCAGTTATCTTCCTCCTCTTCATCAAATTAAAAAAGCTATTTCTAATTCTAGTAATAGTTATGCATAGGACATTTTGGTCACATGTAACAAAATTAATAGATATATTATGATTTTGCGCATTATTCATCTTTAGTGAGATTATAAGTAAAAAGTGTTTGGTGGACTGCAGTATACTTTCTTCCAACTTACTGTGTGTTAAAAATCGCCACATTAAAAAAGTTAAGTGGAAATATCAATCTGGCTTATAATATGAGTCTCTCTGAACCAGGGATAGGAGGTATTAGCAGATGTTTTAATTATTAACTATTGACATCATTGGTGAATGACTTGGGCCAGTGCTCATGATGTTGAAATGCAGAGACATATACCCCTTGAATATATAAATTTACCAAAGGATGTGCAAACTCACAGATTTAAGAGAATTAGTTGCTAGATCCTCATCTTCCATAAGTACATTTTCCTAAAACTTACCTTTCTGGGAACCTACCTGTGTTCATAATACCATTTTCACCTGGTGTATTACCCTGGGGCATGTACACCTCTGGGCATCACACACAGGGAAAGCTTCCTTTAATGATTAATCAAAGTACCACAAATCAGAAAGAGTTCCTGTGGTTTTGTGCCTTAAATGAATTTCTGTTAAGGAGAGACATTGTGGGAAACGAGGATTTTGGCTAGTAGTGAAGTGTTCTGAATTCAGATATCTGATTGTGTGACGGGACTGATAACAATTTTTCACTTTTTTATTTTCAAGGATTTTTTTTTAACGTTTATTTATTTATTTTGAGAGAGACAGGAGAGGAGAGGGGAGGGGAGGGGG
>NW_027528877.1:1183830-1263489 GCF_008692635.1 Crocuta crocuta | reverse complement strand
AGAGAGCCATGCAGGTGCCCCTAACATAAATTACTTTAATATTTTCCACTTTCTTTTAATAACAAATATACTGGCTGCTAGACTAATTTTTAGTGTATATACATCATTTGTTTTCATTAAAAGCATAAGGAATTTTTATCATGATGAATATTACAATTAATGGAGCTATTTCTAATTTTATACCTGGTTTTTATTTAATTACATCCAAAAGTAGAAAATCAAGGTAGAATGTATGCTTAACATAATTGCCAGAGGAATTCCATGTCCTTCTTAGCACTTTGTCACACAGTTTAGAGCTTTTAGTTCTATATTTTAATTTTGACTGCATTCAGCTATTTCTTTTATAAGATATCATCTATAATTAATTTTCAGTGTTTTTTAATATATTTTTTCTCAGAATGCATATTGATACCTTTATTTGAATTGAAAAGCAAAGTTGGATTTTATCTAATAGAATAGAAGTCTGATTTGGCTGACTGATTTGAGAGTGAGGACTATCTTTTCCAATCATATGGTTGACATTTTCCTTAAATTGAATCAACTAAATTTACAGCCCTAAACTTTTGATGAAAATGTATTTAAAGCACATTATAAGATAATGGCATTTTTATTTAAAAAATTGGAAAGAAGTCATGCAAAGCCTCATTTTTATGTTTGTTTGGCCAAGGTGTAATAAAATTAACACTTCCCCTCCAGATTTTTCTGAGTATATTAGTTTAAACAATTTACGTGAGAGAGTATTGTTGTAATTAATCTTGGGTAATCTCATTGATTGATAAACTATTTAGAAATTGAGAAAGTGAAAGAATCTGGTAACAAATCTTTTTCAAGTCAGATGGTTTCCAATTCATTGTGTTAGTTACATTATAAAAGGCCCTAATTGATTTATTGGATGATGTATCATTAGAAATGAATTTTAGGGGCCCCTGGATGGCTCAGTAGGTTGAGCATCCGACTTTGGCTCAGGTCATGATGTCATAGTTTATGGGTTTGAGCCCCGTGTCGGTCTCTGTGCTGAGAGCTCAGAGCCTGGAGCCTGCTTTGGATTCTGTGTCTCCCTCTTTCTCTGCCCCTCCGCCGCTCACGTTCTGTCTCTCTCTCAAAAATAAAATAAACCGTAAATGAATTTTAGCACTGATGAAATTCAAAGATTGACCTTGCTTTCTACCACCTCTGCCCTGTCTCCTCCCTTGCCCAACTTACTTTTTCTCTCTGGCACTTATCATCTGGCATATTATATGTTCACACATATACGTGTTTATTTTCTGTCTTTTCCAACTAGAACAAGTCCCTGTAAGAGCAGGGACTTCATTTTATACGTTCAGCTTCCAGCAGATAGAACAATGCCTGGCACTTAATAGGCCCTCGGTAAATTTTGCTGAATCAAAGAATAAATTCATGAAATAATGAATGGGGAAGATGCAGAGGAAATGGTTATTATTAAGTGAAGGAGTGAGGGAATATTTGGGAATGTACTAATAATTTAATTTAATGGATAAAGAGTTTGCAAGAAAACTTAGAAAAGTGAACTTTAGTTACTGGGAGGGGTCCGATATTGTCAGATGCTAATGAGATCCGAGTCAGGATAAACGTTTGGGTATTGATTTACCACTATTAGCACATTCTAAATTTGGATTACCCTTGCTCAGAATAAGTTCTGTTCTTTGTCTCTTTGGTCCCCTTGTGAGCATTTTCAGTCTCAACCAGCCCATGTATGCCAGTTAAAAAACACCTATACTTTATGGGGCTGAGTCCAGTAAAAGCTTTTCAATCAACCCACATTCATAGCGGAATATTACTTTCATTCTTGGGAAGGGTGACATATGTGTGTGAAGCCCAGCATTCAGATAAAAGGAGCACTTTGGCATTATTTAACTGTGTATTGGCAAGACTTGAGCCAGTATCTAGTTTCTCTTTAGAGACATTTTGCATTGTATTACAGTACTCTGACTGTGCTGTGCCAGGGAAATTAAGATCAGCTGGAACACTCTGTGGGTCATTGGCTTGGAATCTCAGAGCACTGGGAACTTGATGTTTTGTTTTAATGACCTCATTTAGGCTGAACCTGTCTCTGTCCCAAAGGCATAAGGGCCTCTTTACAAAACCATGTCTGCACCTTGGGAAATATATGGGAAAGGTTTAGAAAAGAGTGACTAAATATTTGAAGGCATTGGGTCAACCTCCATGTACAGGGTATTTGATAGATGATGACTTGTTAGTTAAGGAAGATGAAGAGGATGTATTATTAAAGTCCCTTCAACATTGTTGTAGCCATCCAATTCCAGGATGTCTGAAACATACTTTGAAGGTTAAAGGGGGTATTTTTAAGAAAATGAAAGGAAGAAGTGTTTACAGGTCTTGGAGCAGTTCATGGGACTTGGGCTCTGGCAGATGCTTTCTGTAGAGATTTCCAGAGGATGTCACTCTTGTGGAAGGAAGCACCTCCTCCATATTTCTCAAAGTGGGAGTATATGATGCGTGTACGCATATGGGGTGTGTGAGGACTGTGGGAGGGCCATATGGGACATTGCATGATAAACATGGAACACCTTTTGGGAACAATCATTTTAATTGAAAATAGGGGGAAATATTTTTATATTAAAATCAACACTCCTGTTTCTATGTGCAGAATACACAATTTATGGGAATTTTTAAGAACAAATTTAATACCTCATCGTCATTGCCTACCCAGAGATGGCAAGTGCTGTATAAGGTACTTTCTTCTGCATCTTCAGTAGTTCTGGTGGAAAAATTTGAAAAACACTAGTGTCGTTTTCAGGGTTTGGGGAAGTGACTTTTTGTAATCCTCAGGAGGATTGGTTATCAACTCTCCTTTCCTTCCTGGCATTTCTCTAACCAAAATTCTTTCTCTCGAAAGCTTCTCTGATTTTGTTGGTACCTGTATCATTCATACTGAGGAGATTGGGTTGTTAAACATTTGAGTGTTTTTTCTACTGTACTTTCCTGCAGCTTGTCAGGAAGTGGCTCTCACTGAGGTCTCTGAACACCGCCTTATTCTGAAGACTTTCTTCAGTGCTTTTTTTTGATATCCCAGAAGTTTGGGGGCATTTTTAACTACTCTTCCCTTCTTGTAATATTTTCTTGGACTTCTACCCTTTATAGGCCTTGGTGGTAGGATCTCAGTGTTGGTTTCCTTCATGTTTTAACCTAGAACTTTTTGTTTTCATTTTAGTTTCATTTCATTGCTTGGGTAACCTCATCTCCTCCCATGGCCTCAACTGCAATATACATATAAATTCAGACTATTTATCCTGGACTGCCTGCTGGTTATCTTCATCTATACAGTCTATCAGCCTCTCAAACTCCGCCAATTCCATACTGAATTAATACTTTTCCTCTTCAACATGTTCCTTCTATGTCTCCCTTCATTGGGAGTGGCATGCTCTACTCATACCAGAAGTCAGAAATCTTCATTCTTAGTCTCCTCACTATTCCTCTCTCTCCTCATCTGATTGGTTACCAAGTCCTCTTGGAAAAACAACTCTTGACTTTATCCATTCTGTGTTAGGTGTCCTGCTTTGAGATCATCTCCCAGGCCAGTTCTGTTGCATTATCAGTCTGTTTACTTATCAGTGTTCTGCTCTCCAGGAAGCTGCCTACTGGCAGCAAGAGCCAAGTCTACCTTGGACATCAATGCATTTCCAGACCTTATCATTGTGCCTGGCACATTGTAGGCCCTCTATAAATACTTGCTGAATGAACAAATGGTTCAGATACCACTTTTATCCAAAATAGGATTCATTTCTAAAATTTCTGATAGATGAGCATCCATATAGTCTCCTTGACCATTTTCAATGATAATAAGTTTATTTTGCTTGTGATCAATAAAATCCCTATACAAATGCCCTCTTATGAACTGCATGTAAATCAAAGTTGTACATAATTTGTTACAATAACATTTAATTGCTTTATTTTTTGTAGGATTTTACCTTTCTCTATTTAATTCTTAATATGATCCGTTATCCCAGTATGTCAAGCTATTATTGAATTGTATTCCTTTATTATAGTAATTGTCGCTCTCAACTTTGCTTCATATGTGCATAGGAATAGGTGACATTACTATCTTCATTCAAAAATGAACGATGAAACTTTCCACATTAACCTGCCCTCAAAGATGATACTAATGGATTAGCTGACACTTTAAGTTTTCTTAACATGTTGCTAAACCATTCAACCAATATTTATTGAGTGTCTATTGTGTACTAGTCATTGTGTTTAGTATATATACAGTTGACTCTTGAACAACATGGGTTTGAACCGTGTGGGTCCACTTATTCAAGGATTTTTTTTTTAATTTTTATTTTTGAGAGAGAGAGAGGGAGACAGAGTGCGAGCAGGGGAGAGGCAGAGAGAGAGAGAGATACAGAATCTGAAGCAGGCTTCAGGCTCTGGGCTGTCAACACAGAGCCCAAGGCGAGGCTCGAACTCACAAATTGTGAGATCATGACCTGAGCTGAATTCNCAGTGGTATAAATGTATTTTCTCTTGTGATTTCCTTAATAACATTTTCTTTTCTCTAGCTTACTTCATTGTGAACTTTACTTTACAGGACATAATACATATACAAAATATGTGTTCCTCAACTGTTTATGTTACAGATAAATCTTCTGGTTAACAGTAGGCTAGTGATAGTTAAGTTTTGGTAGAGCCAGAAGTTATACATGGATTTTTGATTCTATGGAGGATTGGTGTCCCTAACCCCTGCATCATTCAAGCATCAGCTGTATAATTTATATTATTATTCTGGCCTTACTCTGTCTCGTGTATCAGGAGCATTGTGATAGACATCGATTATTCTTTAGACATCAAGATATCTTCAGTCCTAGATATTCCTTTGACCTGTTAGTATAGAGGCTTACTTAAGTAGTATGAGCTTAGTGATTATTAGTATATTAGTAATATTTTTTTAGCTCTTATGATGTACCAGGTACGGTGCTAAGAAGATAATGTTTTATAACATCCTCTTTTCCCAATATATCAGTGAGATAGA
The DNA here is from genome assembly GCF_008692635.1 of Crocuta crocuta. NCBI lineage: Eukaryota > Metazoa > Chordata > Mammalia > Carnivora > Hyaenidae > Crocuta > Crocuta crocuta. The sequence continues at coordinate 1,258,478 of NW_027528877.1, read as the reverse complement.
CGCTATTATCACATCCACCTAAAGGTGGAGGGTGTTTAGGTTTAAGAAATACTATTATATTATTTTGATAATAATAATAAATAAATATTATTTATATTATTTTGATAATAATAATAAATAAATATTATTTCTATTATTTGATCAAAATTACATAGCTGAGAAGTGACAGAGGCAGGATCTAAACTCAGACTGCCTTATGTTGGTGAGATATGCAGAATCCTGGTAACCCTTTTTTTCCCTTCTTTCTTCCCTTTTTTTTTTTTTAACTTGAAACAACATTTGAAAGCAAAAAAGGAATGTTTTTAGTAGACCATGCCCATACTATGAGTAATGTTATAGGGTACAGTTCTAGAGCTAGGCACTGCTAAGGTCTCACTCTTACATGGCATGACCAATGTGCTTGGTGGAACCTAACTAATTCTAGGTTATTCCAAAGGTTCCCTTCACTCAGCATTCCTTGGACTTGACTAGCTTATTTCTAGGTTTATAAAATTGTAATAATCACACAAACTTTAAATATAGGAATCCTTTTTCTTTCTTTGAGAAAAACGTTCATCAAACCTATGAAGAGTATATCCTGGATTGTGGAGGTCCATGTAATTGTAAGGCAGTCTGACTTCTTTTCTCTTACACTGGTTTCTAAGGGTGCACATATACTTCCTTTATATTAGTGATGTCACAATTGGCAAGGTACGTTCAAACATGTTATAATTTTTATCTTTTTATAAATGGCTGTTGTAAGTATATGAGCGAGGCTTATTTAGTTCTATAGATGGAAAGAAATAGGGTCAAAGATCAACAGTTAAATCATACTGTGGTGCATGACAGGGACAGGACATGAACCCATATTTTCAAAAATTTTTCTAACATTTATTTATTTTCGAGAGACAGAGGGAGACAGAGCACAAGCAGGAGAGGGCCAGAGAAAGAGAGGGGACACAGAACTTGAAGCAGGCTCCAGACTCTACGCTGTCAGCACAGAGACCCATGTGGGGCTCGAACCCATGAACCATGAGATCATGACCTGAGCCAGAGTTGAATGCTCAACTGACTGAGTCACTCAGGTGCCCCTTGAACCCACATTTTCAGATTTTAGTTCTAGCCTTGAGTACCTAACACAGAATTGATAGGTAGCATTCTGTTTAAACACTGCATATATAAAATACCCCCTTGGTGTACCACAGATTTTTGTACAGTGGAACATGAGTTGTGACATGTTGCCACATGTATACAAACCTATACTTACAGCAGCCATTTATAAAAGGATAAAAATTGTAACATGTTTGAATGTACCTTGCCAATTATGTCATCACTAATATAAAGGAAGTATATATGCACCCTTAGAAACCAGTGTAAGACATGTTGACATAAAGAGTTGTCTTTTAAACTGCACATGAAACTCAACTGTAATATATTCTGATCTTCCTTTACCTCCAGTGTTTTTCTTATGGTATTGGTCTATTGCTTTTGGGAAATATCAAAAACCCTTTTTATTATTGTTTCAGGAACTGTCAGAAATCCTTATTATTGTTTTTTTAGTTTGTAGGATTTTGAATGATCTTTAGAAACTACCAGGGAAATCGGATCATTCACTAGGATCTATTGTACTGAAAGAGTTTAGCTGTACTCTGGGGTGTTAAATTAATTTTCATTGACAGACACTTGCCTGGGATTTAATTGAGATTTAGGTTAGTAAAAAACCTGCCTTGTAGCCTCGTGAACAATCAGACAAAGTAGATGAAGTGGAGAGGGAAGTATTTTCTCAACCTTCTTTTCCCCCTTGGACAGAAGCCAGGTCACCTAGAGAGATTTGGAAATGGAGCTGTCCTCCTGGACATGTCGCCATCAGCAAGCCAGACACCCATCAGTATAGTAAATGCAGGACTATAAACATCAGTGCACAGATTACTGAGTTTTAAAGAACAGATTTAAAAATGTTTCAAATATTTTGAGATTGAATTAAATTCTTTCTAGTAAAAAGAAGTTAGCAATTCTTCACTTAGAAATATGATTAGCCTTTAACATTAGAAAAGGTTTTTTTTAATATATATAATGCTTTGGGGTGGCAATTCTCAAACCTCAGCAGACAGGACACATACCTAGAGTATTTGATATAAGTACAGACTCCTGGGCCTCATCCATGGGGAATCTATTTCTGTCAGTATGAATTGGATCTGGATTTAGTTTTTGCTTGAATTTTAACTCGCATTACCTTCAACAATAGAGTATTTCTACTTTGAAAAGATATAAGCACTTGTATGTCTGTTGCAGCATTATTTACAATAGCCAAGATACAGAAGTAACCTAACCGTCCGTCGATAGATGAATAGATACAGAAGATGTAGTGTATATATCATATCTAGGAGCATATTACACAGCCATAAAAAAGATGTGTTCTTGCCATTTATGACAACATGGATGGACCTAGAGGGTATTATGCTACGTGAAGTAAGTCAGACTGAGAAAGATAAATACCATATGATTTTGTTCATAGGAAGAATCTAAAAAAACACGAAATAAACTAATAAACAAACAAAAAGGAGAATCAGACCTATAAACACAGAACAAATTAATGATTGCCAGAGGGAAGGGATGTGGCATGCATAGCATAATGAGTAGAGATGTTGAATCACTATGTTATACACACGAAACTAATGTAACGTTGTATGTCGACTACACACACTTTTTAAAAAATGTTTTAAAAAAGATGTGTTTGTTGTTTGATAAAGAGCCTCTATGGCAATGGGAATTGTCAGGGCTCCAGGACTGTGAAAGTAGTTGTTGAAGTAGACCACACTCGGGGGCGCTGTTGAAATATGTTCTTGTCTGTGGTTAGTTCCAAATACAGACAGCAGAGGGGGCATGCTTTAGATGACCCAAAGAACCTATGACCTCATTGTTTTAATACGGAGTTTTCTATTCTGCGTATTTTCTATTCTGCATCGTATATTTATTTCATTTAGACTATTAGAGAAGTATCATTTATTAAAACAAAAGATCTGTGATCTTTTGTGTTAAAACAAAAGGGGCCATGTGATTGATAGTTTTCATAAGTTAATTACTTAAAGAAAAATACTTTAATTATGTATTTAAATAATTCTGGTTTCTTTTCATGTTTTCACATTATGATTCGAACAGTGGGTCTCGCTAAGCGTCTTTTGTAAGTTGGGTTTTTATTTTTAGTTGTAAGAATTAAGAGTCTGATATGCTAAAGGGTTAGTTGATTATAAAACTGGAATTGACAGATGTCTCCTACAGATTGTTTGTTGAATGAAGTTCTGTAATATTTTGCCTAAGAAGAGAAGATATATGTCATTCCATCCATATTATATCATTAAAAATTGGAAATGAGTCCCATATCCTAAAACTTTTTTTTTTCTCTTTACTTGCAGATTTAGTGCATGTATAGATACTTTTGTTTATAATTTGGTATCCTTTTATATATGGCATTTTCCTATACGTCCTTTTACCAATTAATGCTCTACTAGTAACAATAGAATAAATCAGCTTGAATTAGGTTAAGCAGAAACAGAATGCCTTCTTTGCCATTATTTTTGTCAAATTGTAATCTTTTTTTGAAGCCAGAGACTGTTCTTTTTTTACATCTTCAGTTTCTACTGTGAATCATTGGACAGAGTAATGAGTGTCACCGCTGGTGTCACTTCATAGAAACAGACTATGATGGAGTAAAGATGGCTATAGATTCTTTGCTACACTTCACATTCCTGTCTTGTCCTCTAGAATCTTGGAGGGTACTGAGTATTTGACTTATAATGTAATGGAGGTGACACTGTGACAGTTTCTGGTCCAAGGTTTTAAGAGACTGACAGCTTCCATTTCCTGTTTCTTAAAATACTCTCTTTGGGAAACCGGAGCTTTCTTACATGAGCCTTGTGTGACTTTATTGAGCCCACCATGCTGGAGAAGCTATGTGTGCCTCTCTGATCAGTAGTCTCAATTAAGCCCATCTATTCAGCCATCCCTGACAAGATGCTACACATGAGAGGGAGGCAATCTTAGATCCTCCACACTAGCCCATCCACCAGCAGAATACCTTGACACTAAGTAGAACTGAAGAATTACATAGCCAAGCCCTCCCCTCCTGATTCTCAAACGCATGAGCTACAGTCAAAGGGCTGTTGTTTAAAGTCACTGTGTTTGGGGCAATTTGCTATGCAGCCATAGGATAACCAGATCAAACGCAGAGCACCTGAGAGAAGAACAGACAGTGGCAACTGGAAGGAACCTTGGAGGGTATCTTAGTTAATAATCCTTCCCCTTTGTAGGGAAAGACTGCATTCCAGAGAGATAAAGTGATGTTTTCACTTCAGGGTCACCCAGACAGCTGTGGTCACAGGCAGTACTCTAGTCTGTCTTTGTTGCTGTTGCCTCCAGAGGACTCTATAAGATCGTCAGTTTTCCACCTCAGAACTGGTCAGGAAAGACCTATAGATACAGCCCTGAGGTCATCTACAGAATGCTACCATGACAAAAGGAATTTTCGCAACCTCAAAAAGGACCCCAAAACAGTATTTGCTCCAGAAATACTCAGACTATTTTTTACTACTTAACTGCTAAGATAAAAAAGTTACATTCTAGTATAAATGTCTGTTTTACTTGATATTCAAAACAGTAAATCATACTAGAAAAATAAGCATGCACACAAATAATGAATACTTATTTCCTATATAGGCAGTCTTAACATTTATGCATTTTGTATTTCAAAAATTCATTGGTGATTTTGGAAACTTTGAATGCATTTTATTTTCTTTTATTTTTTAGGGTCATTGTAGAGTGTTTTCTATTTGTTTGTTTTTGTAGATTCACGTTAGTTAACCTATAGTGTAGCATTGGTTTCAGGAGTAGAATTTAGTGATCCATCACTTACATATAACACCCAGTGTATATCCTGAAAGTGCCCTCCTTAATGTCCATCACCCATTTACCCCATTCCCCTACACACCTCCACTCCAGCAACCCTTAGTTTCTTCTCTTATGGTTTGCCTCCCTCTCTGTTTTTATCTTATTTTACTTTTCCTTCCCTTCCCCTATGTTTGTTTTGTTTCTTAAATTCCACAAATGAATGAAATCATATGATATTTGTCTTTCTCTGACTCACTTATTTCACTTAGCATAATATCCTCCAGTTACATCCACATTGTTGCAAATGGCAAGGTTTCACTCTTTTTTCATTGCTGAGAAGTATTCCATTGTACATATATACCACATCTTCTTTATCCATTCATTAGTCGAGGGACATTTGGGCTCTTTCCATATTTTGGCTATTGTTGACAGTACTGCTATAAACATTGGGGTGCATTTGCTCCCTCGAAACAGCATTTTTGTATCTTTTGGATAAATACATAGTAGTGCAATTGCTTGATTGTAGGTTGTTCTATTTTTAATTTTTTGAAGAACCTCCATACTGTTTTCCAGAGTGGCTGCATTCCCACCAGCAGTGTAAGAGAATTCCCCTTTCTCCTCATTCTCGCCTGAGTTGTTAATTTTAGCCATTCTGACAGGTGTGAGGCAGTATCTCATTATGGTTTTGATCTGTATTTTCCTGATGATGAGTGATGTTGAGCATCCTTCCATGTGTCTGTTAGCCATCTGGATATCTTCTTTGGAAAGATGTCAATTCATGCTTGCTGCCCATTTCTTTACTGGGTTATTTGTTTTTTGGGTGTTGAGTTTGATAAGTTCTTTATAGATTTTGGATACTAACCCTTTATCTGATATGTTATTTGCAAATATCTTCTCCCATTCTCTCAGTTGCTTTTAGGTTTGGTTGATTGTTTTCCTTGCTGTGCAGAACTTTTTGTTTTTGTTTTTGTTTTTTTATCTTGATGGGGTTCCAGTAGTGCATTTTTGCTTTTGTTTCCCTTGCCTCTGGAGAAATGCTAGCAAGAAGTTGCTGTAGCCAAGGTCAAAGAGATTGCTGCCTGCTTTCTCCTGTAGAATTTTGGTGGTTTCCTGCCTTACATTTAGGTCTCTTATCTATTTGAATTTATTTTTGTGTGTGGTGTAAGAAAGCAGTCCAGTTTCATTCTTCTAAATGGATTTTTCCATTGAAGCAATGATTTAAAACATTCACTTAGAGATATAATGTGCCTAATGTTTAAATAATCACCTTATTTATCATTTTTTTCTGTGGGACAGTGCTTTCCAAATTCCAGTTTGGTATCTGTGAATCTCAGTCCAATCTCCCCCTTTATTTGTTTTTGGCAGAGGAACTGGGTTCTACTCTTCCTATGAGCAGTGGGAGTGAGCATTTTACCTTGCTCTTAGCACCGGCTGGCTCGTGGCAGATGTCTTCTTATGACGAACAATAAAGGAGAGAATGTTCTGAGGACTGCGTGCAGTTGGAGAGTGTGCTATACTTAGTGATGAGGAGTAGAATGGGAAAATGCTTCAGGATGCTGGTTAAGTTTCTTAATTCAGGTGTGCTCCTGTGATTCCCCTCCCTCTTTCTTCCAAGTACCCTAGAGATTGGTATGTACTTGCCTTCGTTTCCATCCTTCCCAATAGCTTCCTCCTTTCAGGGTACCAATTCTTAAACTCACTAGACAACAGAATAAAGTCTTTCCATTGTCCTATACTTTCCTATTTTCTTTCCTTTGATTTTCTGTTCTTTTCCTTTCTCTTCTCTTGTCATTTTTCTTTACCTCTTTCTCCTCTCTTGTCACCCTCTTATCCCTACTCTCTCTCTCTCCCTCCCTCTCTTTTTCCCTTCCTTCCTTCCTTCTTCCCTCCTTCTGCCCTTTCCTCCTTCCATCCGTCTACTCATCCACCCTTCCATCCTTCCTCTCCACCCATTGTCTTCTTTCTCTTAAACATCAACCTAATTACTTTTATGCCTTGGGAATTGTTAGTTACTATAGTTAAATTAAATCCCTTAGTTTATTTTTAGATTTAGGGAAAGTGAATAACACCTTTCAGCTTATATAACTAAGACAAATTATGGGTATTTCTCCTAGATTGTAAGCCCTTGGTAGGAGGGAATATAGCTAATTTTTCTCTATAATTCCTTTTCACATAATATGGAGATTCTTAGCAATATGTATTGTGTAAGTGAATAAAAATTAAAGATCACATTTACGACCTCTATAAATATATACCTGTGCTATGAAAGAGAGTGAAAGGCACTGATGAAGATTATTTTAAAAGCCTGTGAGTCTATGTATGTTATCACATTTCTAGCCTGTGTGTTTAATGAAAGTCTATATGATATTTTAAAGTCAAATTTTGCCTTTGGTTTTCTTTTTTACCTGTATTTTTTAATTTCACTGATGTTCTGTTTGGCTCTTTTGTTACAATACCATCAAACAGTGGAGCTGTGTAAAGCCATAAATGTAGTGTAATTAATTCACTAATAACGAGGGGACTATCTGACATTACTTCTACTCCTTAGAGTAAGATTACGTAAATGAAGGTTTGTAGTTTATTTCGAGGATTAAAGGCTAGATCTAGGAAACATTTTTTTTCAGCTGTGTTTTTGATGATAAGTGAACCTTAGTTCTTTACTTAAACAGAATAATTTGCACTGTGACAGTTCCACCTTTCCTCAGGATAAGACACAAATTGTGCTGAAAAGTTCAAGGTAATTTTTGTATTTTATGTTTCCTTGAAAAGGAAATGCCAAAAAGTCCCAACTCAAAGAACATATTATTCCACCAAATGTTATCTTTGTGTATTTATCAGGTTTTTGCTCAAGCCATTCTAAACTATTTTCTCTTTTTATCTTTTTAGACTAATTGTACTTTAAATAATTCCTTAAGTAATCAAGAAGGAAAACACAGCACTGAGAGAATCCCTGATAGTAATTTTAAGAGAAACTTAGAATAATATGTAAGAAAACTTTTTATGAAGGATCTTCGTTAATTCTTAGTCTTTTTTCTCTCTTAAAGCTGACATTTTAATCATTTGAGAGGTGTTAATTATGTTCTTTGTGTTAAGGCACAGGATTCCTCAGACTTTTGTTGGGATACAAATTCATTAGAAACTCAGTATTTCAAAAGATGAAACTTAACTCTTTGTTTTACTAAAACATGACTTATTAATGTTACAGATTTTATTAAAAGTGTTGCTGTGTCCTTCTATCACAGTTTAATCACTCATGTTTGCAAAACATTTATTTGCAATTGTGCATGGAGTGGAGTACCTACCGTGTACTCCAAGTTGGAAGTTTATATGTGAGTATCAAATAGAGAATGCAACTTTTGTTCATTTTTTCTACTCAGCTTATTCTAATTGGGCTCATGGTCCTTTTTTAAAACATTTATTTTGAGAGAGATAGAGTGGGGGAGAGGAAGAAAGAGAGAGAGAGAGAGAGAGAGAGAGAGAATACCAAGCAGCTCTGCACTGTCAGTGTGGAGCCTGACTAGGGTTCAATCCCATGAACTATGAGATCATGACCTGAGAAGAAATCAAGGGCCAGACACTTAAGTGACTGAGCCACTAGGTGCTCCTAACTCATGATCTTATTCTGCACAATTGTAGTAGTCTCTAAATGCCATCAACTGGTCTCCCAGATCATATCCTTCTTTTCTATTGGTTGGTGCTAGAGCAGTCTTTCTAAAACTCTAAATCTAAACTTGACATTCTATGTTAATTCTTGAATGACTGTCCACTGCCTATAAAATAGAGCCTAAGCTCTTTTCTGTTGCTTACAAGGCCTTCTATGATCAGTTTTCTGACAACATTGCCCCTGCCGACTGTCTCTTCTCACTCCACATCTTGGAGGGGGGACTTGGGAGTGTAAAGACCCTTTATACAGACTTGCAGGCCATGACCTTTTTCTTTTCTTTTCTTTTTTTTTTTTTAACATCTAATAACATGTCTTCTGTACATGGCTTATATTTCTAATTCTGAATATTTCAGAGTTTGCAGAACATTTTGGATTGCTTATCTTTGCTTCTGCCCTCATGTTTGACCTCCTTCCATTCTCCTAAGTCATCTACCACTCTTTCAGCCATGTTATGTTTTCATATATTAAAGGTCATGGTTAAATCTGCTTCCTAGTCTCTTTGTAGATGGCCTTAGTGTTTGTGTGCCTTGTTCTTGTTTGAGGAGTCTTGCAAAGAAAGAGATAATGCGTTGTTCTACAGTCTTGAAACTTTCAACACATTGAAAACACACTTGTTCCTTCATTTATTCAGTATAACATATGTAGTTCACATTATAATACATTGACATTACTCATTGAGAAGTCTTGCTCCCATTCTTGGACCCATTGGCTCATGATGTCTCTCCCAATCCCTACAGAGGTCCACTTTTATCAATGACTTCTATACATTCCCTTGTATTCATTTATGTAAATATTAATCATTATATATAATTGCATATTTATATGTATATATGTATCCACATATACCCTACTTACTTTGGTTTTTGGTTTAACTATTTCTCTGGATATCTTTACATAAAAGTACTTTAAAAGTACAAACTATATAACATGAAGTGATTTGTATTAATTTATGATTTAGGATTGGTTTCATGCACTGTTGCAAAGACATTTTTATGAAACTCAAGGCTTATCACCAGGAAATGCAAAAGATTGGAGAATAACCAATCAAGGAGGAATACGGAGGCAGAGTTGATAGGCAGTAAGAGAGGCAGCACAATGCTGAAAGGAAATAAGAAAAATAGAGGTAGGTATTTAAGCTGACTTTCATAAACCAAGGAATATTTCTACAAATGGAAAAAACAGTTTATAGAGTTCAGTGCTCAAGTACATACACATCACTTGTAAAGTAAGCAAAGAGAAGAAGAGTTAGTCTCACCATACCCCTCCCAAAATATCTGTAGTGAATAGTAAAGTTTGCATCAGAAAGTTTTGCCATTTCTAAAAGAGTATACATGTCTGTACACATCTTGAGATTTTTGATAGTCTTGAGACTATTAAAAGGTTTCTGTGACTTTGGGCTTCTTCTTGTATATTCAGCAATGAATATGCATTTAGTGATTCACAGTGAGGATGATACCGTCAAGGGAATTATTTTCCAAGCATCTATAACTAAATTCTACCAAAACACTCACTCAGTGACTTTGCTGGTTGGAATTTAGTTAACTTAGATGCCAATAAATAATTTTATCAGGCTTTGTGCATATATAAATAAGAAAGCTTTGCTAAAATAGCATAAAACAATACAAAAAAGTTTAGTGATTTAGAAGAATCCTACTTGACCGATTGTATACATCAGTCTTTAGTTGGAAAATAATACAACTTTATTTTATATTTTAAATTCTAAGTAAATGTTTACATTTAAATAACTTGCTTAAATAAACTATTACATATTATGGAAAACTAGAAACTTGGTACAAAAGAGTTAAAACCACTGACCAAAAACTAAAGGCACAATCCCATGGCTTAGAAATAGCTAACATCTTTGAGTACCTCATCTTTTTCTAACTTTTTTATGCATCTAAACCTAATTTAAAAAATCTTTGATCAAGTACTGTGTATTGATCTAAAATCATAGGCTTTTAGCAGTAGGGGTCTGTATGAGTGATTTGTTTTCTTGCTCTACAAACGTAGAGACTGAGGGGTGCCTGGGTGGCTCATTCGGTTAGGTGTCTGACTTCAGCCCAGCTCATGATCTCATGGTTTGTGAGTTCCAGCCCCAAATCTGGAGCCTGCTTCAGATTCTTTGTCTCCCTCTTTCTCTGCCTCTCTCCTGCTCACACTCTGTCTCTACCTTGCTCAAAAATAAGTAAACATTAAAAAAAACAACCAAATGTAGAGACTGAGACCCAAGTGAATTAAATTACTTGCCAGTACTTGGCCATAATTGTTTATCGAGTGGAATGGAGCAAGAATACAACTCATGTTTTCTGATCTTTCCACAGTGTCCCTGAATGCAGGTCCCACTCTTCCTTTAATTTCTCAGATTGTTAGTAGGTTGCTATGCACACAAATGCCAGAGTGTGAAGATGAAGTCTGCACAAACACAGTGTGCCTAGGGGCTGGTGCCAGCCACCTGCTTGGATCCCAGGTTGGCAGTGTCCAAGAGGCAGGACCTCCAAGTCAGAGCTGGCTTGTTCAGCATTGGGTCCCAAAGGCCTCACTGAGATCAGTAGCCTGTGAAACAGCGGCTCTGGGCCAAGCTTATCAAGCATGTCTGCTCAGTTGCCCAGAATAATAGATACTGCTTTGGAGAAGGCAGTGGGATCTGGAAGTAGTTTCTGAGGATTAGTGAGGAATGATAGGGAATTAAACTGAGGCCTTTGGAAACCTCTGGCCTTGAGACCAACAACACAGAGGACTGTAGGAGACTAGGCCTTCATATATCCTAATTCTCTGAAAATTAGCAAAGTAACAGGATGTGTGTTACAGGACCCAGTTGGACCTGGGCAGGATAATCTTTTCTCTTTCCTTCTTTTATTGAGAAATGTAAGTATAGTTAACATACCAGCCAGGGCCCAAGGCTCCCTTGTGGTTATTATTGATGACAGGGTTGATGGGGCAGGCAACTTATTTTATTTATTTATTTATTTATTTATTTATTTATTTATGTATGTCTTGAAACATTCCAAGACATTTTCACTCTAAAAATACTTTCAATGCAATACCTTAGTCAAAACCCCTTACTTCCTAAGATGGAGGTCACCTCAGTGAGATGCAGATGCTAGTGTAATTTCCCTGTTCAGTTTTCTTCCATCCCTAGTCTTAGAAAGTCTGTATTCTACACAGAAGATGGATGTAGAAGAGTATTTTTAAGTGCCAATTTATCTCATTAACTGCTGGGTTTGAGAGGGACTCTCAATTAAATACACAGACATTTCTATGTATTATCTCTAATCAGCCTAATATTAGAGCTGGAAGCAATTTCTTAGGGCTGATCGAAATTCATTAGGCCAAATAATTTTAGTAGGTTAACAAACTGCATAATTGATACAGGATTACAGCCGAGTATTGCCACATTATTACATGTATGATGTAGCTGTTCACAGAATAAATCAAGAGGCCATTTTGCAAATGTGGATTACAATAGAGCCAAAATCGTCCTGTTTTTAGAGCACTTTTAATAGCAAATAATGGAGTTAATATTTTCTTTTCATATAGTGAAGGATGTGATTGTGAGGTTGTGAAATTTTTAAAAAGAGAAATTACTTTTACAAAGCATAGTCAAAGTTGTTTCAGTAGTTTCATAATCAAAGTATATGTTCACATGAAACTGCTGTAAAAGACACGATTAGTCTTACAGGATTCATCTAGTGTCAGGGTACCATGTGCTGGTATTTAACACAAATTGCATTTAACACAAATTAAATGTCAGTTTACACTAGATTATAATCCAGTAACAGTTCCGTTGCTACCCCCCAGCCCCCCCGCCCAAACTATTGAACTTAGGTCCATTTGGCATGGTTTAAGGTCATGCAGTTCATTAATTTTATTCCAAAATTGATACATCTGAACGACTGGGATCTCATTCAGTTCACTGGGAGGCAGCATTGATTCTAGTGGTGGTGTTACTACTCGGTAGTTTTGGAACAACTAACTTGTTCTTGGAAATCGATAACCATCTTCCCATTGGTGACTAATCTTCATTCCTGGTGACTATCTGAGTTTGAGAAAGAGTGAGAAGTTGTTAAAGCCTATGCTAGCACCCGCACGAGGAAATATATGAAGTTAATGAGGCTCTGAGTTTCTTGGTGGACCTGAGCATTTTGGTATTTCCTAGGAAGAGTATAAAAATTGCTTGTGGACAGGAGCATTGTTAGAATAAGGATATAGCATGTCTGAAAATTTATTTCTGTCACAGTTTTTGCAAAACTGCAAAATAGAATATTTTAACTAAGATAGTATTTTTTCCAAGGTCAAGGTATTGCTATAGTGATCATTTAAACTAAATACATCCTACCAGGTTAGTATGGTGAAAGCAAAAATAACAATAACCACGAATCATTATTAATAGCATTTAAGTGCAGTTTTCTATTCCAGCTTCTGTAAAATATCTGTAAATGTATACATTGATTCCAGGAAAGATTCATTCAGCATACACAAAGTTTTGTCATGCAACTAATACTGCCTTTAAATGAATGTTCTCCAAAAGAAATTTTTGGAATGATTTATCTGAATTGGGAATTTTAACAAACTATAGAAATGGTCCCTGAAAGTATAGTCTTGAATTGGGAATTTTAACAAAGGTGTCTGAGAAGTTTAAACAAACCACCTTATTCTCAAAATAGCTTTTCCTGCACCATGCTGAATTTTCAAAACCCCTGCTTTGACTTTTAGAACCATGTTACTTAAAATAGCTTGCAACTCCTCCAGTTTATGCCAGAAAATAATGGTCTCTCGTTTGTTAATAAACCATCAAATGGGTAAAGGTGGCTGGAAATAAAAATACAGGTTTATTTTAAACAATTTGGAACGAAGCTCCACATGATGAGGTTTACCTGAATAACTTCTGAGACCATCACTTTTGAAGGCTGTCAACCATTTGCCATGTTTATATCTTCTGGTATATTTGTTAAATCAGTATCATTATCACATAGTCACTCCTCATAAATATTTGAACTTGCGGTCTCGCAATGCATATTCTCCCACAATTACAGTTAAGAATGCTTTTCTCTCTCCACCTACATGCAGCTCTGTAATGATGTCCACATTTGCTTTCTCAGAGTTTCTGCTGTGACCACTGGCAGAAACAGCAGAGCAGAGCAGATGGTCTGCTGATTTGAGTAGAAAAATTCTTTGGCCTTTATTTAATTCAGTAGTTCTACTCAATCTGCTCAGGAGAGTCTAATGAGAGCACATAAGGATGCTGCTGTTAAGGTGAGGTAGGTTGGCAACATTTCTGTGTTTCCTGCCCACCCTTGGCTGGGCATTGTCAGTAGTTTTCTTATCTTTATAAAACTGTTAAATGGATCATTTAAATAATAAAAGCACTTTTTCCACATGGCATAATATTTTTAAAAAGTGGCTCTAGGTTTAAATCTTCTTACCTTTAGAGAATTTGTGAAGACCGGAAACACATATTTCTATGTGAACAACTGACGAGAAGTTGACCATCTCTTTGGCTGAAGAAATATTTCGGTCACCACTGAGGTTCTAATGTGGAAGGATCGGAATGAGTAGGACTGAAGTCATAAACAATTGGTGGGACTGTCTTTGGAACTGGAGGTTTATAGCAGAAGTAGCCGTGACACAGTATTTGAAAAGACCCGTTGAGTGCCCACCGCCTACCGATGTTGTCTGCGGTGACTCCACATCACTGCCTAGCTGATGCAGTGTTTTTACTTCTGTGAGAAAATGTTGATGTCAGGAACAGTATTCTTCATGATGGTTCTGATATCTAGAATGAAAATTTGCACTGGAAGATAATTCCAGTTGTTAGTTTCTGATTTGTAAGGTTAGCAGACTTTAAATTTCGGAAAATAAAAATGAGTAAAGATCTTTGCCTTGAAGTATTTATTGGAGTATTTATTTTTCAATTCCTTGACTGTCCAAGTGAGGCTCGAACCTAGGAATCATGAGGTCATAACCAGAGCTGAAACCAAGAGTCGTACGTTTAACCAACTAAGCCACCCAGGGCCTCCCCTTCATTTCTTTTATTGTCAGTAAAGTTTTTTGTTAGTTTGCGACATAAGAGCTGGTAATATAAACAATATTACATTATTATGTCAATTCCAGTATTAAAAATATCTCATCTGTAAAAAATACTGGAATTAGCAAGTTTGGGGGATACAGTGTTCCAGTAAACTGATTTTTTTAAACACTAACAGACAGGGCTTTTTTAATCGATAAAAACTGTCTTGAACAGAGTAGTGTGTATTAGTAGTAGAGTATTCAGGTAATGAATGCCTAGTACCATGCCTGAAACAAAAAGGGTGTTCATCTATAATTACTAGAGAAAGGGGCTCCGTTTCTGAGGATGTCTTCTCCTAACCCTGAATCTTAACAACTTGGCCAGTTATAGCTTTCTAAGTTCAAAATAATTTTACTCTCAGAACTTGGAGGAAATTAATCCACTGTCATTCAGTGTCTAGTTTTTAAGATAAAAAGCTTGTTGCCCATCTGATTCCTGTTTATTTGTAAGTAAGATTTTTTGTTTTGATTTGTTTATTGTTTTTTTAATCTTCTCTCTGGAAGCTTTGCAGTTTCTCTCTTATTGTTTGGATTATGATATTTCATTAAAATATGTCAAAATTGTCTTAAGAAAACACTCTTTTCTGTACTTGGAAGGCTCATTTAATCCCAAGCCTACAGTCTTTTATTCAGCTAAGAGAACATTATGTGTTTCATTATTTTCTCTCTCCTGTTTTCCCCTTCTGGGTCCAAATTTTGCCAAGCATTATGTCAGCCTTGTGGTTTTGAGTGAGTTAACCTCTAACATCTTTGATCATCAATTGCATTATTATAAAGTGGAAATTATAATCCCCAGGAGGCCCATACCCAATATGGTAATTATTCTTTCTCCTTCAGATGGCTTGCTCCTGTAAGCTTATCATTTTGATCAAGGCACTTGAATCTAAATATAGAGTTCTGGCTCTTAAGTGATGTCTGGGCTGATTTTAGCATGAAGGTTATTAGACATGACTCTGGTCTTCCTCAAGGTAGCACTGGCTAATTTCTGAAGGTTTCTTTGAATGCTGTAGCCTGTGTTATATAGCAAATACAGAGGTCAACACAAAGAGAAGAGTCAAAGTATATATGGAAAT
This sequence comes from Crocuta crocuta, assembly GCF_008692635.1. Classification (NCBI taxonomy): domain Eukaryota; kingdom Metazoa; phylum Chordata; class Mammalia; order Carnivora; family Hyaenidae; genus Crocuta; species Crocuta crocuta. The sequence goes on along the minus strand of NW_027528877.1, from coordinate 1,242,812 downwards.
GGAAGCTAGAATGTTAACTAGAAGTTGACACCAAGAGTCTGTTAGAAGGTAGAAATCTATAAAAGATCGGGGATCCATAGAATTTTCACATGAGTTCATCTGATGAATGGTTTCTTCCCATAACAGCTCTGGTCATGTCACACTCCTTAAAAATCTTCATTGGATTCTATTGCCTATAAAATTAACATCAGACTCTTACACTTAATATTCAAGTTGTCCAAAAGATTGGTTCTAGGGAAACTTTCCAGTCTTATCTCCTGCTACTCTCTACATATTCCTTCAGTCTAATCAAAATATATTACTCTGTTTCCCAGATCTATCCCGTGCTTTTCTATTGAGTGTGACTTCTCTCTGCCACTCATTTATTCCAGTGAAGTCCTTCTCTTTTAAAGTTCAGGGCTACAGCCTCTTCCTTTACCAAGCTCCCTCCAGTCTCTGGAACTCGACATTCTTCCTGTGTGGCCTAAAGCACATGACTTGTGCATCCTGTATAGCATCTAACATACTGCACTGAGTTGATTTTAGGTAGGAACTATGTCACACTCCTGTGTGATCTGTTACCGTCAAACAGTGCTTCATTTGTAATTTGTGCTCAATAAATGTGGTTGAATGAGTAAGTGAATGGAGGCATTGCAGTCATGTTGCATTGTAACATTTTACATGGAGCAAAGTAAATTTGGAGCATTTTGTTTATTTTAGTGGAGCTGACTAGTAACCAAAATTGTGTTTTGTTGACTATTTTGATTAGAAACTTTTATATCATCTCTGTGACTGCTTTTTGATGTTTATGAATAGCTATAGCACTTTGCTAATGACACAGGAATACTGTCAGCTATTTGGGAAATGCTTAGCTTTTAGTCCTATACTTCTAATAGTTTATATTAAGAAAAATGAAAATTAGGGGCGCCTGGGTGGCTTAGTTGGTTAAGCGTCCGGCTTTCGCTTAGGTCATGACCTCGCGGTTCGTGGGTTCGAGCCCCGCGTCGGGCTCTGTGCTGACTGCCAGCTCAGAGCCTGGAGCCTGTTTCAGTCTGTGACTCCGTCTCTCTCTGACCCTCCCCTGCTCATGCTCTCTCTCTCTCCTAGAAATAAATAAAAACATTAAAAAAAAGAAAAATGAAAATTAAATATAATACAGCTGTGACTGAAAACATTATACATTTTAATGAAATTTCTTTTACCATCTAACCTGTTTTGCCTGCAGAAATAGTTTGAAAATAAACTGACTTGTTACTTGGGATCGATGGTAATAAATCCAAGAGTTAAGGGCCTCTTTCAAAATGCATTCCTTCTTTTGCTTCTTTTCCACTGATAAAATTGAAGATAGTGAAATATCTCAGTCTTTAAGTTGTAGCTCTCCCTATAAGAAAGGTGTAGCTTTTATAAAGGTACTAGAAATTTCTTGATGGGTATGTGGAAGAGGAATAGGCAAGACATTACATGGCAGCTTGTAATGTGATTTATATTTGGGAGAAGAGCAGTTTTATTTTTGTGTCTTCAGTCATCAGGGTGACATTGATTTGTGGCAAGTCCAATGTATTCCTTCGCATTTTTTGCAGTAATAATGATACTTAAGAGAACAATACTTAAGTCTACTGAAAAGGACTTTTAAATTGGAAGGATTTACTCCCAGTCATCTCTTTGACAAATAGACAAAAAATATTTTAGTTTCTTTCAGGAAATGAGTGTTTTCAAGTTTGTAGTAATGTTTTTCCCCCTTTTAAATTAAAAAATACTTAACGTCCACTTTGTAAAAATGTCTTTTGCAGGTAAGGATAGATGCTGTGAGAGTGGTGGAGGACCAGGGACAAACACTCAAGCCTTCCAACATAATGCTAACAGTATTAACAACAACATATAATGATATGAGCAGCTAATATGTATAATGCAGGTCATTTCTATGTACCATCACTAGGACACTGAACATGGGAAGTCAAGCACCTTACTTGAGGTCACACCATCATTAAGAGGGTTCAAGTACAGGTTATCTCAGTATAACCCAGAGATGTAGTACTCTGTGGTTTCAACTTTCATTATTGATTAATTGATTAAGGATCAAATTAGCTTTATTAAATAATTCATGATTCAGGCAGCATCAGATCTAGCAAGAGCAGGGAAACTCCCTGTGGTTTCACTCCTTAAACAAAGCTTTTGAGTAGATACAAATTCCCTAACAAAATAAGGAATAACTTTAAACCTGATGTCACAACATTAGTATTAGTGCTAGTCTCCTCAATGTTATTTTGTCTCATTGCAGAGAATCTCTGTCACAATCATAAAGATAGAATAAAACTCTTTTATTATAAATAAAAGTTTCTTATTTATAATAAAGATATGATGGAAACTGAAATGGGGATAAACTTTTTGTAGTTTATCAACTGAATCAAATGTAATCCATTCTAAACTCTGGATGTTAACACAGAATTAGATTTAATGCCTAAGCGCATAGGAGGTTAACTAATTGTGTTAGATTTAGAGGAAGACAAACAAGTATGATTTTCAGCACTAGTAAAGGAGACACCCTCACATAAGAAAAACTCTACTTCATTGAAATTACCTAGAATGTTTTTATAATTGAAAACATATGAAGAAATTATTTCAACTTTAATGTAATAATGAGTACAGTGATTCACTACTTCAAATGGTTTATTGTTTACCTTTCTCCATTTTTCCCACCTATTTTATGTTTCTTAGCTTTCCTTTTCTGCCGCCTTTTGCACTAATCTAGTGTTTTTACATTATTTCACTATTTCATATTTCACTCTTTTATTTTGTAGTTTTACACTATTTTGCAGCTCCTTTGGTGACTGACCTTGACTTTTATAACATGCATCTTTGATTTACAAANTCTTTTTTTTTTTTTTTTTAAGTTTTATTTATTTAAGTAATCTCTGCACCTAACGCGGGGCTTGAATTCATGATGCAGACATCATGAGTTGCATGCCCTTCCAACTGAGCTAGCCAAGCTCCCCAGACCACATAACTCTATTATTGTCCTTGCATCCTTTGTGCTGATGTTGTCATATATTTTAATTCTACACATATTTTAAATTTTATAAGATGTTGGTATGTTCATTGATCTGTTCATTCAGAATTCACTTTGAATTACCAATATGTTTGCTTTTCCATTGCTCTTTCTTGCATTCTGCAATTATTTTAAAAAAATTTTTTTAATGTTTATTTATTTTTGAAAGACAGAGACAGAGCATGAGTGGGGAAGGAGCAGAGAGAGAGGGAGACACAGAATCCGAAGTTGGCTCCAGGCTCTGAGCTGTCAGCACAGATATTTCAAAGATATTTCCCCACCTTAGGTTGCTTCTAAGATTTTCCCTTGCCTTTAGCTGAGCATAATTATTAGTTTTAAATATTTCTCTGCTTAATATGCATAGTGCTTCTTACTTCTTTGATTTAATGGCTTTCCTCAGTTTTAGATTCTTTTTAAATGTTTATTTTTATTTTTGGGAGAGAGAAACATAGCACGAGTAGGGGAGGGGCAAAGAGAGAGGGAGACACAGAATCTGAAGCAGGCTCCAGGCTCTGAGCTGTCAGCATAAAGCCTGACGTGGGGCTCATACTCACAAACTGTGAGATCCTGGCTGGAGCCACAGTGGATGCTTAAGTGACTGAGCCACCCGTGCACCCCAGTTTTGGAGCATTTTGACCATATAAAGAAAGTTCTTTAAATATTGTCTTTCTAGTTCTTTCTCAACAGCTATTATGATCTTTTTTCCTGTCTCATATATACTTTATGCTCTTTTTCTTTTCTACTTTGCTTTTTTTGTATCAGTCTGAATATTTTTACTGAGATATTCCAGTTCACTAATGTTTTCAGCTATATCCAATCTGCTTTTAAGGCCATCTGAGTTTTTAATTCCATTATTATTCTTTTCAATAATATTTTTTAAATATCCATGTTTTAAAACAAATGTTTAAAATGTTTTAAAATATCTATTTTGTTCATTTTTATAGATTTGAGTTTTTATGAATTCTTCGTTTTTGTCTTCTGTTTTCTTAAAAACATTAGTTGCAATTACTTTGAAGTCTATATCCTGTCTCTTCAATATCTAGATCTTTTTCCATGGTCTGTTTCCCTCCTGCCCCATCCTGCCCCTGTTACTTTGGATCCCTGTGGGCTTCTTATCAAATGTTGGGCATTGTGTATGAAAAATTGTACAAGTTCTAGATGAAGTCACATTCTCCCTGAGGATATTCATTCTATTCTCTAATCAGATGGATAATCTCCAATACATTAGTGAGAGTAGCTCAGATGACCAAAGATAACTACTGTAAGGAGGAGTAGTGGATGGTATAGTTTAATGATAAAAGATTTAAAGCTAGGCAAATCTAGAAAAAAAAGAGGGAAGATGTGTCTAAAAACTAGCAATGAGGAACAAGAACTTATGCCCACCTCCGGATGCAGGGCCATTGAAAAGTATGGAACAGCGATCTTCAGAGATAATCAGGTTCAGTTAGAATGAAGGAGAAATTGAGAGAAGTGGTTGGATTTTGTGGGATTTTGTTCATGATTAACTTAGATCCAGAGGAATAATAAAGGATTTTGGTAGCTGGGGAAATGTGGATGATGAGGTAAGAGGAGGTGATGTACGCATCCTAAGTAGAGAATATGGGGCCCAAGAAAGGATGACCCCGGAGTTCTTGTCTTGGAGTGACTGACATCAACAGGGGAAAGGGCATAAAGAGATCAATTTTGAGGGATTCAGACATATAATCATGGTGAAGTTGTTAAGGAGGCAGAATCTTTCTAAGCACTCAAAGTTCTGTGTTATCCTGTTAACTATTCCAGTGACCATTTGGAAGGAGAGGTATGTGGTCATGGAGATCAGAAGCTTCCACTTCATTCCTAGAGTGTGTTATCAGAGATAAAAATTAAGAGATTGATTTTGAAGATACTTAGGAAGTGAAATTAGCAGGACTTGGTGAAAAATGGATATAGGATGTGAATAGTGGGGCATCTCAGAATTACTACTAAGTTTCTGGCGCATGTAACTAGATGGCTTATGGCGATGTCATTGACTGAGTTGGAGACACTGGAAGAGGATCGCTTTGGGTAGACAGTGACACCCTGAGTTTGATTTGGATTTTCTGAGTTCAAGGTGCATTTGAGTCATTCAAAAGGGGGTATCACACAGCCAATTAAATATATGGGTATACTGCTTCACAGAGATATCTGAGCAAGAGATATAAGTTAGTGAGTATCTGCCTATAATGTGGTAATTGAAGTTTTTGGTTTGAATAAGCTGGCGAAAGGAGAGGCAACAGGCAGAGGCTAGCCAAGACTGTCCACATGATACTGAGGGGTACATAGAATGGAGGATGAAAAAAGTCCATTTTCCTTACCTTTGAGGAGATCTTTGGTGACAGGGTGGGTTAGAACCTTCAGAGTAGAGCCCTTGCATTAGATTTGAAGAACTTTGTTGGTAAAAGAAGAAAAGGTAGATGTTTTAGCTGGAGGGAAACTTCAGCATCTTTTGTTTTTAAATCTGGGGGCTTCAATATGTTTAAAAGCCAATGAGAGGAATTTGGGTGAGAAAAGCTTAAATACCGGAAGAGCAAGAGAATCTAAAGTAAAACTCTTAAGAAGCTGGCAGGGAAAGAGGGTTGTATTAGTTTCCTATTGTTGCTGTAACAAATTACAACAAATTTAGTAGCTTCAAACAGCATACATTTATTCTCTTACAACTTCAGAAATCTGAAGCCAGGTGTCAGCAGGGCCTTATTCTTTCTGGAGGCCCCATTTCCTTGCATTTTCTAGCATCTGGAGGCCACCTGCATTCCTTGGCTCTTGGTCCCTCATCATTCTGACCCCTGATTCACTTGGACATCTGATTCACTTTCTTTCTGCTTCTAGTGGTGCATAGCCTTCCCTGGCTCTGACACTCCTGCCTCACTCTTATAAGGACACTTGTGAATACCTTGGAGCCACCTAGATAATTCAGGGTGATCTTCCCTTATCAAGGTTTTTAACTTCATCACCTCTGCAAAACTCTTTTTACCATGTAACATAACATACACACAGCTTCCAGGCACTAGACTGTGGACTTTTTTGGCTGTTAGGAACATTATTCAGTCTGTCACAGGAGACAAAGTGAGTCTTTAGAAAATAGAAGGGAACAGTTTCTAATTTAATGAGAAAGATAGAAGGTAGAACCTATGCAAGATATAGGCAGTTTATATGTCTGTAGTGGAAATATATTATGTGGCTGATGATGACTGTTCTCTCTTTAAAATCAAATTGGTTTCACTTGCTTCAGGGCAGAAACACAGACAGGAGATCTGTACCTGAAGAAGATCTGTACCAGAAGAAAGTTCCAGCCAAAAAACAAGAGCACTCCTTCATTTATTTATTTTTTTAACGTTTATTTATTTTTGAGACAGAGAGACAGAGCATGAGTGGGGGAGAGGCAGAGAAAGAGGGAGACACAGAATCTGAAACCGGCTCCAGGCTCTGAGCTGTCAGCACAGAGCCTGATGGGGGGATCGAACCCATGGGCCTTGAGATCATGACCTGAGCCAAAGTCGGACGTCTAACCGCCCGAGCCACCCATGCGCCCCAGCACTCTTTCATTTAGCTAATAGTAATAACCTGCTGGGAACCCGATGGGTACAGGGATGCAAAGATTTCAACACACAATCTTTCTGTAGTTGGAGATTTTCAGTGTGCTGAATGATCATTTTACCAGAGGAGTTTAGAAAAGATTCCTGGGTACTAAGTTACACAAGATGATCCCATAGACAATTCTAATATGTGCTGATTGTATAAATAATATTTACTTCTTAAATAAAATATATTTTATTTTATGTATTTTTAATTTATTTTTTTAAATAAAAATGTTTTAATGTTTATTTTTGAGAGAGAGTGAGCACAAGCTGGAGAGGGGCAGAGAGAGGGAGTGACAGAGGATTTGAAGCAGGCTTTCCACTGATAGCAGAGAGCCTAAAGCTGGGCCCGAACTGACAGCTGTGAGATCCACATGAATTGAGCTGAAGTCAGCTGCTTAACTGACTGAGCCACCCAGGTGTCCCTATTTTTTAAATTTTTAAAATATTTATTTAAATAATCTTTACACCCAAAGTGGAGCTCAAACTCATGACCCTGAGAGCAAGAGTCACATGGTTTTCTGAACCAGCCAGGCGCCCCTTATATAAATATATTTTAAAGAAATTGGGGCGCCTGGGTGGCTCAGTCGGCTGAGCGTCCAACTTNTATTCTGTTTTTCTACCTTAATAATAATAAACATTAAAAAAAAGAAAAAAAAATAGGTAATATATCAGAGAATGTATTAAATGTCAATACCAGAAATAATTGCCAAAAGTAAAGAATACAGTAAAGATTCTTAAGGAGCCATTGTCAGTATTTGAGAAGTTCAGAGTTCATGGCATTCTACTTTTATTAAATACTTGATCTTTAACTTGAGGAGTCTTATAGCTTTTTATATTTTAATTTTACAGGAATAGTAAATAATTATAAAATTATAAAAATAAATGCATTAAAAATAACCATTCATGATATATCTCTCTTTAATTTTACTTTCCTCCCTTGAGATCACATTGTTAAGAATTTGACATGGATTCTTCTAGGTCTTTTTGTATGTGCTTACTTATACTTAATGGATATATGTAAAACTATAAGTATTTTCTTCATTTTTACACAAATAAGGTCATACTAAATTATTGTTCTGTAATTTAAAAAATTCAACAGCATGATTTTGCAATCTTTTTTGTTAATCCATACCTCACTACTATCAGTTGCTATCTAGAATTCCATAGTCTGTGGTGTATTTCATTAATATGTACCATTTTCTTTTTTTAAAATTTTTTAGTGTTTATTTTTATTTTTGTGTGTGACAGAGACAGAACAAAAGCGGGGTGAGGGGCAGAGGGAGAGGGAGACACAGAATCCGAAGCAGGCTTCAGGCTCTGAGCTGTCAGCACAAAGCTGACGCAGGGCTCGAACCCACGGACTGTGAGATCATGACCTGAGCCGAAGTCAGACGTTTAACCAACTGAGCCACCCTGATGGCCAATATGTAACCATCTGAATATATAAATTGTTTCTATTTTTTTCCTAGTTAACAATGAGTGAACATCCCTCATTTATATATTTATAAACATCCCTTTATGAATATTTAGGCTATTTGGTAGGTAAGAAAAAGAAAAGTTATACCAAAGGGTGTGACTTCTTAGGATTTTTATAGATGCTGCCACATTTCCTTCCTTAAAGTTTGTTGTCATTTATTCTTTCATCGGTGTTTGAGAGTACCACCCTTTTCCTAACACTGATGTCAGTATTTGACATTATCCATCTTAAAGTTTTGTCCAGTACTGAAAATGCCTTATTTTAACATACACCTCTCTTATCGTTAGGAATATATTTTCAAGTTTCAAGTGGTATAATATGTTTATGTGTGTTTAAATTATGTGTTCATTTCTGCCCTTTGTTCATTTAGGGGGGTTATTTGTTTTGTTTTTTTTTTGGTTGATTTTTACAAACTTTTTGTATATTCTGGATATATGTCCTCTCTTAAGTATGGTGCACATACATACCCTCAGCCTATGCCTTGCACTTGAGTTTTACATATGGAGTCTTTTATGACATAAACATTACAAATATTTGTGAGTTAAATGTGTTAACCTTTTTTAGGACTTGTAGGTCTTACTTGGTGAGGCTTTTCCTACCACAAGATTATTATACCATTTTTTTGATTACTTCTTCCAACACATTTATAAATTAGTTAATTTTTAGAAATATCACATTAGTGTTCTCATTCTGGAGTCCATTTTAGTATATCATGTTAGGTAAAGAAATCTGTATCGTTAGTTTACTCAAATGGATACAGTCAGTCTTGTTTGAATGTCTTACCCTTTCTCCATTGATTTTCAATACCATTGTTGTATATGCATATGGATGTATCAGTACCTTTTTAAAAAATGGATGACTATAGCTTTATATTATATCAGGTATATCAGGTATGAAAAGACACTCTTCATTGATCTTGTTCTAACTTTCTTGGCTATAGTTGCACATATTCTTTCCTCTGAAACAGTTTGAGTAGCATAGGAAATTATCTATTTGTTAAAGGTTACACAGAATTTATCTGTGAAACAAACTGTCTGGGGCTGGCCCACCCTTTGGGATGGTGGCTCTTTGACAGCTTTCTTCTATGGTAACTGATGTCTTCACATTGTCTGTGTTTTTGGATTCAATATATGTAAATTATATTGTCCTGGAATATTAATCATTTCATAAAATGGAGAAAGTTGTTTCTCAATATTCTTTGAATTTTTTATTTCTCTGGTATTATTTCTTCTTTTGTATATTGATACTTTATCTTTTTTATCTCCTAGATTTGTTTCTCTATCCATTTTATTTTTGTTCCCAAAGAACAGATCTTATTTATTAGCTCTACCAGTTTACTTTTTTCTAAGTTTTAATTTTTACTTTTGTCTTTATTAGTTTATTCCTTCTGCTTTGCTCATGTTTAATTTAATGACATATTCTAATATTTGGATGCTAATGAAATTGTTTTCATTCTTGTTTATTAATAGATATGTTGTTTAAGGCTGTGAGTTATGATATGAGAACTGTTTTAGCAGTATAAGATGTGATTTATTGTGTTTCCATTATATTCATTATTACTACTATACAGATATTCTGCAACTTCTGTTTTTTCTTAGTTACGTGAAGAGTCTTAAAATTTTTAGATACTTCCTAACCCCAGATTTAGTAGTAATTTTCATGTTGTTGTATTGTGATCAGAAATTGTTGTCTGTACTCCTTCCAGTGTGAGAATTTTGGAGAGGTTTATCTGTGACCTAAAATGTGACCAGATTTTTATTTGCTACATCACTTTCTTAAAGAGAAGTTACAGTCTCTGATTTAACCTGAGAATTCAGCATGTGACAGTTAAATCCATATTATTAATTATATTAACCTATTTCTATTTTTATATTTATAGCTACTTTTTAATCTGCTTGTTCTTTGGGGTACCTGTCTGGCTCAGTCAGTAGAGCATGTGACTCTTTGTTCTCGGTATTATGAGTTCAAGCCCCATGTTGGGCATGGAGCCTACTTAAAAAAATCTGTTTGTTCTTCATGATTAGAGAGGGTTAGTTAATAAGTTTCTATCTGATTTTCCTTATATTTCCTGTATGGCATGCTTTACAAATGTGTATTATATGACACCTAGATATTCATAGTCAGCATATTTTTATTGTGATTCACATCGCTCATCATTATGAAGTCTTCTTCATTGCTTTTTTAACTCTGTCCTGGGTTCAGTCTTGCCTGATATTGACCCTTGCATTCTTTTTTTCCCTCCCTCCCTGTCTCCTCTCTTTGTTCTTTCTCCACTCCTTCTTCCCTCCTTTGTTCCCTTTCTCTCCACCCANCGCGAGATCATGACCTAAGTGAAAGTCGGACGCTTAACCGACTAAGCCACCCAGGCGCCCCTCTCTCCACCCATTCTTTTGTTTTCAAACTCTTTCAGTTGGTTACAGTGATCCTTCTCTCACAGAATAGAGTGGAATCTTCCTAATAATTCAAATGCAGACTGTTTTTTTTTCCTTTCAGTGAGTAAATTTGGCTCTCCTAAATACTGAGAGAACATAAAAGTTTAGTGTGAGTACTGTTATTTTATTTTACATTATGTTTCAAAACTTATAGGTTTTGGAAAAAGAATTCACAATGTGTTCTGCCTTTTTAGCATTGTGTTCTTTTAATTGGAAATGTTTATGTTTCTGTTGTCATGACTGCAACAACATAAGAAACCTTCATCCTCTTATTTATTTACAGGTTTATTTATTAATCCCCTCTAAGGGGCAATAATAAAATTAATATTTTTCCTCTTCCTCTTCCTTTTCTACTAGCTGATTTGAGCATTATAAAATAATTTACTTAAATTCTTTTGCAGTTTATCAGTTTTAAATAATATCTTTTGATCTGAGTAACATTCCATGTTTTTCTTCCTTTGACTTTCATCTTCTTTTGTTTGTTTTATCGTTTCTGCTTTGTTAAGGTTTATACTGCTTATATTTTATTATAGCAACATAATGACATAGTGATTTAGTCTCATAGTAGTTTTGGTATTTATTATAATTTATTATTACCAGAGTTTTACTCTGATTTTCCCCGCCATCTCTTGGATGACTACAGTTTATCTTCTAGTAAATTCCTCAACAAGATTCCATGGGAACACGATTTTATGAGTTTGCATATGTTCAAAACTTTTAAACATTCACTGTTGCCTTTATAATGAATGAGTTTGGCTAGATTTTACAGTCTCATTTATAGTTCTTTCCTCAAGGATTTCACAGGCATTACTCTATCCAGTGGTGTGACCAGAGGCGGTGGGGTGCACCTAAGCATGTTGTTGAGTGCTGTGGATAAATACTGCACCTGATGTACCCTCCTCCCTTAAAGCTACTAGAGCTTTTTTGTCTTGATGTCCAAGGATTCTTTACATTTGAAGTCCAGTAACTTTAATAAGATATCTTTACTGTTGGCTGTTAAAATGTGTTTCTCAGGGGAAGTATGCCCTTTCAATAGGTATTTTATTACAAAAATCTTTCTTTAAAAAACATTTTAATGTTTATTTATTTTTGAGAGAGAAAGAGACAGCATGAAAGCAGGGAAAGTGCAGAGAGAGGGAGATGCAGAATCCCAAGCAGGCTCTAGACTCTTAGCTGTCAGCACAGAGCCCCACACGGGACTCGAACCCATGAACTGTGAAATCACAATCTGAACCAAAGTCGGATGTTTAACTGATTAACCCACTCAGGCTCCCCCCGAAATACTTCTTCTTCTTCTTCTTCTTCTTTTTTTTTTTTTTTACAAATAGTTTATTGTCAAATTAGTTTCCGCATAACACTCAGTGCTCATCCCCACAAGTGCCCTCCTCCATGCCCATCCCTCCTCCCCCCCACATCCATCAGTCCTCAGTTTTTGTTAGCATTCAAGAGTCTCTCATGGTTTGCCTCTCTCCCTTTCCCCCACCATTTCCCCCCTTCTTCTCTCCCTTGTTCCTCTGTCAAGTTCCTCCTAATCCTCCTATATGTGCAAACATATGATATTTGTCCTTCTCTGCCTGACTTATTTCGCTCAGCATAACACCCTCAAGGTCCATCCATGTTGCTACACATGGCCAGATTTCATTGTTTCTCATTGCCATGTAGTATTCCATGGTATAGATAAACCACATCTTCTTGATCCATTCATCTGCTGATGGACACTTAGGCTCTTTCCATGTTTTAGCTATTGTGGAGAGTGCTGCTATGAACCCAAAATACTTCTTATGTTTTATCTTTATACATATACTCTTTTCTATGATTTTGATTTTCTTCTATGGAGATTCTAGTTATAGGCATGGAGGTCTCCCTTAAATTTAAAAGTTTTGCTTCTCTCTTTGGCTGTTTTCCTTGTATCTCTCATCTGTTTACTTTACCTCTGATTTCACTATAGATTTCAGTACATAGCAGTAAAGTCTCTTGAGCTCTGCCAGCTGACGTTTCATCTCCTTATTTTCGTGGTGTTTATTCTTTGTTGCTTTTAATTTTCTGGTTTGTGGGTGAACATACATGATTTTGCTTCATTCCTTTTTATTCCTGGTTTCAGTGTATAGTCTTAAATTTTATCTGAAATTTGGCAGAACTTTTCTTGCAAGTAGTCTTCTTCTGCCTTCTGTTTTTCCTGTACCTTTTCTCCTTTCTCTACATTGTTAGGATGCTTGTATGGATTCAGCAGTGGTTCCATGTTATTATTCACCTTCAAGGAATGGGTGGTTCTTGGAACATGTTTATGAAAGTTTCATGAAGAAAAGAGTCAAGGTCCAACTGCTAAATTAAGAACCTTTTCCATTTTTATGTTTGATTTTTTTTCAGTCTTTAATTCATCTATGTTAATGGAAATGGGAAATTATAATTTTTTTAAAGTTTATTTTGAGAGAGAGAGAGAGAACACACACAAGTGGGGGAGGGGCAGAAGGAGGGAGAAAGAAAATCCCAAGCAAGCTTCACACTGTCAGTGCAGAGCCTAATATGGGGCTCAAGCTCCTGAACTGGGAGATCATGACCTAAGCTGAAACCAAGAGTCAGATGCATAACTGACTGAGCCTCTCAGGCGTCCCTGAAGTTTTCTTAATATCATGACTTCCCTCTGCTACAGAGGTATGATGTTCCTTGCAGAGATGGATTTCTGACTTCCTTTGGTTTTTATTTTTTTTTTTTCAGCCTTAAAAAAAAGTCTTTATTTGTTTTTTAAGTGATCTCTACACCTACCATGGGGCTCGAACTCACAACCCCAAGATCAAGAGTCACACACTTGACTGACTAAGCCAGACAGGCGCCCCTGCTTTTTATTTATTTGGGTTTTTTTTGAGGATTTTTGTACTTAAGTTCATGGAGGATATTGATGAGAAATAAGATTGTGTTCAGACACCAGTCTGATATTCCCATCTGCAGGAAGATATAAATTGTTCTTTCAGGAAGTGTTAGGAATTTTATCTTTTCTCTTTGGAATTGTCCCATTTCCCACTATATCTAACATGACTCCTTTTTCACTCAAATTATTTAGCCATCTGTGGGTCTTTTTTGTTTAATTGTTTATAACTTTCATTTGCTCAGGGAACTTCTCTTCTGCCTTCTTCTTATTTCTTACGCTTTTTTTGTTTACTCTTTCTGTGACTCGTATTTTATTTGTGTTTATCTTTCTGGATTGTTCCTCCATGGTTTTTTTTCTTCTTTCCTTTTTCTTCATTTCTTCGACCTTTACATTATGAGAGACCCTCTCTCAACTTTCTCTTCCATACCACTCAATAGTGTTTAGTTTTATTATAGTAATATGTTACTATATTTACATACTATTTATAATATCCAGGATGGTCTGTGGTTCTTTGATCTCTCCTGTTAACACACTGTTCTATTTTATCAGTGTTGTAGCACCTTGAACCTTCACCTGATCTAAGGAGTCCCATTAGACTTAAAATTCTAATTTTTTTCTCAATTATTGCTGATATTTTGGGAAGGGGCTTATTTTTTGTTCAGACTTTTATCCTTTTCCCTGTTATTTATTTTCTTCAAATGTTTAGTAATCCTTGGTTGTCTCTTTTTTAATGTAGAATTACTTATTTGGATCTATTTCCTTTTTTTTTTTTTATCTTTTTCGGGAAGTTTTGGTTGCTTCGGCTTTGTCATTCCTTTACTCGTAAGCATTTATATAGTATTTATAATGAGCTTCTATTTTTAAAAATATATACTCTAAACTTAATTTCTTCACCATCATTTCTCTGATAAATTCCTGCTGTAATTGCGTATGCTCTTATCAGTCTAATTCCAATGACCTTCTAGCTTCTACAAATTAAATTCTTTAAAAATTTTTTAAAATAATATTTATTTTTGAGAGAGAGACAGAGCACAAGCAGGGGAGGGGCAGAGAGAGAGAGAGGCACAGAATCCAAAGCAGGCTCCAGGCTCTGAGCTGTCAGCACAAAGCCCGACACAGGGCTCAAACCTATGAACCGCAATATCATGACCTGAACTGAAGTCAGATACTTAACCAACTGAGCCACTCAGGCACCCTGCTTCTAGAAATTCTTTTACTGCATGGCCAATATACCTGCATTATATCCCAGCATAGTTTTTAAAAAAGTACATTTCTTATATCCCAGTGTAGTTTAAAAAAAAAAGATTTTTTTCTTTTCTACGAAGGAAATACTTCTTTTTTTCATGCCCTCTTACTTCTTCTTGTCAATTTAAGGTTTTGGGAGCATGAAGAAAGGTAGGTGCTGGTTTTCTGTCTCTGCTCTTTCTCTTGAAATTTATCTAGAAAATTTCAAAGACTGTTTTTCTTACAAAGACCTTAAAGTATATGAAATATGATGGGTATAGACAAGATGTTTATCTTTTTATAGCTTGTATTTTTATTAATTAAAACTTATATTGTAAGCTCATATATAAGAAAAAATTAATGACTTTTGTCTGTATTTGGCCACCTGATCCTGCTGTTTTTACCTCCTTTTTATCTTTGAAATTCTTTCTAATTTGGTAATTTCCATTTCTCTCTTGGACTCATTTAGATCCATCTCCGGGTTTTCCTAACTTCTAGTTACCATTCTCAGAAAAACACACTTCATCTTCCACACTGAGATAAAATTCACATCTTATCAAATATTGCTGCCTTTGAGGATGAGAGTCAGATTCCTCCGCGTGACATAGAATGACCTTTCTTGCCTGGCTCTTCCCTCCATGTTTCTCCAGATTCATCTTTGTGTATGTTTTATTTACCTGGAATTACCTTCATTCTGGAGTCTTTTTTTCACTTAGGGAATATGTCTGCTCTCTCATGGTGAAGTTAAGCTCTTTTACTTTTATAGTTCCATCACTTAATTAATACTCATTTACAGAATTTAACACTTTGTTGAAATTATTTTTAAGTGTCCCTCTGCCCTCCTGCAGACAGTAGTTCCTTAGTAGGCAGGCAGAATGTTCCTAGAAAACTATGTCAGTTATAGAATATATAGGCACTGTTAAAATACTTTGAATGAAACTTGGTTTGGTAATATTTATCATCACTAGGGCTTATAAGTCATTCAGTAATCTCTTTGAAAGAAGGAGTATTCTATCAATTTTTAAATCAATGAGAAATCGTAGCCATTCCTGATAGATTGAAAGCTGTGAGAGTAGAGGGGGAAATAGAATAGAGGTATCAGATCAGCCTCATCAAGTGAGAAGTCATGTCATGTCACATACAGAGAGAAGCAAAGCACTTTAGGAGAGTAAGATAAGCTTGTAGAACTTGAGGTACTGAGTTTATGTCTAAAGATCTAGACCATTAATTCCTATCATAAAACTTTTTAAGATTTTTGGAAATCGGTGTTCTGAGGACAACAGTTAAATGTAGTGTTTACATTACTGACCACTAGTAGAACTATGTCAGATAGCAAAAGAATATCTAAATGTTCCTGTGAAGAAGACTGTGTGCTTTTGTTCAGAATAAATCATAAGGCTAGCAATTGTTAAGACGAGAAAGGAGGCTTGTCCACTATGTAACCGGAGCGACTAGTCTTTCCACATTGATTGTGACTGAACATAATGCCTACTGTGTACAGAAAGCACTCTGCTAGGTATGCTGGGAGCAGCAGAGAAAATGAGAGACTGGGCCTCACCCTTAAGGACTATATTTTCATAAGATAGAAAGCTAGGGCCTATAGAAGGATTTATTAGCTATTAAAACAATGTATTCATTTGTGCAGGGTGACATGAGCAATAGAAGAGTTTAAGTTTTAAAAATGTGCAGAGGTGCCTGGGTGGCCCAGTCGGTTAAGCATCTGATTTCGGCTCAGGTCATGATCTTGCAGTTTGTGAGTTCAAGCCCTGGCATCGGGCTATGTGCTGACAGCTTAGAGCCTGGAGCCTGCTTTGGATTCTGTGTCTCCCTCCCTCTCTCTCTCTGCCCCTCCCCCGCTTGTGCTCTGTCTCTCTTTCTCAAAAATGAATAAACGTTTCTCTCTCTCTCAAAAATAAATATTAAAAAAATTTAATGTACAAAATAAGGAATAGTATAATTCAGATGGAGGAATGACTTCTTCGAGAGGTGACTACTGAGCTGAGATTTTGAGGGAGATGATGAGACTCTTCAGGTGACCTGAAGAGTCAATGAGCTGCCCCAGAATGGGTGGCACAGTAGCACAAAATACAGGGGGGAGATGAAAGGGCAGAACAAGTTATGTTTTGTGTAAGGCAGGTGATTGGTTGATTTCTTGTCCAAAGAAGTATTTGTAGCACTTACCAATCAAGAACTATTCTTCTACTTTATAACATTTGTTTGTTTTTTTGTGTGTGGGTTTTTTTTTTTTTTTTTGGTATAAAGCCACTGGGTGAGATAACACGATGGTAAATTAGGCATGTCCTAACCTTTAAGGAGCCCACATTCTAAATGATAGAAAGTGCACACATAGGAAATAGTAGCTTGACTAAATTAGTATATGATAAAAGGTAAAGAGACAGGATGGAAAAGATGGATGTGGTTGGAATCTGTAAAACGGGATTAAATAATACTTGCTTTACCGGGTTGTCAGAATAAAGTAAAATAACGTACGTAAAGTGCCTAACCCTTAAGAGGCAACTTATGTGCATACATTGTCTCTCCCTTCTTCTCTGTCAATTCTAAGGTAAACTTGTACCCAAAAAAAAAAAAAAAAAAAAAAAGTTTGAAGGAACAGGATCAGTGATGCTTTCAGAAGAGGTGTCTCGTGTTGGGCCTTGAAAGATGGGTGGGGTTTAGTGATCGAATTTTGGGAACAAAGAAGTGGACATACAGAATGTGCTTTTGGAAGCTACAGGAAGCTTTGTTGATGTTGAGTGGGAGAAGTTTGAAAGGCAGGCTTGGAACCTAGAGGTTGGCTGGTACCTGGATAGAATCCTCCCCTGCCCCAGTCCTACCTTGTAAACCACTCTGACTAATGGTTTACATGTCATCATGGGTCAGCTCCTTTGGTAAGCAGGAATCAGGAGCTATCCACTTTGAATTCCCTGCAGCAAATAGCATAGTACTTTACACAGAGTAGGGCTCTCCACACATATTTATTGACTTAGTAAAGATAACACGTGCTTTGGTACATCAGAAACAAGGACTGTATAATGACATTCTATGCTAATATTGTATCAAATCATATAGTACAATGTGGGAAAAAATGTGGGAAAGAATATTGTAGAGTAGAATACTGGGGTGTCCTGCAGAGAGCTGGATCTGGGTTTCGCCGTAGCCTATTGACTTACACACTTTGTGAACCTAGGCAGGTTCTTTTGCAAAATGAACTTATATCTAAAACCATTTCTTAGCTCTCTGTTCTTCTGGCATTTGTTTCCTCATCTGTTGACTAGCTAGTGCCTATCTCATAGGGTTGTTATAAGGATTAAGTGAAAACTAGCTCAGTGCCTGGTTCATATTGGCTGCTCACATATATTGTATTAATAGTCATAGTAATAGTTAATTCTTCTTATTCTTAATTCACATTGGAACCTTGATATGTGTCTTTTGAGGGGCAAAATGTACTCTACTGCTATCAAAATATTGAGCAAGAACCAAAGTAATGTACAGTGCTGTCCTATATATTTCATTGTGGATCCTGCTGCATTAAGCTCAAAATCCTGTTTCATCAAATTTCAGTTTTGGAAATAAGGACCTGAGACACAGTCTAAGGAAAATGCATCTTAGGCCCCATTCTCTGCGATAGCAAAGCATTTTCAGCACCTGCCTTGGTCTCTTCCAGGCGACACACAAACTTGATTTCCTCAACCCTCACAGCAGTTCTAAAATTGTTGGCCATGGATTTTTATCCTCATTTTGCAGAAGCTGAAAAAATTAAGGATCAGGTGACAAGGTTAGTGAGTATGAAAGTCATTTATAATAATGGTAAAAAAAAGGCATAGGCTAAAGTTAAATTTTGAATCAGGGTCTATAATAAGTAGGAAGTAAGGTAAAGCACAGTCAATATGAACACTTGGAAAGGATCACTGATAAAGGACACTCTGCCCATCTTAAGTGTGAATGTCATCTCATTAGTCTTTCTGCCTATTGACCAGGAAAAAGTGTGTGTAAGTTTCATTTTTCAAAGACCATGACCTTTTTGGCAACATAGAGTCACAAAATGCCACATTTTGCTCTTCGTGGTTTTCACTGAAAATTTTTAAACTTCAATTTTCAAGTGTTCCAAAGAGATGACCTATCACACGAGTTGTCTGTCAAGTGTTTTTTTTAAGCCCTTATAGGGCAGGGCAGGTATATTGCGCTGTAATAAATATAGAGCCTGGGTATCATTTTTACTTGAAGGATGTATTTTAGTGTTTAAAAAGCTCTATAGTGTCAAGTAAAACAGCATCTTCGAATTCCCACTCACCTAGACCCCAAAATGCGGAATCTGCTTTGAGAACCTCACTTTATGTCCCCATCAGCTATCAAGTTCTGCGTATTCTTTTCTCCCAATCACTTTTCAAAGAAAATGTCATTTCTTCCTTGAAGTGGTAATGTCACCTATGGTGTATAGTTTCTTCTATTCCAGTGCCTCCCTGGTACTTGGTGTCTAGTCACTATTAGACTCACTTAGCCCAGTACTGGGTATGATTTTTTTTTTTAAATTTAAAAATGTATGATCTCTATTCCACTTTGAGATAGTGACCATATCTTATTCTACAATATGTTCCTACCACCTAATGCACTGCCTAACACCTGGTAGGCACTTTGTGTCATTATTTAGTGACACAAACTGCTTTGATGATGATGGAACTCCTTTTTTGAGACCAGAGATAACACTTTGTAATATTCAAAAACTAAATTGAGAAAAGAAGAAACAAAAAGTCAGATATTATAGATAATAATCTTGAAATTATGTAGTTACTGTGGGCTTTGTTATTGTTGGCCTGCCAGAAAAGTGACTCAAGGTCAAACCAGAATCTTTCACTTTACAAATGGTAACTCCCATCCTAGTATTAGTAGATTTTTATTGGTATTTTTTATTTTAGAAGACCACAATATACCTAACTGGATAAGGATCAAATGAATGCTCCAAACTAGATCCACTTTTGACTTTTTATATTAAGTGATTTTCCCTCCCTAGCTGCCATTGTGAGGGATCTATGTAGGTTTTGAAATTCAAAGTAGGAACCCGAGAGTTTGTAGTGTCTCTTTTTCTTTTGAGGAATATGAGATCACCATGCATATAAAACACACCGTGCTTAGTAGCAGTCTAGATAATGAAATGGAAAGTTTGTGTCTGAGTTGCCTAGAATCTTCCATTTTGCCTTGTTACTTTACAGCGGCCACCTTGTAATCTAGCAATTACAAGGAGTTTCCCGCATACTGAATACAGTGGGTTATTCCATGTGTCATGGCCAAAGAGCACAGAGTAGAAGTTTGTTAAGTCATCAGTGCAGCAGGGATCTTATAATTACAATAGCTCGGATTAGTTTCAATACCATGATACTTTTTATCATTTTGAGTGTCTCTTTTAATCTTTATTTAGACTTCATTGAAAATCTTCTTGTTAGCCACCAATGATTTTACTTTGACCCTCCTCCAATCCCCCCAAATATTCTAGTTTTCAGTTATTTTAAGAAAAAAGGCAAAATGCCTGTTAAAATTTTGAATTTGCATTGAGCAGTGATTATTGTCTAAATACTTTTAATTGAATGAAAGATGCTAAGTTACACAGATCTGTGCTTTTTAAAAACTGATAAGCATTTGAAATTCATATATTGTGGTTTTATGCCCTTTTTAAATTTAACATTATTTTTAGGTTGATTGTTAAGGTAATATTTAACAGAAATACTTAAGCATGTAACCTCAAGGATAATTGAAACATCCATAATACAAAAATTTTAGCTGTTAAAGAAATGAAATGCATCAATGAATATTAATAACCTTTAATTATGACACACAAACTAATACTTTGGGACCAATTCTAACATCAAGTTTTTTTGTGCCTTATATAATATGTAGCAGTTGACCCATTTATCAAATTTATGAGTTGCATAAGTAAATTTAGTTCATCGGCATATTTTGGTTCTTTAAATAGACCAATGTAAACAGTTTCTTATCTGCCATATGCTGAAATGTTTTAGTAAACTAAAGACATAACTGCTTAGTCAACAAAGATGGCATTAAATTGCACTGTTTTGGAAAAAAAAGTTAAGTGAACTAGATGCCTGTTAATCTGGTTCTTTAAATATCATAAACAAAAGTATCCGAATGTGTTTCCAAGGACAGAGGCGGAGTTTTCCCGGCTGTGATTGGTTGCTGCCTTGCCCTGTCCCACGGCCATCCTTAATTGGCTTTGGGTAGATTGGAATCACATAAGCAGAGTGACATTTATTACTTTCCTAGTTTCTTTGCACTGAGCCCTGAGATTCCCAAGGAGTAACTGTAAAAGATTTCTTTCATTTCGTCCATGATCTACGAGAGGGGATCATTCTACGAAGAGCAGGCATGAGTCTGAGTGCGAGAAGAGTCACTCTGCCTGCAATAACGCCAATAGTCCTACAGAAGAGGGTATGTGACTTCTTTTGCCTTTTTTCTTCCTTTTTGTCTTTTTTTTTCTCTTTGCTGTTTTTCTTTCTTTCTGCTACTGTGTGTTTATTAATATGTTGGAAACTTTAGTTACATATCCTGAGAGAGACGGTCATTCATTGAGGCTAGAGGTAATTAAAGGGTATATTATTGAAATTAGACAAAAGGGGGGAAATGCTGTGCTAGAATGTCTCTGTGGTAAAAAAAAAAAAAAGCTCCATGGAAAAGCAGTTTGGTCTCGATTTCAGGGCATTGTGAGTTAGAGAGTATTTGAAGCTTTTCCCTTTTCTTTTTTCCCTCCTGTAACTTCAGGCCTCTTTGCCTTTAGTTCAATAGAAAATCTGCTAGCTATTATGTTTTATATTTGTGTACTGAGAAACAGTTTCTTTGTTTCCCTACAATTCCTAATACATCCATCTTCATTGTTGAATGGACTCTATTATTGTTTTACTGTTTAACCATATGGCACCAGTTTATCAGCCTCTGGTTTCTACCAATTTCTATTGAGTTCCTGCCTATTTGCTTAAGAGAAACTTTCCATTATATTCCCTCGTGAAAGAGGTTTCTGTTAATTATTAATGCAGTAAATCCTATGTTATGAAAATATTATATCTATTAGTTTTTATAAAGTCTATTTCCATGTCTTACTTGCAGCATCATATTTTAAAGGTAATGATAAATACACCACACAATGTAGCATATAAGTAAAATTAAATATAGTAAACTTTTCTTGTACATACTCTGAATGAGAACCGTGTATTTAAATCTTTAAAGAACCAAACCTCCAGTATAGAAAACGAAAGCACCAAAACACATTTTCGGCAATACGCTTCATGAATGGTTTTGGTGACACTAGAAACTGTAATGTTTATTTCCGTACCCTACTTTTAATAGTTAACTGTTAGTTAGCTATTAGTGTATTCCCTAAGTCAAAGGTCATGGTTTAATTTGTTTGAAAATGACAAATGTAACAATTAGGGTGTGTTTTTTTTAAAGAAATATCTTTTTTATTGTTTTTAATTTTTAGGTTTTTAGTTTATTTTCTTATCCAGTCAACCATTTATTCACAAGGGACATTTTACTTGGCATTGGAATCATAAATGGTAATTTTGCCAACATTTGTTCTTTATCTTTCTTCATGCCTTTCTCTCATCTTAAGCACATTTAATTGAAAATACTTTGCTTTGAGCTTGAATCTTTATTTTGATTTAGACTTAGCATTAATAATGACTGTATAGACTCCCTGACTCCCTGGAATCTGGAAAGGTATACTAATATGTATCAAATGTGTGTTCTTATGTCGGAGTTCTTCTTGATCCAATTGATACTGCAATTTAGAAAGACCAAGAAGCTTTCGTCAGGTTCTTTTGGACGGCAGGTTGGTGTGGTAGGAAGGGTACCACCTGGACTCTCTGTTTACTAGCTGTGTGACCTTGGGCAAGTCACTTAAGCTGGCGGTCATTACTTCTTCACTTGTAACATAATAGGTGAGAGAGTTTCATTAAAAGTTTTCTCAGTCTTACCTGCGTCTGTAATTCTGTGAATCAAACAACATATTTTATATTTTCATATTTAAAATATTTAAGCCGTTTCTTATTTTTTTAGAGTATAAAACATTAGAAGGGATGCTGTCATTTTCAAGGACTTTGAGCACTTAGTCCAGGGCAGTTCGTTTGAGTAAAACTTGGCTAGAAAATCTAGTACTGGCTGGTAAATAGCAGAACAAGAATACTTTGGAAAGCTGTGATTATAATTGATGTTAAGTCTGAGCTGCCGATGGTCACATCATTGTGATTTCTCTTGGTCTCTTATAATAAGCTGCTTGTCAGGTTTTTATTATAATAATTACATAAGTAATTGTGCCCAAGTCCAGTTATTCCTTTCCAGCGAGTACACATACTAAATTTCCATATAATTTAGGACATCACCATTTGCTGAAAGTACTTACGCTACTTCTTTGTCCTGGCATTTTAACCCCTGGAGGACCCCTTATCTAGAAGACTATTCTGAAAATCTTCATCTCTTATTTTAGGAATTGGGCATTTTTATGACTAGAAAACATCCAACTGCTCTGGTCAAACCACAACTTTTTTTTTCCAAGATAGAAAATTATTCCATACTTGTAATTAACTTGTCATTTTCTATATGCACCATAATTTAAGATGATCTTACAAATTGGCACTATTTCTCAGAGTATTTCTCAGAGTATTTCGGGGGCAGCTTCTCATTTTCCTAAGAAGGTAGCAGGTGCCTTTTGCGTAAGTTTGGCATAAAGTTTGCTCATCCTTAATGAGTGGCTCTTGAAAAATAATTTGCCAGTTGGAATCTTAATCATTTAAGAGGCTGAGGGCAGTTCTGAAAATGCTTAATTGCACTACAGAGTAATTTTTTTTTTAAAATCTGTCTGTGTATCTGCTCTAAATGGCCGTAAGATTCTCCTGAGAGGGGCTGAGAGCTTGAATTTTNAATTTGTTTTTTTTTTTTTTTTTTTTTTTTTTGGTAGAAGATCAGAAACATTTTGATCTTTGAGGGACAGGGATTTTGGGTAGATTCTCTATCAACTGAAATTTTGGGAAAGAAATTTTTTGTTTCCTCCCAATTCTATTAGGGTCTTATTTCCTTGATTCTGGTTGACCAAGGTTCTAGTGAAGGAACTTTTCATATCTCTCAGAAATGGTTACATCTTCACCAAATGCTGTGAATGAATCCTTTACCTCATTGCCTATTTCTCAGNGGTTTTTTTTTTTTTTTTTTTTTTTTTTTTTGATGAGAGAAGTCTGAGCCTCTTGGGTGTTGAGTGACTTATGCAAGGTCACCCAGAAGGTCAATGGCAGAGCTAGAAATAGAATCTAGGTCTTGTGACTTCCAGTGTGTTTCTCCTAGATATGTGTTACCTCCTGAAATTAATATGTTAATGAAATTGCCTTATGGGGTGTATAATTGTCATTCAACTTCTAGTCTGGAATTAGCTTAGGCAAATCCTTTCATCTCCCTCTGAACCTCCACCAACTCCCATATGTTCTAGTGTAGAAAACATTTTATTCAGAAAGTAATTGTAAGCAGCAAAGTGTGTGTGTCTGTGTGTGTGTGTGTGTGTGAGAGAGAGAGAGAGAGAGAGAAGGGGAGGGAGGGAGGGAGAGAATGAGAATTTATACCCAGAGCTAGATTGGTACAACATCAAGAAACTATTTTAAGGTCCCAGAGAATTAACAAAAGACTCAAGCGTTGTAAAATATATATTAAGTGCAATATAAAATTCATATTCTTTTTACAGAAAGCCTTCAAGATCAGAAGGCCAGATGCCCATTTTCTGATTTTGTGAGTAGGCATGTTTCATGCCTTTATCAGATTTACAGTGTTTCGCAAATTATGTTTACAAGCATTTCTGTGTTATTTTTCCATACCAGAACTATGAGATGTTCGTGAGCACACAAGATCCTGAAGCATCTTCTGAAATCTGAGAGAGAGAAGGGATAATTTTTTGAATATATTTTCCCTAAGACTCAAATCCTTTTGAAAATCTGAAATTCATGAGTATAATATGGAGCAGGGCCATTTATCTGAAGATTCAATTCTCTGTCTATATGAGAGAATGGTTTATGTTATATTCATTTCCTTCCTCATACAGTTAGAATCATTGCTATGACTTTCTAAAAATAGTTTTGCAAAGAATGAAAGAATACAGATGATCATATCACTGTTTTGCCCAGAAACCTTTAAGTATATACAAAATCAGTCCAAATGTGTGTATCAGTCACTGTGCTTCATGGCCTGTGTGCCCCGTGGTGTCCTCAGCTTCCTGTGAAGCCTCTACTCCGTACACGGCTTTTTTCCTCATGCACCAAACAGTGTTTGATGTTTGTCCTTCTGTACTTCTGCCCCCACAGGTTTGTGCTCCATGGCCTATAGACAACTCCAGGATTCTGTTTGCTTTCCCAAAGGCTATTGTCTGTGTCCCAGCTCAAGCTTTTAAGACTTTCTCAGCCCATCTGTCTTGATGATGTCTCCATTCAGTATCAGTGGACATGCCTTTGTTCCTTACTTCCCAATCCGGAGTGTACTGTCATGTGACATCAGTTTTAGCATTAGCTTCTATGATACTGAAGTCTCTTTAGCCATCCATAGTTATGTATCTTTTTGCTTTTTGGCTCTTCAGATTTGACTTTTAGTCTTCTTTGTGTATCGTGTGTGTGTGTGTGTGTGTTTAAATATTTAAGTCTTGTCCTGTTTGGTTTTAAATTTTGTCTTTTTTTTGTCTTACAACTAGATTTTAAAAATTTAAGAGACTCTTTAAATAAAGTGCCTTGTCAGTTACAAGCTGAATCTTTATTTCGCATAACTAGAAAACTGAATTGACAGCACATTAAACAGGGAGATTTATTTTTCTTTCACTTTACCAGAAGACTCAGTCCAAAACTAATGTAGCCGCCCCACAGTGTCCTCGGGCTACCACGCTTCTTGCTTTCTGTTGTATCTTCCTTCGTGTGGCTCTCTTTTCCTTTTATGGAAAGATAAATGCAAATCTCCAGTCATCTTGCTCACATTCCTGGCATACAGAATGGGAAGCACCAAGAGCATGCTGGCTTCCTCTGTCAGATGGTAGCTGCCACCCTGAGGTAACCAGGAGCTTCTTCTTCATCTTACTGGCCAGGATTATGTCATGTGGTCAACCCTGAATATGGAGGGAGCCAGGAAATGGAGGCCGTGAGCTCCACACACTTAGAATCCCTTCTCCTTAGAATAGGACTCTTAGGGAAGGGAGAGGGAACACTGGTTCTTGGTAGGCAGCTGGCCGTCCCCACTACAAGTGCCCCCAACACATTAAGCACTCCAGCACATTTGTCCCTTGGAGTTTTATTATTGTGTTTCCAGATACAAAATATGGCTACTCTTTTTGTTTGTTTGTTTTAAAGGTTTTATTTTTAATAATCTCTACACCCTACATGGGGCTCAAACTTACAACCAAGAGTTTCATGAATCTCATGCCCCACTGACTGAGCCAGCCAGGCGCCCCTATCTATAGTTATGCTTTTTGAACAAATGTAATCTATTACTTGTGTGGGGATAGTAGAAGGTACAGTAAGTGGGGAGAGAGTAGATTTCCTGAGGAGGCGAAGGTAATGGAGACCCACAGATGGCTGGCTTGCTTGGTTGCAAGGTGGCTGTGAGGTGGTAATGAGTACAATATTATTGCTGTCTACCTGGAGTTCTCGTTCTTGCTAAATCTTACTCTTTCTTCTGCCCTTTTCGTCTTATACAAGGTAACTTTGTTGTGTATCCACCTAGGAAGGGTACCACAGAGACAAATGGATTTTGTGTTTTTACAAAATGTTTCCTTTCCTGAGAAGTGAGTTTTTAGGAAGTGAGATATAGTAAAGATTGTTGGTATGTTTTAGAACCAGGAAGCCCTGAGTTTGAGCTCAGCTCTGTCACTGACCAGCAGTGCGACTTTGGGTGCCTTCTTTGAAACGTTTCTGAGGATCATTTTCTCTGTCCTGGGGATGAGGATGCTTTCTCACAGAACAGTTGGATAAATATTTAGAAATAGTTGACACAGGGTAAAAGCTCAAAAACTGAGATTTCTTCCCCACCCCCATCTGTGAAATGGCACGTTTTATTAGTTTCATAAACAGTTTAAAATCTCGCTATTACCAGGGCGCCTGGGTGGCTTAGTCGGTTAAGCGTCAGACTTTCGCTTAGGTCATGATCTCGCGGTTGGTGGGTTCGGGTCCCGCGTCGGGCTCTGTGCTGACTGCCAGCTCAGAGCCTGGAGCCTGTTTCAGTCTGTGACTCTCTCTCTGACCCTCCCCTGCTCACGCTGTCTCTTTCTCTCTCTCCTAGAAATAGATAAAACAAAACAAAACATTAAAAAATAAAATCTCGCTATTAGCACGAACTTAAATTGTTTTGTGCCCTATCCTCTTAAGGTAGTTGTCCTTGTAGTAAATGAATCAAACAAAAAGTACTTGTCCTTGATACATTGCAGCCAGGGAGAAGAAGGCAATGTGTCTTTCACATGCTGGTTCCCTCACTCTTTTTCTGTAACACTAGGTAGGCTCTAGTTGAATTAAAAAGTAATAATCCAGCTGTTATATGCTAATAATCATTTTTTTAAGCTGGGATCATAGATTTAAATCTAATAAGATAGTTTCGATTATCTCTCCTTTCACTGTTCTGGGGAATATTAGGCAGGGACTTCTGGATGATCTATTTGAAAGAGGTAAAATTGTGCCTAATAGTAAGACACTTGTTTCAGTAGGCAAAGGTGGCATTGCTGGAATGTTAACTACATGATGGCAGGGGCGGTGTCACTTTTGATCATCACTGGACTCAAGTGCCCAACATAGGGAAGGTACAACGTTGGTGTATAATTACTGGTAGTTGAATAAACACAATTTTTGAAAAAATAGAATTGGCCTGTTTGAATACTGACCTGTTTTTGGCATTTCCTTCTCTACATTTGTCTCTCTGTTGGATTCACCTCCTTTTCCTCTGGTTTCATACCTTGTGGTGAAAAGCCATGCACTCAGGGGCCACCCTGCCTCCTGATTACCTTTCTCCAGCTCCAGCTTGCTGCTGTGGGCAACTTGTACTCACTGCCCTCACACCCGTAAAATTAAAACAGCTCTAATGCGTTCAGCACTGATTTCACATTCTCTTTAGTCCTCAGAAGAACCCTTCAGGGTTGGTGGACAATCCCAATTTGGGATGAGCAGCGTGAGGCTTGGAGGTGTTAAGTGGCCTGCCCACAGCACAAGTCCAGTCAATGACCCAGCAGGACTGAGCTCCAGGTCAGCTCCGTGCCTGCAGCAGGCCGCCTCCCCCAGCCACATGGGCACGCTTGCTGCAAGGCCTTTTCCATTTGCCACCACAAGCTCTCTGCACCCTCTTGCGGTCCTTCTGTCAGACCGGTCTCACTTTTCTGCCTATCTCTCTTCATCTCTCTTGTCATTTTATCTAGTTGTGCACTCCGTGTTACCTCAGAGGTGTGGTGACTAAACCATATATCAGAGTTCCTCAGAACTCAGTAGTCCTGTAGAAGTCTCTTGAGACTTACTGAATACCTTATTTGCTTTCAAAATTTTACAATAAAAATCACTTATATTAATTGAGTCCTATCAGTTTGCCTGGAATTTGCCAGTTTTATAGTATGAGGAATCTAACTGATAACCTGGTGGTTAACCTGCTCTGATCACAGAGCAGACTCCAAAGTCCACCATCACCATGAACACCTGGACTGAACCTCCATGTGAATGGGGGCCATGACCCACATTGTTCTGTAAACCACAGTGCCTGGTCCAACATTTGGCAAGGAAAGCAGATTAAAAATAGGCTGATAAACAGTCTTAGGCCCTGGCTTGGGGGCAGTGTTAGGCCTGGCTCTCCTCAAGAGCCAAATCTAGAAGATAAGAATTTCTTTTTGGCAGAAGAAAAAAGCAAGAGTTTTGGTAATTTCAGATATTAAACCCTCAGAGAGGGTAGGGTAAAGATTTTCTACCCCTGTAGGATATTAAAAATACTTGCTCTTCAGGCAGTTCCTAAAGAGGAGTTCAAAAACGTCTTTGGCAAAATGCAATTGTTAGAAAGTAATTATAAATGCTTCCTAGTCAGCCATATACATTTAGACACATTCAGTTAGGTTTGTGAAAGTATCAGGGATTTTATGGTTTCAAAAGGCAAATTAGTGTGGGTAGTTCTCTCAAAATTCAAAGAAACATTTTGAAATCACTGTTCTAAATACCAGGGGAAACCTCCAGCTTGAGTCCTAGGAATGATTCTTGCTGAGGTAACTTTATATTTGTGTGTGTGTGTGTGTGTGTGTGCGCGCACACACATATGTGTATGGTTTATATATATATTTATATATTTGGATATATTCCAAAATCTCCCTTTTGAAGTTAAGATGTACACATGATTGATCTGAAAAATTTTAATTGTTAAGAATTTTTTAAAAAATAGCTTTAAGCTTTTTAAAAGCTTGTAATTATGATAGTACCTGCACAGGGTTAACAATATTAAAGTTGTAATTTTCACAACCTTGTATTTTCTCTATTTGTACGCGCTGAGAAGTAAAGACTCCCTCTGCTGGCTGCTTCAGGACATGCAATTTTTCTAGCAAGTTAATCCTGAGGAAAGTGAAACACAAGGAACAACCTGTCTAGACATTCCAAAAGCCAGGTGCTTTGGCACATACGTTCATTTTTATGTTGTGGTTTCTCGTCATGTAATACTTTATCTGAGGTGGCGTGTAGAAGCAGCGGCTTACAGCCGCATGGAGGTTGGAGGAGCAGAGTAGCAAGAACAGAGGCAGGTGGGAACCCGGGGACGGAAGATGGTAGACCCTCTTCAGTCTTGGCATCTTTGTCAAATAAGAGGAGGTTGGTGGGTGTTCTCCAAAAGTCCTCTTGATCGTTCATATTTTATGACTCGAACAGCACTGATTACATGTCTTGTACACAAATGTGCTCTCTCCATGTTTTGCACGGATATAAAATAAATATTTAGCAAAATGAAGGAAAGGTAAAATTACAAAAATGTTTATAAGTCACTTGCTTCTAGTGCTGTCACAGCACAGGAATGTTAGGTCTACAAAGTGCTATTTCGTGTGCTATTTTATACAATAATTTCTCCCAAATGTCCCAGAAAGACTGAGCACAGCACATTTCATTGATCCTATGGCACCTTAAATTACAAGAAGCATCATTATGTTCTATGTTTCCAGTTAAACTATGACAGACCACTGGTGGTAAGTTGCATCCAAATTTCAGCGAAATTAAATGTGAGGAGATATGCTTTTAAAATTAGTAAAATAAGGTAGTTCCTAAAAGTGCTTCAGTTGATGCCAGGCGGCCCAAGAATTGTAATAAAACATCCAATGTGCCCTGGGTGCTAATAAATATTCTCTTTCTTCTCTTCATGTTTTCCCCTCTCTTTTCTTAACACTTCTTCCATCCCTCCCCAACTTGTCCTTCTCACTGTGTGAAACTGTTTTGAACTTTTTTGCTTAGACACATCTTATGGGTATTCTGGGAATAAATGATTGCTTAAACCCTGAAATGAGATACTGGAATAACATTGTGTCCAACATAAGCATGACCAGTGGTTTTCTGCTTTAAATATGAATAAGCATTAGCACTTGTGAAGATTTTTTTTTTTTTACTTCAAAGATGAATTAGTCAGCACTGGCGTCTTCACAGGAATTACATGAGTTTTAAAAACACTGAGGCTCAAGAGAACACTCTTTTGATGAAGTCATTGGAAACAGTGTGGGATTTGGGATTTGACCCTCTTTATTCATATTGGATTTAGGTCCTAAAATAACATGCACATATGCATATGTAAATGCGTGTGTGCATGGTTTAGGATATCTTTAGACTTCATTTTTAGTGTTTGCCTTCTTTTATTATGAAATCGGAGCTGTTTCTTTGGCCTTTTCCCCCTACTATATAATAAAACACACTGAAAGGGCTTCCAGTTTCTTAATTGCAGAACTGAACCCCCACTTGACTCTTTCTGGCTACCCTTGAGGGAGAAGGGAAGGAGTGGCCTGTAGAGCTCTCGGTCTGAGAAGAAGAGCAGAAAGGATCAAGAACAGAGTTGGAGTCTCGGAGAGGGGAGAGCGGTATCAGGGGGACTCTGTGTGGCCCTTGGCCTGCACACTGGCTCTCTTCTCCTCAATGGAAGACTGGTCAGGCCGTGATGTGACAGGGTTACTCCTCTAAGCTGTCAGGTGTGGCACTGCTTAGCCCCCTGCAATGTCAGTTTTGGAGCATTTCCACACCAGGTCCCTTTGGCTTGATGCTGGGTGGGAAACAAATTAATTCATGCATCATACATCTCCATCCTTATGTTTTAAATTTATATCCAGAACTTCTGGAAGTTCTACATGGATCTCCAGTAACACAGGTCATTTTTTTAAGTTTATTTATTTTGAGAGAGAAAGAGAGAGAGAGACAGAATCCCAAGCAGGCTCCACGCTGTCGGTGCGCACGCTGACTCAGGTCTTGATCTCAGGAACCGTGAAATCATAACCTGAGCCAAAATCAAGAGTCGGGATGCTTACCCGACTGAGACAGGCGCCCCAGTAACACAGGCCCTTTAACTCTGAATTCGTTTATCTATTTATCCAGACAGGCCCCATGATTTTCCCACTGAGATGAAATCACATACAAATGTAGACAAGTTGAGAGATGGTGTGGGGGTGATCCAGCTTGTGACCTTGAGGACTGGGGACTAAGGGAAAGAGCCTGGCTCAGTCAGTGGTGACGATGGATCTGCCTCACCGAACTTGGAGCCGTCTGCCTTTGATATCAAATGTGAGAGAAAAATTAACCTGTTTGGTTAATAAACCATCTTAGGGTAGATTTTCTGTTACTCCTGGCTGAACCTGTACCTAAATGGTTAGGTGACCATGTGGCTATTTGTCATTATTCTCTTACCAGTTTGTAAACGTGTTTTTGTAAACTTCCATTTAAAACTGAATTCTCTATTTCCTTCCAGCTGTTGGAAAAAGGCATTCTGTCATTTGTGGATCTGAAAACTGCTCCCCTCTGTGGTGGGCTCCCTGCTGGTTTGCACTGATGGAAACCAGGGGTCCGCAGTGCTGAGTGAAGAGCCTTCTTGAACATGCCTCCTAACACCTGTGCTTCTTCACCTGCTCCTCATAATTTCATTCCTCTGCTCTTGGCAGAATGGTCCATCTCTTGCTGCATGCGTGTTTTTTGCTTCTTTGATCCTTGGAGTCTTTACTCATAATATTTGTCNCAGATATCTCCTCCTTTTTTTTTTTTTTTTTTAATTCTCACAGAATACCAGAATTGAAATGGGCCAGAGAAGTCACCTTCTCCACCTTTATTCAGTTCACAGGTTTCAAGAAAACTTTGCTTGTGTTTTCTCTTTGGTATCCATGTATTTTTTGTCCCCTGGAGGTTTTCTAACCCTCTGAGGTCTCAAAGCTACTGTTTTGGAATGCCTTAATGTTGTCTCCTGCAGAGCAATGCATGATGGCTTCATTCATCACTATAAGAATAGTTTTGATTATCAGCTGTGTGCTAGGTACTATACTAACTGCTGGAGACACAAGGAGAAGAAAACAGTGACCTCATCCCTGCTGTCGTACAGAATTCTGAGCATTGGAGGCTGATGGATAGTCATCATGTGGTTGTGCACATGCATACATGGCACAGAGGGCCTGGACCTAAACTGAGAGGGTCATTGAAACTTACCCACAGAAATAATCGTTCATCTGAGGGATGAAAAGTAGAAGATGGAGAGACAGTGTAAAGGCAGCTATAGTATATGCAAAGGCCCTGTGTCAGGAACGAGCATGACTGTTTCAAGAAACTGAGAAAAAAATAGTATTAGTAGGTTTGGCGTTAGAGAATAAGGAAAGGATTATAGGGTGTAGCTCTGAAATGAGCAACAAGGATAAGGAATAGACGAGTTTGTGCCGGTCAATTTCTGATATTGGTGACAATACATATTTTGAGTTAATATCTTACAACTAATTGAACATGTACTGCTCATGCTCAAGTAAAATAATGATTCAATATCTTTTTTAATGGAGAGAATTTAAGACATCCTACTACCTGACTTCTCTAAACCATGTACTATTTTGCTCTTGATAAATATTTGACAGCTAGAAAAATAAAACAAAGTGGTAATAAAGAAGCAGTAGTTCCCTTGAGTTGTTAGGGTCTTTTGGAATGGTTTTTGGTTTTTAAAGTATACCATTTTGTTAGAGATTTGTAATAAGTAATAATGAATATATTATTTTCCATTTCCTTCAAGGGAACACACTGAGTTACTTAATTCAAAATATCTAAGAATGTCTTCTTTTATCTTAGGACACTGCATTCTTTATTTAGAAGAATATAAAAGCCCAGGGCCACTCTGACCTTGATATAAAAATATTTCTCATGATGTAGGTACATTGCCTATCTATTAAAAATAATAGAGA
Source organism: Crocuta crocuta (assembly GCF_008692635.1). Classification (NCBI taxonomy): domain Eukaryota; kingdom Metazoa; phylum Chordata; class Mammalia; order Carnivora; family Hyaenidae; genus Crocuta; species Crocuta crocuta. The sequence goes on along the minus strand of NW_027528877.1, from coordinate 1,209,777 downwards.
AAAAAATGGAAACATTAAAAGATAGCTTCATAATCCTACTGCACTTGGATGATAAACTTTTAAAGAGCTATAGAAAATAAACTTTCGTTGGGACCTAGTTGAGGTCACACTTCTAAGGGCCTTATTTCTTACCTTTTATTACCCATGTGTAAACAACATATATAATTAATGGATACAGTAAATAAATTTATGTTTCTTTTTAGAAGTTATATACTTTTCTTCATGGTAACGTCTTAGTATTTAAATGTGGTGTTTAAATTATTTTAAAATAAATAGTAATTAATAAGAGTCAGTGTTTGATTTAATATTAAATGTAGTATTTAAATGTAGTTAATTTAAAAATGAAATTTAAATTTTCCCAAAATAGAAACTTTGGCACAAGAAATAACCATGTCCCAAGGATCTTTCCCCCCCGTTTTGTCTTTCTTCTTCTTTTCTTTCTTTATTTTAAAATTTTCTCACTTCATTCTGTGGATTCTTGGCCATGTATTTATGCATAACCCATGCTTACTTTTTACTTGCTGAGTGATTATCCCTCCTCTGATCCCCCTCCTGTGAAAAAACAGAGGCTAAAGGGGAGGAAGCCACCCTGTACTAATCGCTCACCCATGCCCTTTCTGCTCTGTAACATTGCCGCATGACCAGATGACAGTCCTGAGTTTGTCTCAAATATTCCAGGATGAAACCAGGGTGGGAAAGGACTGGCTCTCCCATACCATCACATTCCTGGGCTCCGCAGGGAAGAGCAGGGGGCTGCCCGCTGGGCCCCTGCCTCCTGCTTTCCTAAGACTTTTGAATAATCTGCTCTGAGAATCAGAATTTCCAGCGCTTGTAGCAGATGAATACCATGTGTGCTTTGGGGGCAAGGTGATACATATTGAATTGACTTTCAAATCTGATCCCTTTATTTTTTCAGAAATGACCATTGTCTGATTTTTAAATATTGTATATCTTTTAGTCTTAATTAAGGCTTTAGGGGCCTCCAGCTTTCTTCTAAAACGTTAACCATTTCTTGCCATCTCTATCTACTTGAACATTGTTGTGTCTACCGCTTTGAAAATGGGTTATATTAATTTTTTAATCTTTTGCCTCTATTTACTTTTATGGAGGGCAGTCTAGGGGAGTTGAAGTATAAAGCCTATGAACTGCCTTGATAAGGATGTCAGCCAAAACAGAGATGGGCTCCACCCACATTCCAGCAAATCCCCTGGAGGGGCTACTTTGTCCACGTGGTACATGTTCACGGCCAGTTGCCATATGCTCCTGGAGAAGTTTTCCAAGCTGTAAACCACTCCAAAGGCCAAGGCTGCTCTGACTGTCAGGATTACAGTGACCGGGCAAGGCTTGTGTGTACACTGTTGGCTGTCCTTGGCCACTCTCCTTGTTTATGCTGCTGGGATGTTATAGATAGGCCTTATCAGTGCATGTCTCTCTTGCTGGTCAAGTATCTATCTGGTCATTGATGAAACAAAGAAAGTTCCTATATTTCTTTAGTGTTAGGCAGGATTACTGCCTGCTGGTATATAATTTCAGATGATCAGTTGGTATAAATAATATGTGTCTCCTCCTGTTTTTCACTTTATAAAGCAAGCTGAGAATTTGGATCACCGACCTGGAAATTATAATATCCCTTTATTAAGTAGCATAATTATGATTGATCTTAAAAAAATATGATCTTAAAATTTCTTTGCTACCACTCAGTATGTAGAGGACACAGGATACCATTATGTTGCTGTAACAATTCTTAAGAACAGCCCAGTTATTTGCTTTTTTACCTGATCACAAAGGTTTTTAACTTAGTTTTAATCCATACTAGTCAAGTAGGTTTTCAGATGATTGGACTTTTTTTCTTAAATAGTACAATTTTGTGTAGTTATACTTTTGGGAAGAGGCATATTCAACTCAGGTAGAGAGTTAAGGCTTAGATCAGCTTTCCCTTTTTTTCATATATTTTATGGAGAAATAAATACTAATAAAATGAGGCTTTTTAACAAGACACCCCTTTGTGATATAAGAAATTTTTCACAATTATTGAGTAGATTTGAGAGATGACAGGGATTTACTGCTGTGGAATATCAATTAAAATATAATTTTCTCATTCTTCAGTGAATGTATATTTTGAGTAAATTTCATTTAAATGAGAGTTAAAAAATACAAGTTTGAAAAAGAGTTCAAACAAAGGTACCAAGCTTTTCTTCCAGTAGGTGTTATTTATTTTAAAATAAGTACATCCACCTGTTCTAAAAATTTGAGTTGGCCTAGCCCTTCTAAATTTATGTGTCTTGATTCTTGGCAACCTTTTTCTTTCAAATTTGCAGTAATATACTGTTAGGAAAATAATGGCATTTCCTAATTGGTTAGATGCCTTTTCCTTCTTCCCCAAATTTGCCTCTTGTTCACTTCTTGAATTTGGCTTAGGCTTCAGAATGTCTCCAGTTTTTTTTTTTAATTTCTTATTTCTTTTAATATTATAAAAGACATAATAGATTTAAAAAATAGAGCACGAAAAGTAAGAGGCATACTTCTGTTAACCCTGGTCATGGAGTTCTCTGCAAGAAAACATGGGTAGTCAAGGAGTGCCCAAGTGGCTCAATCAGTTGAGCATCCACCTTCGGCGCAAGTCACGATCTCATGGTTCAGGAGTTCTAACTCCTCGTCAGGCTCTATGCTGACAGCTCAGAGCCTGGAACCTGCTTCAGATTCTGTGTCTCTGTCTCTGCCCCTCCTCGGTTCAGGCTCAGTCTCTGTCCCCTCTCTCTCTATCTCTGTCTCTATCTCTCAAAAATTAATACATATTTAAAAAGATTTTTTTAAAAAGAAAGAAAACATGGGTAGTCAGGAAGCCTTCCCAGCAGCCTCCATGTCATTCCCATTTGCCCCCCATCTTCTGACGAGAGATTTGCCAGCTGGCCTCTGAGGGAATTGAAACAGTGGCTCATCATTGCGGCACATGAAGGAGCAGCCACAGGGTTGGATTCTCTTTTCGTCTCCAGAGAAGTTGTCTTCACATTGCTTTTGTCAGGAGCATGCAGCAAGGCCTGACCTGGTCAGCATTAGCCAGAGCACATGGAGGTACAGTGGACGGCATCCCTTAGAATCCCACCAGTTGTCTGGCACCGACACAGATCCTCAGGACACACACTTAAGAACAGTAGCCTCCTTGCGTGCAATCTCGGGAAACATGGAGATTCCAGGCAGGTTTTGGGATCTTAGTGAACCACATGTGTTAACCAGAAAACAAATGAATTGACATGAAAGCTCAAAGAGTTGCATCTGATCTTGGCGATGTATTTTCATGACCTTTTTCATTTGACTCTGTGCAGCAACCTCAATGACTGCAAATCTTAGCACTGCCCACAAACAGCGATATTGAGTCAGTACTTGCCTAGGTCTGTTTATAAGAAAACATGTATATCTGTGGATCATTGAGAAGAATTTGAATTTACTGAGCATTACAATTTAATTAATCATATACGTTGCAACCGAAAATATTTTTAAATTAAAGTTTATAAATAGGTATTGAGTACATACTATGACAAACACTTTGGCTCTACAGGGGTACAAAGTTCATTTGTTCCAAAGATCTTTATTAAGCCATACATACCCTGCCTTGGGCCAGGTACCTGAAATATGATGTCAAATGGTAAACAGAGATTTTCTTTGAAGGAATTTATCAGTACAATTGAAGAGAAGGGCCTGCAAATAGAAAATTACCAAATAAGAGTATGTAAAAGAGTACTATAAATTACAAAGCCTTGAGCAGTCAGGGAAGGCTTTCTGGAGGAAGTGCCATGGACACTGGGGCCAAACAAGAAGTACAAATTTGCCAAATAAGGCATGTTGGTGGTGGTTGGAGCATTGACCCCGGTTAGAGGGTACCTCACATGCAACTAAGACGGAACAGCTTGCAAGTACCTGTCCTATTTGTCTAGGATCATAGAATGACCTGTAATATAGGCTGGTTTCCGAGAATATACATACTGTGTGCGTTCGAGAGTTTGGGCTTTATTCCATGTGTTCCCACTTTTCCTGGGTCTCTTTTTATCTCACGTTCCCTTTCAGACTTTCTGGCCTCTAAGTCATCATTACGTATTGCTACTTCTCAGGGTTCAGTCCTAGATTCTGTTTTTCCTGTGTTTTTCCCTTTTTCCCTTGCCAGACGTATCCATGCCAATGTGTTTGTTTACTACTTAAAAGCTCTATGGTTCTTAAGTCATTTCTGAACTTAGGACCTATATCCCTATTACCGCCATCCTGCCTCCCACCTCAGTTCCCTTAGGGCCAGGCTTGCTCTCAGTCCCTGACTCCTCTCAGTCCTCAGAACTTGCCAAATTCCTTCTCACCTGAGGGACCTCTGTTCTTTTAGCTTGAAATGCTCTCACCTTCTCTTTGCCTAGCCCTTGCCCATTCTTACTTCAAATCTTGGCTTAAATGTTGCTTTTTCACAGATACCTTCCAGGTATCTCCTAACCACCATTTTATGATCAGTAATACGCTGCACTTTTATGCCTTAGTTTGTAATTATTATTTTTTTTAATACTGCTTTCCCTACTAGACTTTAAGCTCTCTGAAGGAAACAACAGTCTCTGTCTGTGACAGCCTTATATTAAAACACTTAGCAAAGGATATGCACCTTGTAAGGGGTCTGAGGCAGTGGTACCAGTGGTACCAGTTCATACTGGTAAACTGGCCGTAAAAATAATTTTTTTGTCTACGCCTCCTACCATGCTCCTACCAGCTGTTTCCAAGCTGGATGCCTGACTTGCAGCTCCTGAGTATTAAACAGCCGGCTCAGAGAAGCTGTCCCTGCCGATGGTGAGGGAGGGAGTGTGCTCTGAAAGGCCCCCAGAAGATTGTTAGAGAAGACAGGGAGGTGCCTGGTAGCCAGTCTAACAAGGAAATTTGCACTGTACCGTGTAAAGGATATTTTGGGGTCATGATTTTCATTTACCTATGAATTTTTTAAAGTTCCTATACCATTTCCTTGAATAGCATATTGAAGCATTATATAATATTCCATTCTATGAAAGTATTGTCATTCACCATTCTTTTATTGTTGAATATTTAGATTAATAGAATTATATGTAATGCTCAGCTGGATATGTCTATGCGTAAAGCCATTTTCCACATTTAGGACAGATTTGCTGAGATGGTTTACCTAAGTGAAATTACTGAGTCCGTGGAATGGACCTTTTAGTGCTTTTGAATACTTTCCAATAGGTGTCCAAAATAGTTTTACCACTGATATCACCCCTATCACTGTAAAAGAGCAAGTATTTTGTCACACTGTTATTAAGTGTAATTTTAAAAAAATCAGTAGGGCAGGGGCACCTGAGTGACCCAGTCAGTTAAGCATGAAACTCTTGATTTTGGCTCAGGTTGTGAGACCAAACCCTGCATCGGGCTATGTATTGACAATGCAGATCCTGCTTGGGATTCTCTCTTTCCTCTCTCTGTCCCTCCCCTGCTATGCACATGTCCTCTCTCTCCAAATAAATAAGCAGTAAAAAAAATGTTAGGACAGAATTGATAAATAATTTTTATTTGCATTTGTTTGAATTACTAAAAATGTTGAAATGTCTATATTTTTGTAACAAGTGTATTTCTTATAGTGAATTTTCTTACTGTTTCCCACTTGTGTGTGTATGTATGTTGCTCTTACTATGCTATTATCATAGGTATTTATCTTTTTATAATTAATTTAATTAATATATAACATACCATAGTTAATAATGGAAATTCCAATACATTACACAACTTGGTAAATGTTAAGCGGAGTATTGTATATGAAACTCTAATTCTGTATAATTTAGGATAACATTAGCTGCTGTGATAGATAAATACAAATTCACAGTAAGTGAACACAATGGAAGTTTATTTCTTGTTCATGTCAAAACTCCATATGGGCATGCTTAATTGGGCACCTTTCATGTGGTCATGATTGGACAAAGGTTCTTTTTGTTCTATGGCTTTTCTCCCCCCAAGGTCCTTGTCATTTCCATTCAGTGGGAGGGTGGCATAACAGAATGGGGGGCAATATGTGGGAGATTTTTATGGGCTAGGCCTGAAAATGAAACACTGAATGTGCTTAGATTCCATTGACTAAAACTCAATCCCATGGACACAACTAATTGCAAGGGGGAAAAAAAGGATATGGTCCACATCTAGCCAGTCTTTGCCAGTTTCCAGAACCTGAAAATAGAGAAATCTTTTCATAAAGCCTGATTTTACTTACTGCTTCTACTACCTACCTATATCTGGGAATGAATAGCCTGCGTTACTTGGATTGTAGGATTTAAATAATGGAATGGAGGGGCGCCTGGGTNTAGAAATAAATAAAACATTTAAAAAAATAATAATAAAAAAAATAAATAATGGAATGGAAATTTTTAAATATTGTTAAGAGATATATAGCCTTTCAATAGACCAGAGTGGTAGAGGAATGACAGCAAATGGTCATCGCATGTCCTCTAGTTTAGACACTAAAGAGAAGAGAGTAGAAGTTGTCAGACATAGTGATTTTTGACATGTTACAAACAAGTCTTGAATAGGCAACATTCATTCAGTGGTTCAGAAAATTAAATGTACAAGAATCCATATAAGGACTTGGTAATTAGCTCAGCCAATAAGTTTGATGACTTATTAGAATGATATTTTTTAATAGCCTATTTTAGCTCATTTTTCTATTTCTACCTACACAGGTAATTAAAGTGTACAGTGAAGATGAAACCAGCAGGGCTGTAGAGGTACCCAGTGACATAACTGCCCGAGATGTTTGCCAGCTGTTGATCCTGAAGAATCATTACATTGATGACCACAGCTGGACCCTTTTTGAGCATCTGCCTCACATAGGTCTAGGTAAGGATACAGGACCATAGTCCATATCATTGCTTTTCTGTTCCTTATAGTTTCAATCATATGGCAAAGATTTTCTTCAGACATAGAAAAATAGAAGAGAATTATGAATAGTCTTTTTCTTTATTTTTGGTGTTGGTGGTTGGGAAGAATGTAGCACAACATGAAAGTAAGAGTGGAAATATTACACATTAAGCACACTTCTTTGTTTAAATTAAGAGTTAGGGAAATTTGGGAGCCAAAACATAGAGTCCAAGTTGACAGAAAGATAAATTTCATAATCATCTTTGATAGCACAGTGAACATTTTTTGAGAAGTTAATAAAAATAAGCTGATATTTGAAGTACTTTGTGAATTGGCTATAGTGCAGATGTGGGAAATTTCTACACTGTTGGTTCTTTTATGGATGTGTAAACCCTAAATTTTTCTAGAAGAACTAACTTACTCCTTTATCTTTTAAAGTCATAAACATAAAGGGTAATCTTTAAACATAGTTTGTGAATTGGAAATGCAGCTTTGTGTTGTAAAAGGTAGAGGGCATTTTCCTCCATTTTTAAAAATAAGTTAAGAGAATTTTCATTCTTCTGTTGGAGTGAGACAGAATTTGGCAACAATTTTATTTCACCTTTTCTTATTTTTACAGATATTAGTGTTAAAAAATATGTTCCCATTATAAGTAGTAAAAAAGAAAGGGGTTTGTTGTGTCAATGCCATCCAATTCTTTGAATTCCATATTTGTTTCCTGTGGCTGCTCTAACAAGTTGCTATAACCCTGATGGCTTATAACAACCACAAAGCTTATTCTCACAGCTCTGGAGGCCAGAAGTCTGAAATCAGTATCACTGGGCTGAAAGTAGGGCATTGGGAGGGATGCACTTCCTCTGGAGGCTCTGGAAGAGCGGCTCTTCCTGGACTCGTCCAGCTTCTGGTGGTGGCCGGCATTCCTCAGCTGTGGCCGTGGCAATTCAGTCTCTCCTTCCATGGTCACACTGGATTTTCCTCTTCCGTCTGTATCAAATCACCATATGCCTCTCTCTTATAATAATGGCACCAGTTAGAGTTTACCCAGATAATCCAGGATACTCTCTTCATTTGAAGGTCTCTTAGTCATATCTGCAAAATACTTTTTATTTTATTAATTAATTAATTAATTTAGGCCATATAAGATAACGTTCACAGAGAACCTGAATACTGAAAGTGTGCTATACTGGCCGGTGCAACTTGCTGTCATCGCCTTCCTAGGACAGAAAAAGTTCAACACACATTTTCTGCATTGACGCTTGTGACGAATTTAACTTCTGTCAATGACCATTAATCTCCTTAAAGTGTGTTGTTTCCTCTCAACAGACATCTGCCCTATTCTAAACTATCTTGTTTACCTCTGCTGTTAATTAGCATATGAAATTACAGTGTTTTATACTATTAATTTTTTCTTTGGGAGCCACTTTAAAAACAATTTTTTTGGTTATAGTCACTAAAGTTTATCTCTAACAAATAGCTTGAAGCTTGATAATAAATATCTACCCTGTAAATCACTGAGACCACAGCAAGTGATATTAAGCAATAAAACGCACAGGTCTCTTAATGTCGAGGCTTCAGATGGAATGATGGGAATTAATTTGAGTTGCATACTAAATGTAAGCTTTTAGGCATCAAATAGAAATATATTTCTCCATTACTCTATTTTCTAGAAATGCTGAAATAAAATCAAAGATGTGAGAATATTATCTCATGGCTTCATCAGCCATGCATCAGGCCAAAGATTATGGGAAGAAAATGGAGTTCCTCAGTATACTTGGGTTCTTTTTCCTTCTTTTTCTTTTCACTCAGATTATATCTTTAAAGAGTAGAAAAACTGCAAACATAATGCTACCCAAATACTAATGCATATTAGATTTACCATCTTCCATTTATGTATTTATTTATTAGCTGCTTTATTTCTGTAAGGATACACTTAAACATTAGATGATAGTTAATGACTATCTATTTTCTTCACTTATTATTTATTTAATTTCTCTATTTTAACGTAATCTGTAATTATACTATTATTTACTTTTGTAGACTACCTTCTTTGTGTATATGTGTGTATGTGTGTGTGTGTGCACGTGTGTGTGTGTGTGTATGTGCATGTGCGCACTTAAAAATACATCTTGAGTATTTTTCTTTTTCTTTTTTTTTCATTTCACTTTACAGATTCCGCAAAAACTAGGAACTCTCCGTGCTTTTTCCTGTTGACTTCCTCAAACAGTTAGCAGATATTTACTGACTATTTTGTACCAAGCCTTAGATCACGGGGGTACAGTATGAGCATGATAGACAAAAACAAAAAACACTGCCTTTGTGCGTTTGCATTCTTGAGAGAAGAGAAAGAAAAGAGGCAAATGACTAAAATTTGTAATCCCTTAGGTGACAATAAGTATAGGTTTCTCCTGATACAAAAAGTAGAGTGCTCTTATGAAAATTTTCTTAAGCTGAAACTGTATAAATTGAAGAAGCATTTACCATTAATTTATATGGAAAAGTATTTGAGCATTTCCAGACCCCAGAAATAACCTCTCTTAGAATTTTCTGATATCTCAGGGCACATCTTGCCAACAGATGAACAGAATAAGTCCAGAAAAAGCCCAGATGCTCACAGACTAAGTTCAAAGCTACGGTAGCTTGATGCTGGGATGCTGAGTGTAGGTCCTTGGAAGGAACTTGGTGGGGCCACTCTGGCTGCTCTCCATCCCAGGTGCGTGCTGCCTCTGTAAGGGCTCGCTGCAAAGCAAATGCCACTTGGCATTTTCACTTTTCACCTTTTTATGTAGAAGTGAAAATCCTCTTTGGATTTCTGCGGGTTGGCAAGAACAGGCACTTTTGTAAATCCAAATGTAGGTCTTTTGTAAATCCAAAGTGGTGTAATGTGAACTTTTGAAAAGCTGGAATTGCCCGTACTGGGAGAAAAGGAAGGCAGGAGGAAGGAAGGAGCATGCTGGGGATGAGTGGGAAATGCACTTTATTTCTTATTTTTATTTTTTTGAGAGAGAGAGAGAGAGAGAAAGCACACAGGAGAAGGGGAGAGGAAGATAGAGAGGGAGACAGAGAGTCCCAAGCAGGCTCTGCACTATCAGTGCAGCGCCCTGTGCAGGGCTAGAACCCATTAACCGTGCGCTCATGACCCGAGCTGAAATCAAGAGTCGAACCCTTAACCGAATGAGGCACCCCAGCGCCCCGGGAGATACACATTAAACAGGGGGATCAAGGGAGATGTCCCTGACAGCATGATGTGGAGGAGAATATTTGTGGCAGTGTGCTCAGGCAGCAGCCAGAGGCCAGCACTTCTGGAATAAGTGGGGAATGAGGGATTGGATGCCAATAGGGTAGCTGCCGAGCCAGCACATGTAGGGTCTCCTAGGCCACGGAGGGGCATGACTTTTCCATTGAGTGACAGAAAAAGTGACTGGAGGTCTTGGAGTCAGAGAGCAGTATGATACTGATTCAGTTTTGGAGGTACAGTTGACCCTTGAATAACGTGGGTTTAAACTCCATGGATCTACTTATACATGGATTTTTTTCCAATAAATGTAGTCCAGTACTGTAAATTTATTTTCTCTTCCTTATAAATTTTCTTGATAACATTTCTTTTCTCTGGCTTACTTTATTATAAGAGTACAGTATATAATACATATAACGTCAAAATATGTATTCCTGGACTGTTGATGTTACCAGTAAGCCTTCCAGCCAACATTAGGCTATCTATTAGTAATTAAGTTTTGGGGGAGTCCAAAGTTACATACAGATTTTTGACTATAAGGGGAGATCTTCACCTTTATCCTCCACACGGTTCAAGGGTCAACTGTATACTGGTAAGAAGGCCAGAATTGAACCTTTTAGAGACTAAGCCAATTTTTTTTGCTTCTACATCAAATTACCTGTGACTTCCTGGATTGATCCTGGCCCATCTGTAATTTCTTCTGGTTGCTCATGCCCCTTGTACCACCTTCATGGTATAGTCTACTCAGTTATGAGGTGCAGTATTTGTGAGACCCTGAAGCATTATTGACAAGAACGTTGTGACTTGTAGGATAGATAAGAGTTAAGGGTTCTCTGTACTTTAGTTCACTTTAATGACCAAGATAAGCTTAGGAAAGTTTCAGAGACATTTTATGTCGTTAAAATAAGTGTGCTCCTGTTGTCTTCTGATCTAGTAACACACACCACAGATTCCTAAAGTCAGAAGGAGGGAAACTTGATATTCAAAATATAGTATGCCTATGGAATCTAAAGTCTGTTTTCAGAGTGACATTTTCTGTGGCAAAGGAAACTTCAATCTTATTAGTATTTGTAATATAAATGCATATGTGTGATAGCTACTATTAATGTGCATCTTATATGTCCAAGGCACAGAATAGAGGTTTAACATTAATCTTGATAGATGCTCTTATTACTTAGCCTCATAGCAACCCTGCAAGATCGGTTTTTCTAAACTCCATTTTACATATCGGAGTACAAAGACTCAGTGATGAAATACCTTGCCCAGAGTCAAACATTGCTCAGATCTAGGTCCTTTTAGATTCTAAAGTCTATGCATTTTCCATTGAAGTGAGTTTGTCTTTCCTCAGCCCCCTACACATCTGGTCCTGGGATTCTGTGGTTGGGTCGTCTCTGTCTACTCTGCATCTCTCTGTCTTACAGGCATGGTGTGAGTGCAAATTAACGTTTTGAACCCTCAAAAACATTTTTAGGTAAAATTTTCTTGCCAAATGGTATTAAAATTATTGGGAGCAAACCGATCTACCCCAGTTCACTTTATAGCAAGGCTAGTTATTTCTTTTGGCTGAGCAAGATCATGTTGGAAATTACTTCTCCTTGAATGTGTATACAGCATAAACGGTAACATGACTTTGGAACTTTGAATACAATATCAATATTTCATATCCTCTGGCAGTAATTATTAATGTGTGTTGCTGAGAATTTTAATAGGCAGAGTAAATCATTGAAGGCAGCTAAACATCCTCATTTTGTTATGACTCTCTGATTTGCCTGATTTTGGGTCATATTATGATGAGGTTCTAGCAGCACACAGTTTTATAGACATTGAATTTAAAACATCACTGCATCTACAAATATTTGCCCTTCTCTCACATGTTGACGTTTTGTAGCTGGTGTGTTTTACTTCATAGCCACTGGATGTCACTGTAGTTCCCCAGATGGAGCCCTCTGCTTTTACAATCCGTGTGAGTGACTTGAGAGGGGAGTGGGGTGGGGGCAGAAACTTCACTTTTAAGTCCTCTGGAACTTAATGGGATCCTTGTTTGTCTTGCTCCCATTTTGATTCCTAATTGAAGCCACGGTATGAAGCAGTGGCAATTAACACAATACCTCAAGCGCATACCTATGGACTCCTCGGGAAGAAGAATTAATTGTATTTTAGTGTCATTGCCGGGGACAGTGGAGAGTTCCATTGTGAATATCATTGTGGAGTGGCTTTAATAAGCAAAATGAATGACTGGAGGCTTTTAATGAAACCATTTTTATGTGTGCAGCTGTCCCCACGTGATCCCTTGAAGACAGGAGCCGTGCACAACAGCCACCTGCTTTGAAGCTGTTCCTTCACTTTTTCTTCTTTTTTACAAAGAGGCACAAGTGTTTTTCCTGTTGTCTGGAGCTGATACGTGGTTGTACTTTCAGTGCTGTTTGTAACCTGCCAGCCTCAGAATTGCGACCACTCTTATCACCAGTACAAATAATTGTGAAGCCTTTAGGTTATGTGGCACTGGGCTTCCTCCTCTACTTAAACTGACCTGAGCCCTGAGGAGACATGGTGTCCTAGTGGCACATGAAGACTGGAGGCAGAAAGTATGAACCAGTGGGGCACCTGCCTGGCTGGCTTAGTGGGCTGAGCATCCAACCTTGGCTCAGGTCATGATCTCATGGCTCATGAGTTTGAGCCCCGCATCCAGCTGGCTGCCAGTTCGTGAGTTTGAGCCCCACATCCAGCTCGCGGCTGTCTATCTGGAATCTTCAGATCCTCTATTCCCTCCCTCTCTCTGCCCCTTCCCTGATTGTGCTCTCTCTCTCTTAAAAATAAACAAAAAAAAACAAACAAAAAAAAAGGAAACATGAACCAGTGAAGAGTCCTTTAACTAAATCTGCTTCCTGGTCCAGCTGATTTTTCCTTCTCAGTGTTCTTGTGGCTTGCATTCAGATCTTATCATCTCTCTTCTCAGGTATTATGTTAGCCTTATTACTCGTCTCTAGATATTACTTGCCTCTAGATACCAAGGTTATCCTTGTGCATGCAGCCCTGATTCTTCTTGCTTTAGGGTCCAAGGTCCTTTACAGGGCTTATAGCACCTGTTACCTGACAGCTCTCCTATCTCCAGCCTTATGTCTCCGCTCTTCTTCCTGTAAGTTTACACATTAAAGAAGTGCCTGTAGTCGCCCGCGTACACTACAGTTTCCACTCCCTGGTTTTCTTGCTTGAGCTGTTAGGATTCTCAGCAAGTTTTTTCTCACGCATCTTTACCTGGCTATGCCCCTTCCAAAGCTTACTTGAATTTTAGTTAAAAATGGTACTAAGGTATAGTTGGTAGCCATTTCCTAAAAATACTATGAAAACAAAACAAGATGAAAACCCTCAGCTGTCCAAGCTGACAGCCAGCTAATGTGCCACGGTTTTAGAGGAGACGCTCAGCCTTATAAAGAAGAGTAGCCCCTTCCATCCGAGAGCAGGTAGGGAGACACGTCTGTCTCTTCTGTGTTCCAAGCAGCTGTTCCTTGAGACAATTAGGATACTTACTGGCACTACTGCTTCTTATACATCCTTTAGGAAATTGCAAATCCTGAAAATAACAAGAGTGGTGCAGGAAGCACTGGCTGTGATCATGATGGACTGTGTCCTAGGAGGAGATGTTCCCACAAGTACATGCTAGACTGAGGGGTGGGAAACAAGCAAATTTGGCCAAGAAATAGATATAGGGCTGTTCAAACAGGGTTATTTACAATACTGATGAATGAGAAAAATAAAACCTAATTCTATAACAGTAGAGGGATATAATAAATTAAAGTACATCCATAGGATATAAGTTATGCACCTTTTGATCATGTTTTTGGAGTTCTTCCTTTGAAGACTGATATGGGCACATATAAGATCGTAATGATGATTCATTGATTGAATGTATATATATATGTATACACATATATATGTATGTACATATGTATACATACACATATATATGTATGTACATATATATATATACAGTGTCTTCTAAATTTTGAAATGAAAAAAATATATATATTCATGTAGACCCAGAGAAGAAACAAGAAAGGATTATACTGAAATGTTAAGTGCTAATTCCTGATTGGTAAGTCTAAAAATGGACTGATTGTCAGCTGTCCATGTTTTTCAAATTTTCCACAATGGAGTTGTATTATTTTATAAATCAGAAAAAAGGAAACAAGCACAGTTTTAAAAACGTAAGAAAATTTAAAGATTTAGACATCTTCCTGAAGCTCCAAGTTGGGTCAATATCCCGTCTTCAGAGCTGCTGTAACACATTCTACAGCTATCTTTTTAAATTTTTTTATGTTTGTTTATTTTTGAGAGCAAAAGAGACAGCATACAAGTGGGGACAGGCAGACACACACACACACACACACACACACACACACACACACACACACACAGAATCTGAAGCAGGCTGCAGGGTCTGAGCTATCAGAAAGGAGTCCAACATGGGGCTTGAGCTCATGAACTGTAAGATCATGACCTGAGCCAAAGTTAGACGCTTAACTGCCTGAGCCACCCAGGCACCCCTTTTGCAAATATCTTAATAGTGACCATATTATTAAAACTAGAGTAATTCCATGAAAGCTGGATCTCTGTATACATCTTTATAAGCCAGGGTTTAAGACAAATAAATGGTTTCTGACCTAAAACATACTAAACTATAAGGTACTTATATCAAGCAGTTCAAAGGATGGATTACAATGTACATAGAAGGAAAAGACTTAGAAAAGAAGCCAAAGAAATCATATGCAGTGCTCAGACGGAAATTTATTAGGATGCATTTGGTAACTTAGAATTTATGGAAGCAGTTTCCAAACTCTGCAGGTATTTACTAGGCAGCTTGAGGTAATGTATATGCAAATACTTTGCAGAAAAGTAAGATTGCTATGAATACAAGCTGTGATCGGTCAGTCTGAGTTAATATGAAGACTACTTGAATTTGTTGAACAATGATCTGCAGGGCCTTTTTACCCATCAAACTAAGTGTCAAAATTTTCCTAATAATTGTACTCGGGGAGCTGACTATGGTGGTAGCAATTTTTCCAAAGGATCTCACTGGTATTAAGTAGATTTCTTAGGTTAAGGAAACTTTCAGAATTGAGCCTTATTTAATTCTTTGCTTCTCCAATTTTTGTTTTGCTTGGTCAGAAGCTGTTCATTTTTATCTGAAAATAAGATTGACAAAATGTATGTAGTTTCTACCTAGCCCAGAGAAGTACAAGGATCATTTGTCTCCTGGAGTTTCCTGTAACAAAGGTATACAAAGAATTGTTTTCTGGGTGAATTAGAGGTAAAAGCCACTTTTGTTTCTTCTCTTATCAAGTGATGAGAAGAGTAGGGAATCAGGTTTCTATTTGAGCCCCACGCTGTACTTTCAGTAGATTCAGTGAAGAAATCCAGGCAGAAGGTCACAGGTGAACACTTTCCATTCTGGGAGGATTGAGGTTTTGTTTTTTTTTAAAAGACTTTGAAGTGAAGTGAATCAACAGTTTCAGAAGAAACTTCTTTCCTTTCTTTTTTTTCTTCATCTCCTTTTTTTTTTTTTAAAGAAAAAGTTTCTGAAATTAAATAGAAACCGAATTTTATGTAGTTGTTATTATTTGGTAATGTTTCAATGTATTGCCATGACACTTCACCGATCTATCAGAAACAAAAATGAAACTTAAAGTGATATGAAGCTTTTGTTTTAGTTTTAAGAAAGCTTTTCTTTACTCTTTTGGAGACTTTCCCCCCTTTTCTCTCTCTTTTTTTTTTGGGGGGGGTGCTGTTTTGAAGTGATTTAAGAGAGCTTCTCTCCTATTTTTCTACCTACATAGAAGTGTTATATAGTCCTTGTCATTCACTTTCTAGTGCCTGAAAAACACTTTAAAAAGTTTTCTAAGCAGACTTGTGTCTATCAAGTTTTAATAGTATATTTTAATATAATATTTTAGATCAAGTTATGAAGTTTTAAAAATAAGGTCTTTAAAAGAGCCATGATGAATTTATGAGAATGTTACCTAGAGTCGTTTATCAAAAGGCAACCCAAAAAGTCTATGAATTCATTCTGGGTGACAGTTCTTAATATCATTGCTGTCAAGTTTTTGTAGAAAAGAGCTTCTAGTTGCAGAATTAATTTGTTTCTTTTTGATCTTTCAAATGTGCCTTCTAAGTTACACAATGGGATCCTTTGGCTGGTTAAAATCCACTTGGTTTTAGAATGGCGCCAAAGAGGAAGCGTCAGTAAGAAGTTAATTAGAAGCCCTCTGGACCAGTATTTGTTTCATTTTTTTCTCAGGTCTCAGTAATGATGTGCTAGGCCTAACCTAAGCAAAACAATGCTGGTCTTCCTCAACTTTTCACCCCCTATAAACGTTTTTGTTTTCCTCTCAAAGTTATCCATGTAGGCGTCTTGTATCTTCATGTTGAACTCCTCCCTGTTAAGATTTGTATTTAGTTAGGTGTCTGCCTTGAAAAAAAGAAACCATGAATCTTCTGCAAGATGTGATTAACTGATAACCAATTATGCCTTTTAGGGTTATTTGAATTATTGTAACATTAATCCTTTAATGTAATGAGACTTGTTGCAGGATGGTATATGACAGCACATCCAAATTGGGATATGAATGTATAAATTGAAAATGCTTATTAATATAATACAATTTTGAAAAGCCAGATTCTGTACTGGGAAAGTTTTATCTCCATTACCAGGGGAGTGTATGACATGAGAACCTGTAACTGCATGTGATCCTCTGGGCTTTGTTTATCTGATTTCTTGTATGTTCTCTGGATTTTCAATAGAATATCAAGAAATCCTCTTTGAAGGATTGCAAAGTATGTCTTTCACTTTCTCACGTATATACTCTAGTTAGTCTAGCTTTCTGTGAAAAAATTTTTCTTCTTAAGATTACCAGAATATTTTCCTGATGCTTGTAATGCGTTACTTACACATGTGGTATTAAAGTTCCATGAAATTTTCTGCAAACACTATACTGTTTCTTGTTCCTTCCTAGGTCAGTACTCTGGGCTTTGTCTGCATGTAGACTACTGCTTGGTTGGTGATCACAGATAGTACTTGATAGTGCTTTTCATTACACACTCGTCACAGCTGTTCAAATACAGCTTGGCTTTTCTACCTTTTTTGTTTTATTTCCTTTTTGAGGGTAGTCCAAATTCAAGTGATTTATGTTACTGAGGAGCCTGAAATTAAGTCCTCCATTAGAAACAACCCCGGGCTNGGCATGGAGGAGGGCACTTGTGGGAATGAGCACTGGGTGTTATGTGGAAACTAATTTGAAAATAAACTATTTGTAAAAAATTAAAAAATAAAAAACAAAACAAAACAATACAAAACAAAAACAAAACAAAAAAAAAGAAACAACCTCAGGCTGCACGTAGTCCCAGTTCCAGGAAAAGCCTCAGCTGAGGCCACCCTAGGACCGCCCTCGGATCTGCCAATCAAAAGAAATGTGTAACATTCCTGTAGTGTTGGAGACAAGTCAGGGCTGGGAGCTGCAGGTAGTTACTTTGTACAAACTTGCCAATCAATCACCGCTTGCAGAAGCCCCAGGTAGATTCTCTGAGCCCACCTCATAATTGGTCATTTCAAAAGATTCTCAAAGGTCATGATTGGGTCCCACCACACGTAATGGACACCTCACAGATACTGAATGGTCAAAACGGTTACTATGCTGTTACTATGGGTGCTGTACAATTATGATTGGTGCTTATGTAATGATGCAAAACGTACAACGTGTGCACGGTAACACCCCCATCTTTCCCCCATAAAAACCCTGCTCGCCACTGTTCGGGGCTTCACTTTGCTGCCGCTGTGCTGGTAGACGGGTGAGCCCCTGCTCGAGCTTGTAATAAAGCCCCTTTTGTACTTGCATCAGTGACGGCTCCTTGGAGGTCTCTGGGGACTCGCAATTCGGGCATAACATTACTTTCATGTGAAGTTAAGACTGATATGATTTGAAATCTTGCCCATTATTTTCCTTCCCCTTACACTCAAAATGTGGCTTATAGACTTAATTAGCAAATATTTATTGACACATTTCAAAATAAAAGAATTTGAGGCAGTTAAAACATGAGAGGTGCAGGAACATGAGCGAGGATGCTAGTTGATATGGAAAGAATGAGCAGGATGTAAAGAGGCCCTGCAGAGGCTGCAGGGGGTGCCCTCAGGTGGGAGTGTAGTAGAGGCAGAGGCAATTCTTGCAGAAGGAAAGCATTGACTTGGGATGAGACACGTGGCTGCTGTTCAAATCCTGAGGTGTTCACTGTTCTGAAAAATGGAAATATAACTCTTGTTAGACCGTGATATTACTTTACCTACAGACCGGGTGGCTCCGAACGACAGAAGTGTAATCTGTAACCTTTCTGGAGGCGAGAAGTCTAAAACTGATGTCACTGGGCCGAACTCAAGGTGATGGCAGGGCCAGGCTCTTTCTGGGACTTTAGAGGGAATCCATTCCTGGCCCATCCAGGCTCTGGTGGTCGTCATCATTCCTTGGCTTGTGGCTGTGTTGCCTGAGTCTGCCCCTGTGGTCACATTGCCCTTTTGTCTTCTGTTTGGGTCACATCTCTTTCTGTCACTGTCTTCTAAAGATCTTTGTGATGGGATTTACAACCTACCTCAATAGTTCAAGTAAATCTCTTCCTCTCAGTATCTTTAAGTTAATGACATCTGAAAAGACTTTGCCACATAAGACAACACTTATTCTTTGGAGCCATTATTCAGCCCACTGAAATATTGTAAGAATTAAATATAGGAGTGAGAAAGGTCTCAGGTGGAGACTTAGAAAAATGTAACTTCCTTTANATTTATTTATTTATTTATTTATTTATTTATTTATTTATTTATTATGGATTGTTCTCAGTCTTGTTGGGGTTAATAATAAATTCAGGTTCTATAAATGAGTTAAATAATCAAAATGTTCTCAGTTGCAAATTCAGACCTGCTTTCAGTTCTGCAACCTTCTGGTGAGGCATTAAGTCCCAGGACAAGTGTTTGCCTAACTCTTGTCTGGCTGTTCATGTTCTGTTCCTCTCAAGCTTATTGACTGTACCATAAAGACCCCTTAGTTTGTGCTCGTCTCTTAGCTCTTCTGTGTACCTGCTGGCAATGTGGTACTGTTGCCATGCTCTTTCTTCATAGTGGGTTGCCACAGACTCATCCGCGCTGATGTCACCCTCATTTATGACTCCTCCGCCATGCTGGATGTAGGGCTTCTATTGGAAACTAGATGTCTCTGAAGGCTACCTTCTGGTTTGAGCCACATTAAACCCTTAAACTTACCTGGTGTTTTATCACCATCAACTCATCATCCTGCAAGCATTCTCATTCAGTAATGCTTGGGATCTATGCCATCCACTTATTATTATCTATCTCAGTCTCTACTCCATCCTTTCCTTCACCAACCCCTTAACTATAACTCCTTTCCTAGAAGATAGAAGGTGGATTCTTGTATGAGGCAAGCAAGGGTTTGCTAGGCATGATTCTCCCCAAGCACTTAAATTTGCCAAAGATTGGTAAGGTCTATTGTGAAGTTCAAAAGGTCTATTGTGAAGTTCAAAAGCAGTGAAAATGCATTTCTGTAATTTTTCTCCTCTTTGTATAGTGAGGTGAAGGCAGAACATATGATGTGTAGTGGTAGAGAGGCAATGGGTACAACGAAACACAGGTTGGTAAAACAAATTAGCAAACATTTTGCTGGCTACATTGAAATTTTCTTCCTGTGCAGTTGCAAAAAAATATGGATATCATGCCTAGCAAATAGTATTTTTAGTATGAACCTGGCTTTCATAAGCTTGAAAATACCAGCTGGTTTGTGTGAGAAGTAGACCAAACTAAGGTTGGAGAGATTGTTAGGGATGTGACTTCCCATTGGATATCTCAGTGATTGCTGACTCCCAACCCACTTCTCTTATAGTCTTTCAAACTCATTAATATCAACATAGTCCTTCCAAGAGCTTGGGTGGAAGACCTTGATGTCTCCCCTAACTACCCTCTCTTCCATTTCGTATCCGATTGGTCAGCCGATTCTGTTGGCTCCATCTTCAGATGTCAAATGTATGGATGAATGGCTCCATCTTCAGAATATATCCAGATTCTGCCTGCTTCTACTGCTGCCACATTTCCATTGCTGCCACTCTAATCCTAGCCATATCATCTCTCCCCTCATTAATTGCAATATTCTACTAAATGTTCTTCTTCCTTCCACCTTTAAGCCTTTTTTTTTAAGTTTTTAAATTTTATTTTGAGATACAGAGTGAGAGAGAGTGCGTGTGTGAGTGGTGGAAGGGCAGAGAGAGAGGGAGAGAGAGAAAGAATCCCACGCATGATCAGCACACTGTGCTGTCAGCACAGAGCTCTACATGGGGCTTGATCTCACAACTGTGAGACATGACCTGGTATGACCTGAGCCAAAATCAAGAGTCAAGTGGCTCAACAGACTGAGCCACCTAGATGCCCCTACCCTGAAGCCTTTAAAATCAGTTCTCAGCAGCTGATGCAATCCAGTGAAAATATAAGTCAGTTCATGTTAATTCTCTGTTCAAAATGACTTCTCCTCAAACTCCCAAGGAAAAGCCAGAGCCTCACTATGCACTGCAGAGTCTTTCCCAAGCCTCCTCCCAACTTATCATCATTGCTTATCTTACCATTTCTCCTAGTACTTACCCCTTAGCTCACTCAACTTTGGCTGCATTAATCTCCTTTCTGTACCTCAAACCTGGAGCCTTGCTCTTGCCTCGAAGACTTTGGCCCTGTTCTTGCTGTAGGTGTCTGCTTGGCTCACGTCCCCTTTTTGGGTCTTTGTTCAAATATTACCTTCTCAGTGAGATCTATCCTGGCAAGCTGTTGAAAATGAGTTCCTTTCCCCTATGACCTCTTCTTTCCTGTGCCCTGTTCTATATTAGGGTATCACTGCCTTTTAAGAGTTATATTTTATTTATAGTCTGTGTCTTCCCATTAGAATTAAAGCTCCATGAGGAAGAGATTTTTGACTGTTTTATTCACTACAAAATTCCAAGCCCTAGGATGAACATCTGACACATGGTAGGCCTTCCAGAAATATTTGTCAAATGTATGGATGAATGAATGGTATAACTGCTAGACTCCATGGGTTTATCCCATAGGAAGTAGGAAGTAGATAAGCTTTTCGAGCAAGAGTCATGTTGACACATGTTTTATGAAGTTTGCTATGGTATCAGTGTCCAGGTTGGATTACAAGAATAAGAAACTAGAGGTTTGGAGATAAGAAAAGGTGAAGGTCTAAACTGAGACTGTGATAATGGGAATTAGTGAGGGGTTGTTGGTTGTGTGAGAGACACTTGGAGGGAAAATCGCTGATATCTGGGGATAGCAAAAGTGGAGAATGTGGGAGTGGATATAAAGAGGCAATGGACGTAGGAGAATTTAGGAAAAAGCAGTTTAAGAGAGAAAAAGGAAGAAGACTTTGTTTTCAAGTTTATTTTTTTATTTTGATAAAATGTACATAACATAAAATTTACCATTTTTAAGAGTATAGTTCATCGTCATTATGTATATTCATATTATTGTGCAACCATTATCCTATCCATCTGCAGAACATGTTTATCTTCTCATGGTGAAACTCCAAACCCATTAAACAATAACTTCTTATTCCCCAGTCCCTGGCCACCACTGTTCTACTTTCCATCTCTATGAATTTGTTTATTTGTCCATTCCATAAATGGAATCATACAATATCTATTCTTTTTTTTTTAATGTTTTATTTATTTCTAGGAGAGAGAGAGAGAGAGAGAGAGACAGCGTGAGCAGGGGAGGGTCAGAGAGAGAGGGAGTCACAGACTCTGAAACAGGCTCCAGGCTCTGACCTGGCAGTCAGTACAGAGCCCGATGTGGGGCTCGAACCCACGAACCGCGAGATCATGACCTAAGCGAAAGTCGGACGCTTAACCGACTAAGCCACCCAGGCGCCCCTAAAATATCTATTCTTATGTCTTCTTATTTTACATATAATATCTTTTTGGTCCATCCATGTTGTAGCATGTATCATTCCTTTTTAAGGCTAAATATTCCATCGTACATTTGTACTATCTGTTTATCCATTCATCTGTTGGTGGGCAGTAGGGTATTTCCACCTATTGTGAAGGATGTTACTATGGCCATTGGTGTAGATATCTGTTCTCCATCCCTGCTTTCACTTCTTTTGGTTAGATACTCAGAATTGGCATTGCTGGAATTGTTTAATATTTTGGGGGAACCACCATACTGACTCTGGATTTAGACAAAACTGCGTACGAGGTGGTGGAAAGTCTAGCAGCTGGAACTAGAGTGAAAGCAACTGTGGCCAGAGATTCCATCTCAAGGAACTTGGCAGATGGGACGGCTGAAGAGGAGAGAGTGAATTGGTTTAAGAAAGAGAAAGAAAAGATTTGAGCCAATGATGATATCTGAGGAGAGAGGAGGCATGGGAGCTTGTCGGTGAGACAGAAAAAGAGCAATTGGAGTTAGGAACAGAACCCAGAGTGTTGATACTCACTTAACTTGAACTCATCCATATTCATTGAGCACTCTTACAAGAACTTCCTTTCAGATGAATAAACTTCTATTTAAGTATGACATTACTTTCAAGGGTTCGGGTGTTGTAGATCACAGATCACTACTGAGTGTTGAATGTCTGAGACACAGATACTTCCCAGAATGGTTCTAGAAGCACCTATAAATAGCAGAGGAATTCTACATTCCTTAGTTGGCTGTTCTTCACTTCCTGTTTTGCATTAATAATTTCACAGTAACTTTCCTTTACCCTGTTATTGAAGTATGACCTACCTTAAGAAAATTGAACAAGCCATATCTGGACACCTCAATGAACTCTCAAATATTGCATGAACTTGGATATCCAACACCCACAACAAGAAATAGTATTTCCCACACCCAGTGGTTCCCCTCATATCCGTACTCCCTCACCCACTATCCCTATTATCTTAATTTCTAACACCACAGATTTATTTCACCTGTATCGAATTTCATGTAGGTGTAGTCATGTACTATGTACTACTCTTTGTGTCTGACTTCTTTCATTTAATATGTTTGTGAAATTCACCCGTACAGTTGTGTATTGTAGTATGTATTTGCACTGTGTGCTATTACACAAGTTCTTCATTCATTCTCAAGCTGATAGGCATTTGGGTAGATTCCAGTTTGGGGCTCTTTGAAAATCACTGCTATAGACATCAGGTTTCTTACTAAAATAGGAATTGTGCATGTTATGTTCACCTCTTTAAAGTTGTCATTGCCATTTACATTTAAGTACCTTTCCTCCTAAGTGCCTTCCTTTCCTACCTAATTATCTTCATTGTTAATACAAAATATAGTTGCCTGAACATTAGCTTGGAAAGCATAAAGCGCCATAAGAAATTAGGTTTCTTAAAATTGTATGTGCTTACATTAAATTTTTTCCTTTTAAAGCATTTATTTTAATTTTTCTCAACTCTCCAGATTATGTATTTCAAATACATTTTGAACCTGTCAAAATTTTTCATCTATTAATGGGGTGAATTGTTCATCCTTGAGGCAAATATTTTAATTTTGGCATCATGATGAGCTGGAGAAAAAGAATAGCTCCTGAATTCTTAATGCAGATTTATTATCAAACTTAATTATAATTTACATAGCAATAAAAGAAATTGAGAATTACCAAAGAGTGCATTGTGATATTTTGTCATTTTTCTCCTCAGGTTAGAGTCTGCTTTGGTATAAAAATCAACATTACTAATTCAAGGCTGCTGAAAATATTATCAATCTGGCTATCCTAGAATTGAGTTGAAATTTGCTATATTTAGTAAAGATACTCACATATTTTATATATTTGTATGGATACATGTATCCACATATATTTCTTTCTACCTACTTATTTGTCTATCTATTTATTTGTCTCTACATCCATGTGTCTATCTGTTGACATACTCATTGATACATTCCTTACAGAAAGAACAATAGAAGACCACGAGCTGGTGATTGAAGTGCTATCTAACTGGGGAATGGAAGAAGAAAATAAACTATACTTTAGAAAAAATTATGCCAAATATGAATTCTTTAAAAACCCAATGGTAAGTGAAATCCCATTAATAGTTTTAGAAAATAAATGAATCTGTTAAATTTTATTTTATTTTATGTGAAGAAAAGAGTCACTATAAATAAAATGTAATTTCCTATTTGGTAAATCGTAGATAAGAATTCTGTTCCTTTAAAATCATAATCATGTTTTTTTCTTACTTTACCAATGATTAGTCAGCATTATCATAGAAGTTCAGATAGTTTTGGGAAGCTATTTCTTCTTTTTCTTGCTTTCTAAGAAAACTATACATTTAATTTGGGGAATCAATTATTAGATATCCTCAAGCGGCTCCAAGTATTATAGTTTAACACTTTTCACAGAATGTAGGGAATTTAAATAAGAACATTTCTAAGGTAAAAACAGATTGATTGTTTGGAATGTCATAACTTAGCCAAAAATTTAAGATTGACGTGATTCTTGCTGTTTCAAAATGTTTTTTCAGTTCAGTAATTACTGAGCTAAGTAGAAATGAGTTAAAGACCAGAGCATTAACCAATAAATACTTCTTTCGTTATAGTGCTCTTTAAAAGAAAATAAATGTGTGTCACATTCCTAGTGAAGACTAAAGATCTGCAGAAGTCAGAATAGCCTCTGGGCTCATTATTTTAAATTGTTTTTGTCTCTGTAGCTATAGCATATTTTTACACTAAGTTTTGGATAATTGGATTGAAATGATCCTTTATGAAACATATATGATACATACCATAATAGAATATTTTCAAACCCTGAAAGACCTCTTATGTTCTCTTTTATTTGAACCTATTAATAAAAACATAATGGGATGACCTTTGACAAAAAAGTAAAAGAGTCTTAATAAAAAATAAATACAATTAGAATTTGAAGGGAAACTATTTTCTTATTGTGAATCTTCGTTTAAAGTAAGAATTTAAAAGTATACTTAAAGGCATATGGTTTAGTGCTTGGTTTTGGTTGTATATTATTATTATTGTTATTGTTGTTATTATTTAAACAAGTTTGTACACTCATTTTGTGGACCTAGAGCAGTGGTTCTCAACTGGAGGTGTTTTGACAATGTCTGTAGACATTTTTGCTTGTCATTACTGGGCTGGAGGGACAGAGGGCTGTTGGCAGGGTAAAGGCCAGGAATGCTGTAACTAATAATCTATACACAGTATTAGAGCAAATATAATAGAGCTATTGTAAAACCCTGTCCTTTGAGGAAGAATAGTAGTCTATATTTTCCCGAACTTGGCTGATTATAAAAATTACCTGGGGGAGGAGAGAGTGCTTATTAAAAGTATAGGACCCAAGACCTATCCAGACCTATGGAATCAGACACCCCAGGAATGAGGCCTGGAACTTCCTATTTTAAACAACTGTTCTAGGTGAATTTTATGATTAAACAAGGTTAGAAAAAGAGCAGATTGAAAGGACTGGACTTTTAGCTCCCTGGCCCTGTTGTAAGCCCTGGCTCCTCTACATGTGGCTGTGACCTTGGGTATACCCTTTACTTCTATGAGCCTTGAGGTTGTGAAATGAAGTTGATAATCCTCTAGTACCTGCCAGAGTGGCTGCAGGACTCAGGGAGAGATGCTGGAACAAGCACACTGTCATCATGAAAGCTGTTTTGTAAGTTGACATATATGGATCTCTCTGCATCTGTATTATCCGAGGGTGTCTGCTAATCTTTGGGCCCTACCCATCCCTTCTCACTAAGATACATGAAAGTAGAGTCCAGGAACTGGCATTAGAAAAGAAAAAAAAAAAAAA
>NW_027528877.1:970300-1183762 GCF_008692635.1 Crocuta crocuta | reverse complement strand
GTTAGGTGAATTATCAACACAGTGATGTAAGGAGCTTTTGCTCTAGCTTACTATATTGGTCATATTGAATCTTTTCTAGCATGGCTTTTGAGATAATGTAACCTGTATCTTTCCATCAGTATTTTTTTCCAGAGCATATGGTGTCTTTTGCAACTGAAACCAATGGTGAAATATCCCCCACACAGATTTTGCAGGTAAAATATATTCCCATTAAAGTATGTAAGTAACAGCATAATAAAGGGAAACTTTAAGGTCCATAGTTATACATGCCTAGATTTTGAAATGGTATACCTTGACTGATTAATTTTTGCTGGAGGTGAAACTAAACTGAAAAGAGAGAATAGGAAAGAAAAGAACAAAACTTGAATAAAGAATTCCCTAAATCAGGAAAGCCTCCTAACACTATTATTCTTCCCAGTTTCAGCCAATTGTAAAAGGATGTTAAGTGCTTAAAAAATGTGTATCATGAAAGGAAATTGGCAGAATTTTGTTCTAGGATGTATTTAAAGATTATGTCAGTCTTTTTGAAAAATCAAATACCCAGTAAAGTGTAGACATTTAACTGACAGATATTTAGTATTGACTTTTATAATAAACATTTTCAATCCTATTTGTGATAAAATATTCATCAATTAAGTGAAAGGGAAAAAACAGATATAAAAAAATGTATAGTCCATACACTGACATGTGTCATAGCTGTATTGGATACCTGAACAGAATTCTGAAATGTCTTAGCTGAGTTAAGAATGCTACTTAATTAATTAAAAGTCTCCTTAGTTTTGTATCTGTTGGGCTCATTTCCTCCAAACTGGCAATGACTTTATGAGATCATATTTAGAAGATATTTTCAATACAATGAAAGAATGATTTCAGTTATTTGGTTTTTTTATAGATTGGTAGATTTCACATCCAAAGCTCTGTCGTTGTTAACAGGTTAATGTTGAGCAATGTTTATTGTGGTTACTGTTTGAACTAAGCCCCCGAATATCTTCCGACCTACTCAATGTTTTCTGACCGTTAAAGACGACAACTTTTAATGTTTCCAAAATAGATACTACTTTAAGTATTATACTGGTATTTAAATATATTGGTAGCTATTATGGGTGGTACAGATCTGTTTTCTATTTGCTTTTAATAGGCTATATTTCATTTTCACTCTTCACAATATTTTAGAAATGTGATTAGTCTCAAGAGATTTTCCTGAAAGCTCCTTATATGCTACTGGGTTTCACAGATGCCCCATCAGGGTATCAGGATGAGTGGCAGCGGCCCAGCAGCTGTGCGTGAGGGTCCCCGCTCTCAGGCCCTCTCAGTGCTCCCTACTGGGTTAGGGTACAGGGTGGTGGACTGGCGTTTTTATTCCACCTCCTTTCCCCAATTCTCCTATAATATAGTTATATTACTTTAATGTGAAGTTATAAAAACAAGAAAAATCATAGCTTTGGAATCAGATAGTCCTGCATGTGCCTCTGACCTTTTCTCTCCACTGAGGCAATGTTTCCACTTTTTAAAACGTTTCTTCTTTTTCTAGTATGACCTCTGTGACTCCCTTTTTAAAATTTAATTGGTTTGGTTTAATAACTTGGAAAGCACTCAAACTAAAAAACCTACTTGCCCGTTTTGCATGTCAATTAATTAATAACTGTGGCTCATTAAATTAAAAAAATTTAATAATTTACTTAAAAACATACATATCTATTCTCAGCATTTCCCAGAGTAGCCTTTTAAAATATGTCATGTCATTTTAGCTAGTAATTTCTCTTTCAGTTTTTCCATTTTGCATTTGTTTATTCATAGGGATTTCTGTTTTCTTCTTTTAATGAGATGCTAATGCATTTCCACTGTCTTATTAAAGATGCGGAGCATAGCCACTCATACAGAGCTCTTCCTTTTCATTCTCGCTTTCCCGACCAGCACATGCCTACTGTCTCAGTTCATTATTACTGTGTAACAAACTATTTCAAGCCTTAATGGCTTAAGTACCCACTCACATTTTGCCAACAATTTTGCAGGTCAGGAATGTGGAAAGGGTCTAGCTGAGTGGGTCATCTCTGAGGCACATGGACTCTCTGGAGGCTTGAGGATCCCCTTCAAAGATAGCTTTTCACTGTGTGTCCCTGGTACTTCTTGGCTTCTCTCTCCCTCTCTCTCTGTCTCTCTCTCTCTCCACATGGGTATCATCCTCAAGGGATTTTCTAGTTGCACTGGACTTCACACAGCAGAGCCATCTCTGGGTAGTCACATTTCTTATGTGACAGCTAGCTTCCAAGAGTTAACTACTGAAGGACTAGTTACGGACCAGAATTAGAACTAGCCAACTATCACTTCTGCCATATTCCATTGGTCAAAGCAGTCATAAGCCATGCCCAGATTCAAGGAGGCAGAGAAATGGACTCCATCTCTTCATGGTTCAGGGGCAAGATTACTTAGCAGCAGAGCCTGTGGGCTGGAGGATGGTGCTGCAGCTCTCTTTGGAAAACACAACCTGTCGTAACCACCCGCAACTGAGAACCTTGGCGGACAAAGAAACGGCAGTTTGCTTTACCTCATCAGGGAGGTGAACTCAGCTCAACTTTCTTAACATTCGAATAATTGAAATCCAAGATTGTAGTCTTTACTTCGACTGTAATGAAGTTGATGTGTTCTCAAGGAGGACCATAGAAAAGGATGAAAAGTATCAGGACTGAACTCTTAGACAAAGTGTAGCTTTTCAGATGGCCATTTAAATAACTTACCAGTTTGGTGTTTGGCTAAGTAATGACCACTTAGACTGTTTATTTTTGTACACATATTTTCATTTGGAACTTGCCTCGGGTTATCAAAACTGATTTATTTTCTGTTGTATTTATATTGCCATTTCAAGTGGTATTGACCCTGTTAGATTTTACATGGTTATATTTGAAATTTTAACAAGACTACTGTAAGGCCACACTATTATTAATTCAAAAATAGTATGAGAATGTCTAACTTTTATTCCAGATGTTTCTGAGTTCAAGCACATATCCTGAAATCCATGGCTTCTTACATGCAAAAGAACAGGGAAAGAAGTCCTGGAAAAAGATTTACTTCCTTCTAAGAAGATCTGGTTTATATTTTTCTACTAAAGGGACATCAAAGGTAATTGAAATGTCAGTGATATGTTATGGGTTATAAGTTAAAGTGGGTTTTACTTTTTTTACGGCTTGATATCAAGAGTTGGTAAATATAGATTCCAAATATTTGCTACAATTTATTTATCTTCTACAAATGTTTATTTATTTATTGAGAGAGACTCCGAACATGAGCAGGGGAGAGGCAGAGAGAGACTGGGAGGGAATCCCAAGCAGGCTCCGCGCTGTCAGTGGGGAGCCCGATCAAGCAGGGCTTGATCTTACGAACTGTGAGATGATGACGGAACGGATATCAAGAGTTGGAGGCTTAACCGACCCAGCCATCCTGGTGCCTCTGCTGTAATCCATTTAGGAACTGACATTCAGCTTTGTTTCGCACCAGTGGCAACATATATCCTGTGATGGAATCTAGATACTCTCATTTCGGTACCACATACTGTGCTCATTTCTTCTCTACTCTGAATTCACCCCCTTTTTCCTTATCCTCGGTTGCAGATTTTGAGGTGCAACCTAGCGCACGTCTTTTCTTTTCACCGCAGGTTACACTGCTGATCTTGCCCACTTCTGAACTTCTGTTGTTGTTGATGCAATTAGTAATACTCAGCCGAGTCTGTAATTGCTCTTTAGTTCCTTTGTGTGTGTTCGTTTTGTCTCCTTAGCTAGATTGTAGGTTCCTAAAGGAAGGTATAGTACCATCAGGGGGGATAGATTTGTTCCTTTGTATGTTTGTGTGTATATATACCTGTGTAGTCACATAGACCTACTTGTGTGCTCGTACACACACCATCGCTCTTATGTGTAATTCTCCCAGTGCTCAGCACTGCGTTCTCTGTTATTTCTGTGTAGTCTAGTCAGCGTTGACTATGCCTTGTTTTGAGAGTGCTAACGTTTTATGCGATGCATTGATATCTTTCAAATAAAACTACTTTTGAGAGTTTTCATGGGCGACCATTTTAAAAAAAATTTTTTTTTTTTAAATTTATTTCTAGGAGAGAGAGAGAGACAGAGTGAGCAGGGGAGGGTCAGAGAGAGAGGGAGTCACAGACTGAAACAGGCTCCAGGCTCTGAGCTGGCAGTCAGCACAGAGCCCGATGTGGGGCTCGAAGCCACCAACCGCGAGATCATGACCTAAGCGAAAGTCGGACGCTTAACCGACTAAGCCACCCAGGCGCCCCCATGGGCGACCATTTTAATTCTGTTCTCATGCATCTGTTTTTGTCAAACAACATTATTGATTCTTTGTTGGTAATCTCGTTTTTTTCCAGGCTGTTTTTCAAATATTATGATAATCATTGGCGTTCAGTAATTTCCCCAACCATATTTCTAGGTACATTCACATGTATTCTGATATATCTTACTTGATTCTCAACATATGCATTCAGTCTGAAAATTTCTATTTTCCTTTTATGCTGGAAATGCTCATCCATTATTTATTTCTCACTCTCATTACGTGATCCTTTAAATTTCTGTAGGATTTTCTGTCTTGGTTACTTATGGCTCCAGGCACCCATTTGCTTGTGGCGGCCTCACTCTGTCCTCACAAGGCCTTCTCCTCTTTCTTGGTGTCTTGTAAGAACACTGTCACTGCATTTAGGACCCACCCAGATAATCTGAGATAGTCTTATCTTGAAATCCTTAACTTAATTACATCTGCAAAGACGCTTTTTCTAAATCAGGTTTTATTCACAGTTTCTTGGGATGGGGACATGGGCTTATCTTTGGAGGAGGTGGCTATCACTCAACTCATTATAGGAAGCCAGTGAACATTTTTGAGCAGGAGAGTGAGATGTTCAAGTTGTAAGATTACTATGCCCATAGGGAGCTTTAAAAATCAGAGAGGGAGAGAGAGAAAAAAGAATGAGGGGGAGGGAGCAAAGGAAGCAGAGGACGGAGGGGGGCACAGGGAGAGAGAGTTTAACTAGAGACACAGATGCTCTAGTTACTATCTAATACTGAATTAGTCATTCAGTAATCCAGAGTGAAGTTGATGAGATCTAACGTAGGCCTATGATGAGCAGTGGAGGGGGAAGAAAGGGATGGATACAAGATTCGATGGCAAATGGCTAGATCTTGTTGACCTATTGATGTGAAAGGAGAAGAAGCATTTAAAATGTTCTTAAAGAAGGAGATAAAGAAATATGCAAAGATTTAATAAACAGGAATAGGAAGTTTGCTATCACATTATCTTAGAAGTAAGATAATGATCTTAGTTCTAGATATATTGTGTTGAGGGTGAAGCATTCAAATGGAAATACCCAGAAAACACTTAATGACTCAGACGGATATTCCAGTGGTTGTCCTAACAGGAGATGTGGAGCCACAAGGAGTAATAGTTGACTCTTTCATACTTTCCTGAGCTTTCACTCATACATGGTTTTCCTTTGTTGTTCTTTGCATGAGTGCGTGCACACATGTGTGTAT
Organism: Crocuta crocuta; assembly: GCF_008692635.1. Lineage (NCBI taxonomy): Eukaryota > Metazoa > Chordata > Mammalia > Carnivora > Hyaenidae > Crocuta > Crocuta crocuta. The sequence goes on along the minus strand of NW_027528877.1, from coordinate 1,178,231 downwards.
TTCCTTGAAGTTTAAGTGATGGAATGGGGCTCCACTAATTTAGTAGTATCTTCCTTTACAGACATATTTTATTTTTACGTGTATGCCATTTGACTACTAGTATCCTATCATACAGATGCATTCAATTAATTTTTCTTGAACATTTTAACTATTCAAATTTTTTTGTCATAAATAATGTCAGGATAATTACCCATTTCTGTAAGTAAGGCTTTGGATTTTCTTTGGTCTAAATTTTAGTGGGGTTGCTTTTTTCCCTTCATTCCTAAGTATGAAATTACATATGAAGATGTTTTTTAAACAAGCATGTGCTGGATTATCTTTTTTTTAAAGTTTATTCATTTAATTTGAGAGAGAGAGAAAGTATGAATGGGGAGAGGCAGAGGGAGAGAGAGATTGCCAAGTAGGCTCCACACTGTCAGCACAGAGCCCGACTGGGGCTGGAACCCACGAACCGTGAGATCATCACCTGAGCCGAAGTTGGTCGCTTAACTGACTGGGCCACGCAGGCGCCCCTACTTTTTTACTTTTAGCATCAGAGGAAAGTGGCTTCTAAATCCAGTAATCATGCTGATTGTACTTCTTCCAGTGAACCATCACTGGAAGATATGATAATGTTTCTTTGATTTCAAAATTCTCGTTTCTTCTACAACTTTCTCATTAAAATCAACTGCCCATTATATTTTTACTTTAGCCTTCATCTCCTTTCCCTGCCTGACCGTTCTATAAAAGACAGCTCCTATTCCCGCTACTAGACCCATGCATTTTCTTGCAATGGTCTTTCCCTTGGCCAGGCAAAATCACAAGCATCAAACATCTGTTCTCAGCCCAGACTGTAGCTCTTTTTAACATAGTGTCTGACTTTGCTGTACATCAGTACATAATATTCTTCTCTCTAGCCTGTGTCTAATGAGCTGATGTTTTGTACATGAAAATGATTTTAAATTTCCCCTCAAGAAAAGAAATTCAAGGTATTAGGTAACCTCAAGGATTATGACCTTGATATAAATTATGCAGGTTATCTAATGTCTAATGACATTTCTGCCTGGCAAAGAGACAATTTCCTATCATTTTTCTGTGAGAAGGTCTTGATTTATTATACTTTCTGAAGATCTGGGCTGCATGGGAGTTAGTTAAGCACCGCTACAAGGCCTTGGAGATGTGACTATGACTTTTGTGTAGAGAAACCTCTAAGTATGCCCCTCCTCGACTCTCCCTTGCGTACACATGTGCACGTGTAGCCTTTGTTAACCATGCCAACCCAGGCTTGTGTTCTTAAGTCAGTGATGGAGCAAAAATCTGACAAGAGATGAAACTCGTCATGCTGCTGTAGCCTTCGAGGGTTTCTTAAGCTGCCTTTTTCTTACATCCAGATGACTCAGCTTCATTGACTTCTACAGTATCAGTGGAGGGTGATGGTTTTATCTTTTCTCCATAGAAATCAGACATTTTACTAGCAAATCAGTTTCTATCAAAAAATAGTTTTAAAGGCCATGACAGTAAGAATACCTTTCTCCTTCCTCTTCCCTTGTGCCAAGGGCGCAAGGCTGGGTCTCTTTTAACAGTTTTCTTTTCTGCCTTATTCTCCTATGGAGTTGGGAACTGTAGTCATTCATTAGATTAAAACGCCTAACAGTGACACACAGAGGAACAGTGACATACACAGAAACCCTCGCTCTACCAATCATCAGGGATGCAATAGCCTGCTGGTGAATGACTGGAAGTATTTTGGATTTGGATCTGAATGGATTGCTCAAACTGCTGAATGTTCGGGGTTTTCTGTCTTTTCTGTTTTGCTTTGTTTTAGAGCATTGCTTCTCAAATTTCAGTGCATATCAATTACCTGGGGTCTTGTTAAAATGCAGATTTTGATTCAGTAGGTCTGTGGTGGGGCACAGATTTTCCATTTTTAATAAGCTCCCGGGTGATGCAGATGCTGCTGATCTGGGACCACACTCCTAGCAGCAAGATTTTAAAGAACAAATGCAGTTTGGTCAGCTTGGATTATGCATTCAACCCCAGAATTAAGCACTTCTCCAAGTTATTAACCTGTCACAGAATAATATGACCCAGTGATTTCCCATGACCAGCTTTAAATCTCATGGATTTCCCAGAGAAGAAATAGCTGTTCATGATTCCACTTTGCCTTGAAAATCAGACACATTCCACTGCCAGGTAATTTCCCCGAACTCATCTGTACAGGCTCCCTTCTTTTCGTAACAGTAGTCAGGCCCCCCATTTCATTGCTTGCTGTGATGTGCGAGGCAGTACACCAGCAGGAGAGGTGATCGTTTCTGAACAAAGCAAGAAACATTCTCTCTCTCTTCTGTCTTTTCTAACTGCTGTGGAAGCTCAAACCAACCTTCTTGCCTTTGTTCAACCACCATTATTTGAAACCTGGACAAGGAAAACATTTTCAAAAGCCATCTTTGCTGTCTTCTCTCCCTGAGATTCCCAAAATGGTAGTTAAAGAGAAAACTTTTTAAATAGGAAGATAAATGTTTTGGTGTATACTGGAAGTTAAACTTATAAACAATCGGCCACTTCTCAAATCATATTGTATCAAGCTCCTGGTTCTTTATAGTAACTTAATTTTTCTTCCCCTTGTTTCCGTGACATTACTTGGAATAGCTTTTGCCAAGGTATAAATTATGCAATACAATAGAAACACAAAATAGAGTGTGCCAAAATATGTATGCACTTCAACAGTCACATATATATTTTTTTAAAGGAACCACGGCACTTGCAGTTTTTCAGCGAATTTGGCAATAGTGATATTTATGTGTCACTGGCAGGCAAAAAAAAACACGGAGCGCCGACTAACTATGGATTCTGCTTTAAGGTACAGGCTTAATATTTTGATAGATGAATAAAGCAAGCCTCAGCCTTTTAGGTAAGCTTGAGTTTCTTTTAATTTCTTTTAAAAAGAGACAGCTTTCTCTTATATATAGGAGAATTTTAGTGGCTTTTATTTCAACAGGTGTTACCTTCAAGATATGCATTAACGATAAACAATGTGCTGTGGCCTTCTAGCCTAACAAAGCGGGAGGGCCCCGAGACCTGAAAATGCTCTGTGCAGAAGAAGAGCAGAGTAGGACGTGCTGGGTGACCGCGATTAGATTGCTTAAGGTAATCTCGCTGCAGGTGTGAATTTTTATTAAATGCTGTGAGTGCCGCCAAAGTTTCAAAACCTCTGTATTTCAAAATGTGAAGACTCACTATGAGTCCATGTACCCAAAAGTATGTATTTTATTTTTTTATCTAAAAGATAAATATTTGCAGAGTACAATGGAAGAGGCTAACACATTTATCTTTTGTGTGGGGAGTAAGTATTCCATGTTTAGAAATGCTCTGAATTTTATTCTCTTAAAGAGTATTACATGTACAGCTAGTGTAACTGATTAAAACTTCTATACATGACTCAGTATGCATTTTTAACATATTGCCATCAATCCAACATTGACATATATTTTAAAATATGCCCACCAAAGTATGTTTAGTGGGATGATTTTACATTTCATTTAAGTGTTGTATATACATTGTTTTATAGTTTACTTCAAATTATTATGCAAATTTTACTATAGATATACTATGAAAACATCTACTTTGTGCCAAGTAGAGATCATAACCTAAATAAGCATAGTTTGTTAACAAGCATTTTGAAAAGAGTAGGAATGTCCTAAAGGTTATGTGGGGAAGAGAGACATAGAGTGATTTCCTTTAGAATGTATAGAAAACATATTTTATTTAAAAACTTGTATGGTAGTAAATTTAATTTAACTTCATAATTATATAAATTATCAACCATTTCCTTTTGAAGAAGGGCAGAATAAGAAGAATCAGAATTACTAGTTGTCATACTAGGTTTAGAAAAGCTTTGTTTTTTATTCTTTTTTTCTTTTTATTTGTTTTTTTATTTTTTAAGCTTTATTCTTTTATTTTATTTTTATGTTTTATTTAATTGATGTGAAATTCACATAACATAAAATTAACTGAATAAACTTTTAATTAACTATGCTAACATTATGAACATATTATTAATTGTGTACACATTAACAATATGAACAATACAGCATCTAGTTCATTCAGAATATTGTGCAATCACCATCTCTATCTAATTCCAAATTTTTGTCATCTCAAAAGGAACCTCCATACCATCCATGTCTGTGCCTGTCTCTATAGGATTTACCTATTTGGACATTTCATAGAAATGGAGTCATACAATACATGACCTTTTGTGTCTGACTCTTTTATTTAGCATACTGTATTATAGTTCATCCACCTTATAGCCTGTTCATATTCTATTCCCTTTTTTGTGGCTGAATAATATTCCTGTGTGTGTGTGTGTGTGTGTGTGTGTGTGTGTGTACAGATACATAAGTATATGTTAGACAATTTGTTTACTCATTTATCAATTAATGGATACTTGGGTTGTTTGCATCTTTTGATTATTATGAAGAGTACTGCTATGAACATGTGTGTTAATATATTTGTTTGGATACCTGTTTTCAATTTTGAGGGTATATAACGAGGAGTGAAATTGCTGGTTATATGGTAATTCTGTTCAACCTTTTGAAGAATTATCAAAATGTTTTCCACAGTGACTAACCTTTACCGCTTGCACTGTATGAGAATTCCAATTTCTCCACATCTTCACTAACACTTGTTGTTTTCCTTTTTTAAAAAATAATTATCCTAGTGGATGTGAAGTGGTATGGAAGGAAAATCATTTAAATGGCTTAAAGAAAGCTTTTGGATTAACTATGAAATTTGCTTCCTTTTGCTATTATGGCAGATAGCTACTGTAGTTAGCTCTTGTAGTATTACAAGAGATTTGTTTTTCAATAATCTACTGTTAAATGACTCTCATGGTTTTGGTTCCAACAAAGCTTAGAAGTCTTGATTCTTTGAAACCCTCATGGTAAGTAATTGCTTCTGTGTTGCTCTCATTGTCTTAAAATGTAAAAAAGAAAAAAACTTTAGGGAGTGTTGGAAACCAGCCAAAGAATTAGTGGGATGTGCATTGGAATCCCCTAAGGAGCATTCGCAAGCCCTGTGTGCCCAGCCTATACTTGGGGATTCCAATTTAGTGAGTGAATTCCTGATGTCTGCCTAATTAAGAACCAATAACCTCATCCAGTCTTCTCATTTTATAGATGAAGAGGCTTGCATTCTTTGGAATCCTTTAACCCATCACAGTTACTGTAGAGAAAATACCTTGAGGCCTCTGGTTTTCCCTTTCCTTCCATTAGAACTCTGGAAATCAGGCTAGGCTGGTAGAGGAGATGCTTTCCAACCTTATTAGTCAAGGCTTCCTCCCTTTAATTCGATCTCAAGGTCAAACACCCAACTCAGAAGCAGATGGTAAGCCCACTTCCTTTTCTTTTTTAAGCCCACTTCCTTAAAGCAGTCTTTCTGATATGCAACTGATTTTACTAGGATGCACCATTATTTTTTGCATAAGTAGAATTCTGCCAATAAAATTATGGTATGCTTTCATTACACTTATGGTTTTTATTTTCATCTAGTTATTTTATATTTTTTTAGACTTACGGAAGTCGATTTTCATCATTTACCAATTTTGTGTACATATACATTTATCTATCTATCTATCTGAAATAAATTAGGGGAGGCATCTGTAAAGCTTCTTCATATTCTAAGTCTGGTTTTCCTGAATCATTTTCTCTCTCAGAGAATGGACACCCATATTTCATACAGACTATCTAGCTCTGTGCCATCAGGAACTTCAGGGAGGAGGAGGGTCCCAGGCAGGTGCTCTGCCATACCTAGAAAGGTAGTCTTTCTAGCCAGTCGCATCCCCTTGCAAGGTTTGAAGCACATGATTTCTTGATCTCACCAAACATTTCAGACAATGATAGGTCGCTTGGTCCACAGTGAGTATAAGATGCCACAGTTAAGTTAAGGCAAACTTATGAATGTTAGAATTTAAAAAGAAATGTTTGTGTAAGCATTGATGAAATATATTAAAAAAGCTTTTTTTGATCCTTCCATATACAGAATGCTTAGCTTCTGGAAGATTTCTCCTTGCTTTTTTTTCTCATTTGATTCTTTTTAAAGCATCTTTCAAGGTACAAATGTCCACTTTAAAGATGCTTCATTGTCTTAGTTTCTATGGGTGCTGTAACAAATGACCACTTTAGTGGCTTAAAACAACACAAACTTATTATGCTACACTGTTGTCATTTAGGAAGTCTGAAATGGGTCTTTCTGGCCTAAACGTAAGGTGTTGGAGAGCCTGCATTCCCTTCCAGAGACTGAGGGAAAATCCATTTCTCATACCCTGTCCCGACTTTAGAGGCCGCCAAGATTCCTTGGCTCATGGTCCCTTTCCCTCCTATTAAAACCAACAATGTTGAGCTAAGACTTTTTCATGCTATGACTTGGTTCTCTTTTGTGCCTCTTCTTCCACTTTAGAAGGGCCCTTATGCTTATATTGGATCCACCTAGATAATCCAAAATAATCACCTAATGTCAGCATTAGCTGATTGGCACCCTTGATTTCATCTGCAACATTAATGCCTCTTTGCCGAGTAACCTGCCATATTCACAGGCTCCAGGAATTACCATGTGGACATCTATCAGGGCCATTATTATGCCTACTATATATATGTCCCGTGTGTGTGTGTGTGTGTGTGTGTGTGTGTGTGTGTGTATGTTTAATTGTGGTAAAGCTTTTCCAGATGAGGCAGAGAGGGAGACAGGCACCACTGAGAACCTTTATCCTAGAGGCAATGATAAACTACCAGTTTCAAATGGGAACGTGGCATGATCTGTTTTACACTTTAACATATCCAGAGACAGGAAGCCAGGGCTTGGCAGCACACACATATTTGAAGTAGTCTAATAGGGGAGTCAGCTGGTTTCCCCTGAGAGCTTGTCGTCAGCTGGTGCACCTGGACTTACCTGGTGTTAGAGGTATCTTTTGATTTTTCTCCTTTGGTTTGTCTGTTGTATTTCCAGTTTATCATTGGACGTCGTTGGAGGCACAGGGAGACATGAGTCTGTATCTTGACTAGACTGAAAGGGCCTCTGATTTTCTTTCCATGCTACTTACTAGATAGCGCCTCCTCCAAGAATTTGGCCTCCTATTTTTATTTCTCTTTAGCTTCTCATATACACGTGTAAACTGTTCACATGGTATCAGAGGAAGATCCTCCTGTTTGCTTTGAAGAAGTCCCGGTTATATATAGATTCATAGAAAATCTGAGAGTTGCTCATGTACAGTGGCCTAGTCACATGTTGTCCTCTTCCCTTCCCTTCAGCTAGAACTCTGCCAGCTTCTAACATATTTTGGCCACTTATCTGCCCCTCTGTAGGGCAGGGACAGGTTAAGGTGACTCATGCCCTACCTCTCGGCCAGAGTTAAATACCTACTAAAGACCAATAACACAGGAACAACTACCTAACACTACAGGTACCAGGGACAATCCATCTTTGAAGGAAACAGTCTTATGAGTAGATAGCTGGCTTTTCACTACTGATAAATAAGGAGCCACCAAGCAGCATGCATGTACCTTTGAAAGTATTGGTTAGAGGTTATTGTATATTCTCCAAAATGAACTTGACTAGGAACTAGGCTCTCTGTCTTCTTTTTACAGTTGATTTAAAGTAAATTTCATTAGGTCCCATTAATGTCAATCAAATTGTAAATTAAAAAATAATTTTTATAAGTTGGGAAATAATTGGATAAAGAAGTCAACATAGAGAATTTTAAATGAATGTGGGTTTGTATTCATGTTAAAAGAAAAATCTTGGGAACAGAGACTCTCCAAGCCGCCCTCTGATTTCTGCCTAATTACCAAATATATCCAGTTTGCTGGAATTGCTTTTAAGGAAATAGTCTTTAGTAGAGGAACAGCTCTGTTGGAATGTTTAAATGGAATTCATCCTAAGGGTGAGATTGGGTTCCAGGGTTTCTCCTCAATCTTTTATATAAGACCTATTTTCAAGTTCATTGCGGCTCTGTGAAATGGAAAGAATTGTTGAGGGTAGCCAGAAAAAAGAAAAAAGAAAAAAAGGCCTCTCTGTGCCATTGTGGTTTTGCTTTGTTTTGTTTTAAAGAAAGTGGCTTAACTCTTAGGGAAGTACCTTCTAGCTTCAGATGGTGAGCCTCCCAAGATAAATTTGGTTATGGCAGTTTATAGGCTCTTTTTTTTTTTTAAGTAGGCTTTACACCCAGTGCAGAGCCTAACACTGGCTTAAACTTAGAACCCTGAGGTCAAGAGTCAGCCGCTTAACTGATTGAGCCATCCAGGCAACCCATGGGAGTTAGCACTTTTTTCTTTTTTTAAATTTATTTACTTTTGAGAGAGAATGTGTAAGCAAAGGGAGAGGCAGAGAGAAAGGGAGGCGGAGAATCCCAAGAAGGCTCTGCACTGTCAGCTCAGAGCCCTATTGGGGGCTTGCATCCATGAACCTTATGATCATGACCCGACCCGAAATCAAGAGTTGGGTGCTTAACCAACTGAGCCACCCAGGTGTCATGGCAGTTAGCATTCTTAATGTTTTCTCAAACTAGTATTCCACTTACAGACCAGACTCTCTTTCTAGTCATGTAGCCTGGCAGCAGAGTCTTACAGTGCCACCTCCTGAAAATAAAGGTACCATAGTGGTACTTTTCTGCTGTCATTTACATTGTATTTTGTGACCCTTTGTGTGAGATCAGCCTGATTCCCACCATTTTGATTTCCCTAAATTTAAAGCCAGAAATTAAACAATGTGATAAGAGTTTTGTTACTAGAGGATGCTGCAGTGTCAAGAATCTTTTTTTTTTTTTTAATTTTTTTAACATTTATTTATTATGGAGAAACAGAGAGAGATAGAGCATGAGCATGGGAGGGACAGATAGGAAGGGAGACACAGAATCAGAAGCAGACTCCAGGCTCTGAGCTGTCAGCACAGAGCCTGATGCGAGGCTCGAACCCATGAGTGGTGAGATCATGACCTGAGCTTAAGTCGGTCACTCAACCGACTGAGCCGCCCAGGCGCCCCAAGAATCCTTAACATAGGGCCAAATTTATGGAATTGCCAGGGAGACGATATAATTTGTCAATCATTTATTAAAGAGTTATGATGAATTTTACCCTATTTTGCTTAAGATGCATGTAAGGTTTTCGGAGTCTTTGTTCCATAAAGTCTGGCATCCTTTCCAAGTGAGCTGTCTTATCACTAGGTGATATACCACTTCAATGCTTCCGGTGCTATGGGTGCTAAGAATAATGACTAAGAATGTCAATTTCAGATCTTTATACTGGTGAGCTAGACCTTAAGTGTGGGTTCTAGTAAAAAACACTCATCTTTTTATCTTTTTTATCATTGTAGGGCACTTACCTTTCAAAATTATTGCTTTACTATTTGTTTTAAGGAAAGCTTATAATTTTTATTTTTTATATTGATGATTTATAATTAACATATTGATTTTTCATCAATTGCCTGTATAGTAAAACTGATGGGAATGTGTTTTTATTTGTTCTGCAGTATGGCATGCAGCTGTACCAGAATTACATGCATCCATATCAAGGTAGAAGTGGCTGCAGTTCTCAGAGTATATCACCCATGGTAAGGACCATATTTATTAATCTATATATTTTATATCTACATTCTCTTCCCTTACAATTATATTACATTATAAATATACACTACAGTACACTTAACACTCTTTCCTTTTGGTTAAGTAAAGTAACTCTGACACCGTCCAGCATAATGTTATATTGAATTATTTCTTCTTGGATTTCACACAATTGCAGCCTATGTAATCAAATCACAGCAGCTGAGTACCACAAAGCAGTCAATTAAAATAGATAATGTTATATTAAAATTGAAAGAGTTATGTGAGTCATTCTGTGTCATTATAACATTTGGGGATTACATTTTAATATGATTTATAGAATATTTTCCTTGGAACTATAGATGTTTCCTTAATTATTGTTTTTTATGGTGGGTTTATTTATTTACTTTAATATTAACTCTGGAATTGTCGCAACCTAGTATATAGATGCCAGTGGTTTGGAATTTTAGAAGATGAAGTAGACACAGGTGAGCTCCTTTGCCATTCTGGCTTTCTAACAATAAAAATTGTTAAGGTCTGCTCTTCAGGAAACCCAGAAACTGCTAGCCACAGTGTAGATCTTGCATTACATGAAGTCTAGCACTGCCATTCAGATTTATGCTAAATGCAACTTGAATATTTACTTGCAGATACACCCAGACACATCTTTTCCCTTCTTTAGAACCAAATTTTAATTTACTGTGCATTCACATGAGAAATTTATTTCTGAACTTAAAAGTTTATGTTCCACTATTTTTGCTCTTGCTCCTTAATATTGAGTGTATTAGGAATTCGGGTGTATGTGCCTGTGTTACAAATCAGCTAACATGCTGCATTTCCACTTAGGTTAAAAATCTGTTCCTCATGCCTGTGACCAAAGAAGGCACATTTCCCCACACGTAATGTAGCCGGCAAAATGCTCAGTTCTAGGAATGAGGCATGAAATAATGTTGATTACTAAGTCTGATAGACTAATATGGAAAAAAAACTCCTATCTGTGGTTACATTGCTTTATGTTATGGAAGAGTAACTTTTCATCTTTGTATCAGGTCCCTTTTAAGCCCTAAAATAAGAAACTAAGGAGTGTAATGAATTTTTATAAAAGCAATTGCTTTGAGTATTTTTATAGTTTGTCAACTTACCTTCATCTTTCAATCCACATATATAGAAAGAATAATGGATTTTATGATCTTAATCCTTTTCTAAGTCCTTCTAAATTTCTTTCGGAATCTAAAGTTTTTAGGATAAGCATGTTAATAGCAGCCATGCATTTGAAGGCAGTTGCTTAGTGTCCTGTTAATCACAGGGAAAAATTGTCCTAAACAAAGCATTTTCTAGTCTTATCACGGTCTTTCGCATTATAAGCAGGATATTACTCTTGCCTCTGTCCATTGAAAGTGGGTATGTTGCTGATTCATATGTACATGACAGCTTGGTTAGTATAACTTTGCTTATTCAACACAATGGATAGGAAAAGACACTTCTTGAGTGAATCTGGTTGGAAATAGGGATTTTGTAGGAGGCCTGTGTAGTGAAGACCTATCTGTCCTGTATGGCAGTTATCAAGATCAGACAGAATAGCACTTAAGAATTATACCTCTACTTAAGAATTATATCTCTAACTTACATAAAGGAAACTGAGATGTTTTGGGAGGTATTTGTGTTTACTTTAACATCTATACAGAATCCCACCTTTCTAGGTTATCATGGAAAATCAGTGACCTCTATAATGACTGTCGGTACCCCTCGCCTGCCTCTGTTGGTTTTCACCCAGGCACTGTCTTCAGTGAGCAACACTGAAAACTGAGTATAGTTATATTTTTAAAGGAACACTATTCTTAACTTCTCCACGGATACATTTTGAGAAGGGAAATAAGAAAAAAAAATTTGCTCATGCCATAATGAACATCATAGCTATATATAGCACATAATAGCCACCCCTATCAACCTTTGAAATGAGCATCAGCAGCAGATAATTCAGGGAGCCAAATATATTTGGTCCTTTTCAGCACAGACAAAGGATTCATTTAAGGGACGATCTGTTAGTATGGCCCTGACTGGAGAGATTAGATAGGGAAAACTAGTGTCTACTCAAGTCTTTATTATCCCTCACTCTTGACACTGAGCTAGACATTGAAAAGTGAGTACCACCCTGTGGTAGGTACGTAAATGACCCTAGAAAGAGCCTATTTGTCACTGCTTTTATGTTGAGCTGCCTGTGTGACCTTGGTTGAGTCACTGGTGTCCTGCAGTGTAAAATGGGGGTGGGGGGGGGCAGTTGCATAATTTCAGGAATTGGTTGCATTTCTGATGTCCTTTGAGTCTGTATGAAGCAAAGGAGAGAACGGTATCAGGGAATTCTGTGCTCTCTTGCTAAGGATGCTGCTGCAGGCTTATCAGCATCTTTCAAGTGGGGTGACAGAGTGTGTGTCTACTAGTTGGCACCTACCTATACTCCCTGAAAAACATTTTATATCCCAGGATCACTAGGAGTGACTGGATCTGATCTCAGAGTGTGGCCTGAATAATCCAAGGTGTACCCAGGCCTCTTCTTTCTTGAAAAAAGAGGTATGTCATTAAAATCATGGACCCTTTTTCAGGGCTTGCCCTGTATTCCACCAGAAGAAAGAGCTAGAAAAAGGGACACATATTTGAGAAATACTCTGATTCTGAATGTTATCAACATTGCTTTCTTATGTGAAAGAAATTGAGCTGAAAATGACCTTTTGAGTTCAAGTCAGATTCTGCTTCACTTCTATTTCTTTGTCCACCAAAGGTAAACTATTAATTTTTCATCCACCACCTGCTATTCAGTAGAACACATTTGCTATATTCCTGTTTTTTCTCTAGTGTAGTTAATGTAGCAAATGAAAATATTTATTTGTATTTTAGACTCCCTACTAAGGTCAAGTAATTACAGAACATGGGATCTTGTTTTATGTTCCATCCTATCATAGGCAAAAAAAAAAAAAAAGAAGAAGAAGAAGAAGAAAAGAAAGTAAAAGAACAAGAACAGCTGTTATGTTTATTTTTCTTGACTAACAGCATTTTTATGTTATCAGGACCTTGTGATTACAGAGCCCATCTTGGCACGTAAGGTAGAGATATTATAAGGATAAGGCTATCATTATGATTGAGCTTAGTTACTCTGTGGTTTGGGCAGGTGGAGGCTTTTCATTAATGTCGGCAGAGCAGAAGTATATCCGACTGGTCTACAGCCCGGCACAGAAGATCACGGGGTGAGAAGGGCAAAGTAAGGTGTGACAGCAGATAGAGATTACAGAGACAGCATCTGTCTGGAAAGAGCAGCTGTCAGTTACAAAGGCTCCTGTAACAAACGAAAGATTGCATGCCGGATCTCTAGAAATAAAGATGAACCGTAATAAGGTTGTGGGCCACTACAGCAGGGTTGGAAGAGGAAATAGCAAATGCTAATGAAGTGAGATGTATAGTGTGGCGATAAGTGAGCCCCTCAATGTTTTGTGTGGACAGGGTTTTCTTGCAAGCATACATTTGACTTCTGTCTTTTAGATGAAGCCAGGAAGGTCTGAATCCATGTGCAGTTATAAAACGATCTTACACCACAAGTCTCCAGAGGCACACCGGCTCTTCCTTTACCATTAGAACTCCATTTTTTGTTTCACTCCACTGTTAACGAGGGGGAGTCAGTGTTAAACATTGTCCATGCTATTCTTGAATGTTTTTCCCCCCTTGGGAAAGTTTGAATTCTTAACAAACTGATGGAGACTCTGGAGATTTGATCATTGCATTTTGTTAGGATGCATGACTGGGATGGCTCACTTTTTTAAAAGCTGGGTGCAGAGTAGAGCCCTAAACAAACAAAAAAATAGAAATAAAGTCCAGGTTTGGGATATTTTATTTTCACCTTCAGAGAATACGGAAACAAAAAGTAATGGCAAGAGGAAGACTTTATTATTCATTTACATTATGTTTTTTCGAAGATGTCTTCCTTTCACATCAGTTCTTCTTGTTTTTCTATGTTAATCCTCACAAGATGGAAAGAATGTTCATACATTCAGTCATAGAAAATTTAATATGGAATTACTGGGGTCATTATTTCACTAAATTTTATTTTCTAAGTGAGATAAACATGGATGTGATATGCTTATAAAATACATATTGTATTTTGTTCCATTATAAAATATGAGTACTATTTCTTTCTCAAGAAGTGATGTAAGTCAATCTAAGTTATACCTTTTGTCTACCTTGAACCTTTTAAGACAGCTGTTTTATCAGCAGATAGAGTTGATATGTAAATCTCTATCTCTAATGAGATTAATTCAAAAGTGGTGGGTCTTTTAGCCACAGGAAGAGTTACTCCTTTCTAAATTGATGTTCTCAGAGAATATCAAGAAACAGGGTTTTACCAGAGAATTTGCCAGAGAATATGAAGAGATAAGTTTCTGTTAAGAGAAAGATATGCTAAATTTGAAAGCTTTTAATCTTTTTACTCACCATTTAATTCAGTGACCTTAACAAATAACTATGTAATTTATTTAACCAAAATATTTTATAGCACCATTTTATCTTAAATATGTACTTTTAACTTCTTAATTTCCTGCCAGCCACCTTTGGATTCACATTCTAGAGTGGAAACGAATTGCCAGCAAAACACTGAAAGATAAAGATATTTTAATGGTAAAAAAATGTGTTTTTTCCCAGAGAAGTATATCAGAAAATTCTCTAGTAGCAATGGACTTCTCAGGCCAGAAAAGCAGAGTTATAGAAAATCCCACGGAAGCCCTTTCAGTCGCTGTTGAAGAAGGACTCGCTTGGAGGGTACAAATAGCTTCACATTCTTCAAAATATTTATGATTTGTGTTTGTCTCACCCGAAAAGTGAAATTTGTTTTCCCTTTCCTTGTGCAGAAAAAAGGATGTTTACGCCTGGCCACCCATGGTAGCCCAACCGCCTCTTCCCAGAGCTCTGCCACAAACATGGGTATGTCAGTGCCTGTTCACTGGGACTGAATGGCTGGATGGAAGTGCATGTGGGTGAGGGGACTGAGTGGCTGTGGTGGAAAGTGTATGTAATTAAATTGTGAGGATTTCAAACAGAGCTCTGTACCTTCCCCTACCCCATTGTATTTCTTCAGCCATCCACCGGTCGCAGCCATGGTTTCACCACAAAATTTCTAGGGATGAAGCCCAGCGATTGATTATTCAGCAAGGACTTGTGGATGGGTAGGTTTGATTTAGAGCAGTAGTGACTGTGATCATTCTTATGATTGGTAATTATTAGTTAATACACATAGTTTTGACTTGAGCGTATGATAAAACAGAAGTGACTCTGTGCTCTAGGGTAGTTACTGTTGTGTCAGAGCAATATCTATACAAAACCTATTATGCCATGTGTGCTTATATTTGTGCATAAATGAATAGATAACTAAGTAGTATTCTCTACTAGGTAACTAATGATGACTAATATTACCCATTCTGTGTAAACACCTGTATCTCAGCTAAAACCAGACTTGCTCTGAGGGGTCAACATTCTGATTTGACCATATAATTGGATTCCAAAGTATGGTTTGTGTCATGACATTATCCTACATGTTATATATATTTTTAAGTTTAATGCAGAGTATATTAGCTGTTTTTTGTATATTTTGGCTGCTTGTTTTATTTTTTTCTCTCTGTTTACATTCCTATTTTCTCTAAGTTTTAACAGCTTAAAGTAGTGTAAACCTATGAAAAGAGTACTTCTTAAGTGTTTCTCATGTCATCTTTTAGTGGGGTACCATGGAAGATATAAGAGAAATGTAAATTGTATTATGAAATATTTACAAGCTAAGAATTATCTTTTTCTCCAATTACTCAGTATTTCAAATACTTCCTGTAATGCTGGCAAAATTCCCTTTTTAAATGCAATACAAATCAAGGAGGTTGTATTGAGGTTTGGACGAGAAATGAAACCAGCATCAATTTTAACAAGTGGTTGATGGGGTCTTTTATCTTCAAGGGTTGGCTTAAGATGATGACAAGATTTCAAGGTGATTTAATACTGACATTTGGATAAAAATGCATCTTCACATGGAAGATTATTAATAGCAAGTCAGCATTTCACTGGACTCTAAATAAGAGAAGATTTTAATATACTTCTCTATGTGGAGCACAGTCTTTTTAGATATAAATTTGAGCAATCAGCAGAATTACAATCCGATGAGACGAAGAAATAATTCACAAAGAATCATTAAACTGTTTGAAGGATTATAATTTCCCTACTTTCAGAGCCTAGTTTTTATAAATTTTATGAAATAAATGCATAAAGAATGATACTATATATTTTTTAAAATTTTTAATAAAACACTGGGTGGGGGGTACATCCTTTTGAAAGATGTGATGATGCCAGGCAGTCCACTAGATGGTAGCGGTGATCCGCTCGGGAATGGGGAAAGAATTACAGCTTGATTTGCCAGTGAAACTCCCTTTTGTCCCATCTCTCAGTGATGTAATGTCGGAATCTCACACAGTACAAATGGAATGGATAATCTCATCAGACATCTGTGATGGCTCAAATTCGGCTGCCTCTTTGCCCAGGCCCAACGAGATTAGTATTGGAGTCACCAGTGGGGATTGTTTGCACAATCTGTTTGCCAACAATTAACACAAAGCTGGTTTTGCACAGTATCACCAGTAAATAAGAATCCATGCCTGGCAGCATTTGCTCTTAGGCCATCAGGCCGTGTCTTGTTTTTCTATCCTGACATTATAGAGGCTTTTCTGCTGCATTCTTCATGATTAAAGTATATGTTGTTTGGATGTTTCTCTTACTTGAAACATTTTGCTCAAACATTTAGTAAATGATTTCAGGATTGATTTTCTGGAATATATTCATTTCTCACTTTCTGTTGTATATGTAATAGCAGGAACCAGAATTCAAAGAAGAAAGAGGATCATTGTTGAAGAGGGGTTCAAAATGATTTCAATCTAAATAATTTTCTCTTTTCAGGGACTAACATAACCCATAAGTTAAAGTACTAATACGCTAATGCCCCATTCTCTGCACAGATGTGTTATGTGTGAATACTATATTTTTTTATGGAATACATGAGTAAAGTGGAAACATAATGAAATTCCTTCTCTCTCTTTTAGAGTTTTCTTGGTACGGGATAGTCAGAGTAACCCCAAAACTTTCGTACTGTCAATGAGTCATGGACAAAAAATAAAGCATTTTCAAATTATACCAGTAAGTAATTTGTGATTTCACATTTGTATATTAGAGATGATCTTAATGCATAAGCTTTTGGAAACTTTGGTTTTCTTTGGCTCTTTTATTAAATATAACCGGGGAGCTTGTGCTTTGACTAGACTTAAGTTTGGCAGAAATGGTTTTATGAGCCTGAATTAATATAAGAAATACAGGAATTGTAAAAATTAAATTTCCCTTTTTCCATGAAATATGATTTACCAATATTGCATGGACCCCATGCCACCTATTGTTAAAAGGCCACTAAAGATCCTTTCTGAATTGTACTAGTGGTTCTTTAAAAAACCATTATTTTTAAACCCTTTCCCCTTTCTTATCTCAAACATGGGGGTTTTTTTTGCTACTGTTTTGTTTTTGTAGCTCTGCTTTGAGTCATTATGGCTAGTACACAGGTGCTGCAGAACTGGTGAACCTTTAAACTATTCTAAGCACATTTAAAAATTTTCTGTAATTCTGCTTCTGGGTAGCACACTTTGCTTTAGGATTTTTGTTGCTTCTATTGATGGTGTGTGTGTGTGTGTGTGTGTGTGTGTGTGTGTGTTTGCATGTGTATACGCATGTGATTTATATGTTAGAAGCAGGTAGTGTGCAATAGAGATTCAGTCTACTTTCAGGAACGTTTTACATAAGATTGCTAAGTTGCTAGTGTTCCCTTTTGAATGGCCTCTTTTTGGAATTATCCAAATTCCATATGAAGTATCTTCCCAACTTTATTGTCCTTGGGTGAGTATGAATTGTTTGATGTCACAAGACTTAACTGCCAACAAAGAAGATGATGGTGAAGGAGAAGCAGCAGCAGCAGCAGCAGCAATCATTCCATTCACATGTTTGATTGCTTCAGAATCAGTTTACTGGTAGAAACTATATGAATATTTGTTTCTAGTAGACTAGATGAGGCTGTTAGGTAGACAACATTCAGATATGAAAATTAGTTTCTGTCAATGGGAGCATTAAAATCTTGTGTTTACTTTTGCACTGAATAGTGCAGATTTCTCACTATTGATTCACAATAGTCAGGCTATTCTAACTACAGAATGTTAGGAGAATTTGAGGTAGAGAAAGTAGTGCAGCCACAACTGCGGATCCTAGGATTAGATGACATTCTTCTAAATACAAGTGAAGCTACAAACAAGAAGTCAACGCATCATAACATTCTTTTCATTAGCCTTTAGTTTCATCCACTTGTGCATTTTAGTATATAAAGACACAGTATGCAGTACGATAGGATTGCCCTGTGGGTATCTCTTCCTTATTACCAGTTTGCTGTTTTCCCTCCTGTAGGTGGAAGACGATGGTGAATTGTTCCACACTCTGGATGACGGCCACACGAGATTTACAGATCTAATCCAGCTGGTGGAGTTCTATCAACTCAATAAGGGTGTTCTTCCTTGCAAGTTGAAACATTATTGTGCTAGGATTGCTCTTTAGCCAAACCAGAAGTGACTTGTTAAACTGTTGAAGAAAAAGGACTCATGACAAAAAAAAACAAAAGGAAAGAAAAAGAAAGAAAGAAAAGAAAGAAAGACCATAAACAAGGGAGAAAACGTTGCCATGGTGAAAAGAATCTATTTCACCTTCAAGTTACAAAAAATAGCTTGCGCATTGCAGATAAGCAAAGATTTGGATTGGCATTACGTTCATCATCTAAAATTCATTAGTTAAAATTAAACCTCAGAAAAAATGATTTGGTGTGTTCTTGTGTGATTTTACATAACTATAGTATTTTCGTCAAATATGCATATTTTAAACATCTTTCTGTCCTCATTTACTAGCGTTACATTTGAATTCTTAAACACAAAGTATGAAAAAACTGGGGAGGGAGTTCAGAATGAATTATTTGCAGACTGAATTTCAATTACACTACTTTTTTTTTGACTTAAGAAGAATGATAAAATCTTGAGCTATCAATTGAAAAAAGCTACCCACAACTTTTTAATAAAACTAAAAAGTATTTTGAATTACATATTTTCTGAGTTTATTGTAAGCTTAAAATCAAGTCATATTTTCAAGTATCGGCATAAAATTATCTTGAAACACGTTGACTTTTAGGATGACTTTTATTAAGTTATTAAATTATTAACTATCCTATAATAATTACACTGGTGTTGTACCTGTTAGTAGCACATTACTGATTGTGTTTTATTTCATTCACTTAAAGACTAACTGGAGGTATCTTTTTAAAGAAAAATGATCAGGATGTGGAAGGGATTCATGTAATTAGCACATGCCTTTGTGACCTGTCAGCAAATTGGGTGAGATCAAAGATTCAAAATCTATAAAGATCCTACTAGACAAATTCATGCTCTTCTCTTTGTCTACTCCCTTTTCAATTGGCAACATCCATATGGAAACCAAAGACTTTGGAAACTTGAAATACTCACCTCCATTATCACCTCTCTGAGGCCATCTGGGAAGTTTTTGTTGGGATTTTGTGATTCTTTTTTCCCCACTTTTGGTGGACAGCTATTCATTTTTCAAGAAAAGAAAAGAAAAGAAAAGAAAAACACCAAATTAAAATTATTCAAAATACACAATTTCTTCTAATTGATCCTATAACAACACTGTAAGAAAGTTAGGATGATTTTTTTAAAAAAAACATTTCAAAAATGCATACTTTGATTTTAAATATAGGCTATATATTTTTGGCAACAAAGCATCTGAAGACATGAAATGGTAATAAACCAATTATTACTGAAAAAAATACTGGAATATAAAAAATATTAAGTTTACTTTCAGCCAAGTCAAGCCTAATTCTTAAAGCCCTGAAACTTAGAACATGAATCTGACGTTATAAAATATCCATCTGGTGTCCACAGGGCTTAGAAGACACACAGGACCTCTACATGGAAGAGCAAGAGGCAACACCCTGGCCCTTTCAACCTTTCAAAAGAGCCTTCTGTATTTCTGATTTATATCCAATTTATAAAAATAGTTTGTGTTTTGAATTAAAATGCATTTTCTCATTTTGCACCCAGTTTAAATTGACAGTATCAGAGAATGTCCTATTTTAAAGACTAGACTCTCAGAAATTGACCAATCTATGCTTGTCATTGTTATTTGTGTCTTGGACTTCATTTATAATCTAAATTTATTATTGTGGAGCCCAGATGTTGAATGTAATTCCTTACTTTGATCTTAAAGCATGAGTCCAGAAAAATTACTGAGGAAAGGTAGACACGATCCTTCCTGACTCCTTCTGATAAATAGGGTTTTAATATGTACGTTTGTGTGTACATGTGTGTTAATCTAACATGAAATTAAATCCAAATATATCAGACACATTCAGAGGTAGTACAGCGTTGAATGGATTTCCAAGAAAAATGTGAATTATCTCTGGATTATTTTTCATTTGATTCAGCCATATTTTACTATCTTATACCAATTTGGATAAGGATTAGGACAAATCAGCTCTATTTTCTTCATTTTTCTTTTCATATGTTAGAATGAGTATGCTTCACTCTCCTAGAAAGAAACTCTGCAGACCGTCTGGTCGGTGTTGTTTTTATTTTCTCTTATGGAAGAATTAAGTAATTATTTTGAAACATTCAGGAAACTCAATGAAACAAGATAAAAAATTATTATGAGTATTTCTGAGAAAAATTGGTCTTTTCATGTGTTTAATGATGTATTCCCTGACTGATCAAGTGTATTAGATGGAGATTTTTGTGTTAACTTTACTAGAGTAGTCAACATCATTTATTCACTGTCCTATATGGTCTCTGACTTTTGATCACCAGCAATGCCAATTCTGCATGTAGTTGTACTATGATAATGACATTAGACTATCCCCTGGATTATGGCTTCTCTGAAAAGGAAAGTTTGTCCTTGGTAGTGGTTACAATTTGGTGGTTCAAGCTGGCTCCTCTGTTGAGAAAGCTGTCTTCTCTGTTACCAGGCATTATTAAGTTTTCCTATGCCTTGGATCCATCTAGCGGCCTGATGAAATGTATGGACCCCCTTCACAGAATGTCTTTTAATGCATAAAATAAAAAAGTAGAATTTCAAAGCAAACTAATTTTGGAAACATGGCTACAATTTTGTATGTTCCCCAGTTGGAAATGCTGTAGTATGACCTACTGGGTCTCCTGGCTTTGTTGACTTGTGCCTGTGGAAGGCCTCCATGAGGACTTCTGTCTTGTATTCCCTAGAGAACACAGTAGGTGATTCTCAGTCAGTGTTACCCACTCAGGGAGGGCACAGAATAGTTTGCTTGCAATGCAGGGTTGTTGTAAAACTTACTGAATGTTAAATCAGACTGTCATACCTGCCCTGGGTAGGATGGATCATCTGCTGCCAGATTTGCTCCCAGATTTTTGCTGTCTGTGACATTAGGCATGCTTGAAACCTAGGCACGGTAGGTGTTATCTTTAATCACATATACCATAGGCCACAAGTTGAGCTGTGAACCAGAGAAAAGCAAGACTTTTGACTGAGCACGTAACTATACTCACCCCAAAGTTCATGGCACAGATCCCCCACCTGGAGAAAGGGCATCCAAACAAGTTTCTAACCAGCATCAGTATTTGTTTCTGCAGTTGGAGTTTCAGGTGGCTAGCTCTTTCCAAGTAAATTCTCTTTGTAATTATAAAACATTCACCACTTTTTAAAGTTTATATTTTTTGAGATGGCTAGCAAGGAAGGGGCGAAAGAGGGAGAGAGAGAGAGAGAGAGAGAGAGAATGTTTGGCTCCATGCTGTCAGCACAGAGCTAGACACAGGACTAGATCCCACCAACCGTGAGATCATGACTCCAACTGAAACCAAGAGTCAGATACTTAACTGACGGAGCCACCCAGTTCCCTGCAAACATTCACCACTTCTTAATTCAGTCCCACATAATACACAAGGCATTAAAAACTAGAGTTAAGAGTATAGCCATGAAGTAATGCTTTTTGAATTTGAATTTGAATTCTAGCTATGTAGCTATGTAGCCTTGGTCAAATCAGTTTCTTCAGTTCTATAGAAGGGATCATCGTCATCACTGTCACTACTTCTTAAGTTGTTGGGTTGGTTAAATGAAATCATTCATGTAAAGTGCATAGCTACCCAATTCTTCCTAGAATCTTGGTATGTTTTTGTATTACATTAACAATTGTTCCTTTAGGTACTCCATCTCCCTGAAGTATTGTCCTTTCCACCACTGAGTGCCTTTGCTATGATACCACTTAATTGTTCTTCCAGCCAAGAATGCACATTATACATATATTATACAGTGTGCCTCTACCCCAGTTTTAGTCCTTTATGTGAGACTTCATTAATGGAAGTACCCATGGTTACAGTACCATTGGGCAGGGGGGGAGAAGTGACCAGTCCATCCACAGGGACTCTGTGGGCTGTCCCTACCTGCACCAGAACTCACAGATTCCCATGCTTTCTTCCACTTGGCTGATTAACAGTATAAAGTGATATTCCATCTCTCGTCTCACAAGTGAAAGTGTTGGATAGGATGAGGATGGGAAGTATAGAAGGTTGAACACTGGCTCTAGAGAGCCTGCCTGGACAACACAGGAAATGGGCTATGCACAGCTGAGTGGAGGAAGATGAAAAGACTCCCTGGTCATTGGTGCATCTCTGAGAGATTAATAAAGTTTCACTGAATGGATGTGATCCTACTTGTACACCCATGGATTCTGCTGCCCTCAGCTCTTCATGTTAGCAATCTGATTAAAAGCTGAAAACAATGTTCTTACCTTGTGTGCTTGTCAAGTTCACTTCAGCATGTATTGAGTGCCTATTATGTGAAAGATACTTTTGAGATGCAAAATTGAGTAGGGTATTGATAGACAAGCATCTGTCCTAGAAGCCAGGCTGCATAAGTATTATACTGTTAATACAGTGGGAGAGAGACATTGGTTATACTTGCTGAAAGATGGGAGGAGTCAGGTGGGCCCTGAGGCCATAGGAGTTAACATTGACAAACCTTGGAGAAAGGAGTATGTCGTGCTGTCAAAGGGGGAATGGCTATGCCAGGAAGCATGAGATTCAATTTAAGAGTTTTTCTTTTTCTCTTTTCTTAAGATTTTATTGTTATGTAATCTCTACACCCAAAGTGGAGCTCAAACTTACCAATCCGAGTTCAAAAGTCACATGTTCTACCAACTGAGCCAGACACCTCTGAATTTAAAATTTTTTCAGCAAACGATAGCTTCATTGTAACTGAAGTATACACGGTATTGTGATCGAGAGGGAAGTCATGGCAAATAGGACTAGAAAGGCAAAGTCCTATGGCATTAGGGAGAGCTTCCATGCTCCGCAAGGTGGTTTACATTTTAGTTATGGAAAGGTATAGTCAGGTACCTCAGTGTATCACTCTATGAAATTTTTACCTGGTTGAAATCAGGAAGGGGCCTCATTCATCCTTTTACTTTGCCTTGCATTTTGGAAATTCCCAGAAACGTTTATTAAATAAATGAATAATTAGAGGATAGAAGTATCCCGATGATGTCTGGATTAAAGGAGCAGTTGTGTTTAGCACAGCTTAGATGACTAAACTGGAACAGGGTACCAAAGAATGATGACCCTTTGCAATGATCTTGGCAGGAATCAAGAAAGCCTACTCGAGAGTCATGGTTACGAAAAAAATTATTTTCTGGAGGAGGAATCCTCAGTGATGTCAGTGATTGGATGAGAGGTATGTGAACGAAGTGAAGTCATAAATGGACTCCTCAAATGGAGGAGTCAAAAATGATGAGAAGGTTTAGGGCCGGGGACAGTAGGAAGATGATGACAATTACGATGGTGAAAAAGTTATAATTTTAACAAATGTCATCAAAATTCTTAGAGAAATTGTTTACCTTTATTTAGAACAGCTATGTTATAGGAAGGTGAGGCCTGAAGACTGGTTAAATGGTTAAATTCCAAGAACTTCATTTTGCATGGGAAATTAAGAATTTGGGCATGAAAGCCGAGAGTGGAGGTGGTGAGAGAATGAATCAAGGGACCTAACAAGACAATGGGAGGCTGAAAGCTGAGGAGGAGAGTGGCCGTTGAGGAAGTCCAGAGGCCAGGTGGCAAAAAGAACTCAACGAAGTGGATATGGAGTACATATTTTCCAGGATGTCTGCTCTGTGGTTCTACAATTTAACAACTTTCATCTTCCCAAACCTGACCTGAAGTCTCCATAAGTACAATTGACTCGGAAGAATGTTGTAGTAAGTCCAGAGAAAAGACCATGCTCTGCCTCAAGGTTTAGGTGGCCTGTAAAGGTCCACCACCACTAAAATTTTAGCAGAAACAGGAAATTCAAACTATGGGACCAAATATCAGAAACTTTGAGTTGGGCATTGGTGGCCTTTTGAGTGGAGGTAGTTTGTTATAGAAAAATGAAAAGGGTGCGTACCCTCAGCTAACAGTTTGAATTTTTTACAATCTTTTTTAAGTCACCACTTGGTTGCTTTAGTATGAACCCTAACTCACTCCCTGGACTTATCCTTTATAATATACCTTCTTGCATATCACCATTTCTTCAGTTGTTATTACTCAAAATCACTGACCTCCCTCTACCTCACTGAAACTGTAGGGCCACTGAAAAGGAAACTTTTCGGGCCATTCTTATGTGTTCTTTCACCAACATTGCTGCTGTTAAACACTCTCTCCTGAAATCACTCCCTTCTTTTGGTTTCCATGTCAATAGAATTCTTATATTCTTCCTGTCCTTGTGGGTACCTCTTTTTGGTCTTCTTTACAAATAATTTTCCTTTTTGTTCAGCCCTTAAGTGTTGCTATGCTTAGCTAGGTCCTAGGCTTAATCCCCTCCCTTCTTATTTTGCCCCAACCCTGAAGACTCTTTCCTTTAATATCATGGCTTCACATACTGTCTACGTGGCTTTAAAACCTGTGCCTTCGTTCTGAACTTTAGGTCCATATATTCAGCTGTGGTTGGGTCCCTTCCCTAAGGAGAGACAGAAAAACCTCAAGGCAACCAGGCTATATGTGTACATGACAACATCCCTCATGAGCTTGTAACATGAGACCACCTAATCAGACTACGTGTGTGTTACCATATAAGGGAGACAAAGAAGTAGAAAATATATATTTAAAAAAAACAACTACACCACTTGGCATTTAAGGCTCACTTCTTCAGGTACAAACCCAACTGAGGAGTGCTGGTATGAATAAGGTTGTTTCCTGGAAAGGAAAGCCTCAGTGTCACAACTCTCTGTGTAAGAATCCTGCTACACAGCTACCCATTCAACATCTCCCTTTACACATCTTAGAGTTAATGTCAAATTCCACATTTCCATGGATCTCTTTATCTTCCCCCAAGACCTCGTCCCTAATAGAGCCTCATAGCTCAGTAAACGTGGTGCCATCATTCAATTTCCCAAACATTGACCTAGAAAGTTTTGGGAAACTCACCTTCCACATCCAAAGAACACCAAGTGTACTTCTCTCCACTTCCATTGCCATTACACAAATCTGGGCCACTTTCTTTCCTAGAAGACCAGAGCAGAGTCGTGAATGGCCTTTCTTCCCCTGATTTTTTTCCATACCTATTCTCCCTTCCCAAGTTCATTCTACCATCAGTGATTTCTCATAAACACTGGTCATAGCACTCTTCTTTTTTATGTTTTTATTTCATTTTTGAGAGAGACAGAGAGAGAGAGAAAAAATGTGATCAGGGGAGGGGCATACAGAGAGGGAGACACAGAATCTGAAGCAGGCTCTAGGCTCTGAGCTGTCAGCACAGAACCTGATTCGGTGCTCAAACTCACATACTGCAAGATCATGACCTGAGCTGAAGTTGGACACTTAACCAACTGAGCTGCCCCAGGAGCCCCAAGCAGCTTAAAAGCTTCAATAGCTTCCCATTGCCCTTGGATAAAGCATCCTAACATGACTATGAGGCTCTCATATTTTCACCTTTGTATTTCTAGCGTAATCTTTAGCCATTCTCCCTTGTATTCTCTTTTCTAGCCAGTCTATTCTATGGAATAGACTCTTCTGAAATGCTCTCTTTAACTTTGAGTTTTTGCACATACCGTTTCCTTTATGTTGAACATATTCTTTTACCCTTGTCTCCAATTAAGGTAAAACCATTTTGCCCTTTTAGAGCTCCTGTGACAATATTACTTTCTTCAGGACACTTTTCTTGACTATGGATTAGATTAGGTTACCCAACAATATATTCCTTCAACTTTAACTCCATTTTAACACTCATCACTCTCTGTTGAATTATTCATTGATTTTTTTTTTCTATAAAGTGTAAGTTCCTGGCAAAAAGGACTATGTTCCTCTTGGTTGTAGCCTCAGAACTTAGCAGTGTCTAAGGCTGATATTAAGAGCTCAGCAGAGACTTGTTGAATGAATCAGTACAATGTGGAGGAGGAATTGGAGGTCAGTTTCAGAACTCTTCAATCCGGAGTTCCTGTAACACATCATGAGAAAATGATTCCAGACCTTTGAAAAATATATAGAGCTGTATCTGTATTTTTCAACAGGTATTGAAACATAAAGTAAGGGGGATTAGAATAATTTTTAAAAAGACTGATGTGATCATTGTGTACTTTAGTTAATTCCACTTGTTTTTGCTGAAGCCTCACCAGTGAAGAAGAAAGCTGCTACTTTTCCTATTATTAGTCCAGGAAGCAGAGACGAACATTGTAAGGGTAAATGTCTAAGCTGCTCTTATACATTGTATCCTACACATCTGAAAAAAAAAAAAAAGTGCTAAAATCTTGAATATTGAAGGGTAGTAAAGCTAGATTATTCAGAGAGGAGAAAAGGAATTTGTATGTGGCAAGGAGTAGAAATGGCCTAACCTTTCAAAGGAGAGAGAAATATAGGCTAGCTTAAAATAAGAAGCAGATGATTGTTTGGGGTTTTCCTTGAGGACTAGAAATGTATGTTCCTCTTATAGCTCTATGGATGGTGGGTGAGTGGAGGATGCCTAGGACAGTAGACTGAAGTATTTTACCTCTGACAGCAGAGATGAGGGCTTTTATGGCAGAATGTGGAAACTGGGAATAGACTTCTCAGAGCACCAAGGGTCCTTCTTTCTGATGGCAGCAGATCCATCTGACAGCAGCATTTTTAGCTAAAGGATCAAATGGTCCTAACATCAGATCAAGCCACACCCCTCATTGCCTAGAACCATGCCTTGGGTTTCTATAAAGATGAAGTTGGTTGCACTCAAGTATCATTGAGCAAATCTGTATTTCTTTGAAAGAAACTAGAAAAAGAATCAAGAATATGTATGGAAACAGAAATCACTGAGGGAATGGTTGATTTTTCTGGGTTTAATGGGACAAATAGCATTTCATAGCTCTTTACTGCTCTCTTTATGCCATAATAAATTTCAGATAGTTCAAAAACCTAAACATAAAATATGAAATCATAAAAAATCAGAAAAATTATGGGGGAATATTTTTGTGAAATTATAGTTGTATTTAACCATGATATTAAAGCCAGAAATTTTAAAAAATAAAAGGCACTGACAGATGAAGAATGAAAATCTATATAAAAGAAAAGGTTACCACTACAAGTAAGGCTTGGTAACAAAAGAAAATTTGTATAAAATATTGATAATGTTTTTATATATGAGTAAGCAATATATGCATTCCAATGGGACAAAAAGCAAAGAAATGAAGAGGCAGTTAACAAATAGAGAGTCAGCCTGATACCCTATGTCTTTTGATTGGAGCATTTAGTCCATTTACATTCAGAGTGGTTACTGACAGATAAGAATTTAGTGCCATTGTATTACTTGTAAACTCAGTGTTTCTGGAGATGTTTTCTAGCTCCTTTCTAGTCTTTGTTGCTATTGGTCTTTCTTTTCCACTCTGAGTCCCCTTTAAAATTTCTTGCAGGGTTGGTTGAGTGGTCATGAACTCTTTTAGCTTTTGTTTACTGGGAAAGTCTTTCTCTCTCCTTCCATTCTGAATGACAGTCTTGCTGGATAAAGGATTCTTGGCTGCCTATTTTTCCCAGTCAGTACATTGAATATTTCCTGCCATTCCCTTCTGGCCTGCCAAGTTTCTATGATGCTGCTAACCTTGTTTTCCCTTGTAAGTTGGAGATTTCTTCTCCTTTGCTGCTTTCAGGATTCTTTCCTTATCTCTGTATTTTGCAGTTTTTACTGTGATGTGTATTGGTGTCCGTCTGCTTTTGTTGATTTTGATGGGAGTTCTGTGTGCCTTCTGAATTTGGATGGCTGTTTTCTTACCCAGATTACGGAAGTTTTCGGTTATAATTTCCTCAAATAAAACTTTTGCTGCTTCTCTTCTCCCTTTTTTATTAAGATTTTTAAAAAATGTTTTATTTATTTCTGAGAGAGAGAGACAGCATGGGCAGGGGAGGGTCAGAGAGAGAGGGAAACACAGAATCTGAAACAGCCTCCAGGCTCTTAACTAGCTGTCAGCACAGAGCCCGATGCAAGGCTCAAACCCATGAACCGTGAGATAGTGACCTGAGCCGAAGTCAGATGCTTAACCGACTGAGCCACCCAGGCGGCCCTCCCCTCCCTCTTCTGCTGAGACTTTATGATATGAATGTTATTAGGGAGGAGAAGAAGGGATGGGCTAAGAGAGCGGTGTGTGTTAAGGAGGGCACTTGCTGTGATGGGCACTGGGTGTTATATGTAAGTGATGAATCACTAAATTCTGCTCCTAAAACAAATCTTACACTATATGTTAACTTACTAGAATTTAAGTAAAAACTTAAATAAATAAATAAATAATAAAGATAGAGGTTTGAAAATGACATAAAATTTCATGAGAAATTAAATATAAAAAGGGAAAATACAATATTTAGAAAAATAACAGTTACACAGTATTAGAGAGTAATATAGTCAAGAAGTGAAGTATGTGGATATCTGAATCAAAAAATAATAATTTTGCGTCTATTATTAAATGGTCCAATGGTCATTATGAAAAAGATAGCAAATAAACATATAAAAGGATGTTCAGCCTCATTAGCATTCAGCAACTAAAATTTAAATTTTAATCAGTTACTTCCTTTCCTAACAGATCAGTATCAAGTATTATCAAGGATGTGGGGGGAAGTTAAACATTCCTATCATATTACTGGTGGGAATTTCGAGTGCTCCATACTTTTGGTAGAAGAGTTAGGTAATATATATTTTTTTGTGATTAAAACATTGATATATGATTGACATATAACATTGCATTAGTTTTACATATATACAACATCATGGTTTATATTTTGTGAAATGATAACCATGATTAACTTAGTTAACATTCATCACCACACATAGTTAAAGGTTTTTTTCTTGTAATGTGAACTTTCCTGTAATGTGATCTACTCATTTTTAACTGTAGTCACCATGCTGTACATTACTTTCTCAGGACTTACATATATTTTACAACTGAAAGTTTGGACCTTTTTGATCACCTTTACCCCTTTTACCCATCCTTCACACCCCACATCTGGCAATCTGTTCTCCGTATCTATGAGTTCAGTTTGTGTGTGTGTGTTTTAGATTTCACATATAAGTGCGATCATACAGTATTTGTCTTTCTCTGTCTGACTGATTTTGTTTAGCTTAATGCCCTCAAAGTTCACACATGTCGCAAGTGTTGGAATTCCCTTCTTTTTTATGGATGAATGATATTTGGCAAATTTATAAAAAATATAAAAAATATGGATCTCCCTTTATCTAGAAACTCTATTTCTAGAAACCTATTCTAAGGAGAAAATTTGTCAAGTAGAGCATCAACATATACTCATCATATGCTCATTTGTTCACGTATTCATTTTACATGACATATACTTTGTTAGTGTCTACTATGTGCTTGATTGTGAATTGATGTACATGAAAGACACAACCACTGATCTTGTCGAGCTTCTGTTTTAGTTGAGAATACAGACAAAAAACCAAGAAAGTACATTTTAAAAATGGCCCCATGTTACTTGGAAGGAGATACTGACAAGAAGGAGAGGATGGGTAATGTACATTAGATAAGATGGGTAGAGAAAACCTCCCTAGGGAAGTGTCACTTAAGGAAAGACAAACAGTTAAAAAGTAGCCCTGTACAAACCCTGTGGACGAAGAGCTTTCCAAGCAGTGAAAAGAATATATGCAAAAGCCCAAAGCATAATGTAATACAACATGCTGAGGAGCACAATGATTGAACATGGTGTGTAATGGGGAAGTAGTGGGGCAGATAGCAGAGGTACAGGTACCATTTGGACCATACAGGCCCTTTCAAGCCAAGGGAAGGGATTTGGGTTTAATTCTAAGGGTATGTAGGCAATGGAATGGAAGATGGGCAAGAGTAACTGTTTACTGCAGCATCATTTATAATGGTGAAAAACTGTGAACAAGAAATAGCTAGGGGATTGGTCATAATGATCATAATGAATGATCATATATCTATATTTATTGATATGGGGGAAAATGCCACAATTTTGAGATAAAAAAAGTGTGTGTGTGTGTGCGCGCACGCGCGCACACACATGCTCATGCACATGCTAAAAGGAAATTGACAAAATGATAGTACAAGTAGTTGACCCTGCTCTCCCTGCAATATAAAATTAGTGAGCTATTTGGGTGACTTTATATTTGGCTTTATTTTTTTCTTCATAATTCTTTTATGAGTGGGTATACTTTTTATAATAAGAAAGGTAAATCCCTTTTCATTTTAGAGGGAAAAAAGGTCATCTTATACTCTCTATTTTTTTAAATTTGCTTAAATGTGAACTGGCATTGTTGTCTATAGAGTAAGATAGGCGATAGGCATGTGGATAATTGGGTGTCTTGTCCATCCAGTGTTTCAATCTGAGCATGTTACTCTTCTGTCAAAACATGTGGCTTGCCTGCCTGCAAGTTCCTTAAGAAAAGAAGAGAAATCTACATTGGGGCTCTCTCCCCAGGCTCTGGCCTTTGTAATTCAAAGGAACTAGAGAATTCTTACTAAAAGAGACCTGTTTTCAGATGCCTGGGTGGCTCAGTTGCTTAAGCATCTGACTTGGCTCAGGTCATGATCTCATGATCCATGAGTTGTGAGCCCCATGTCGGGCTCTGTGCTGACAGCTCAGAGCCTAGAGCCTGTCTCGGATTCTGTGTCTCCTGCTCCCTCTGCCCTTCCCCTGCTCATGCTCTCTCTCTCTCTCTCACCCAAAAATAAATAAACATTTAAAAATTAAAAAAAAAAAAAAGAGAGAGAGAGACCTGTTTGTATCTTCCAAGTCTAAGCTAGCTTTTATGCTGAAGGACTCATAAAGATTCCAAAGTGGCTTTAGCATCAACTGCCCAGTCCTCTTCCAGCAACATTATCCCAGACACCCAGGAACCCTACCCAGGCTTGGGAGCCTGCAGGTTGTTGAGCATGTTTTCTGAAAGAGCATTACTTTTTTTTGTCGCTGCTATACACTGTCACATTGTGACCTTTTACTACAGTGAAAAGAAAGAACTTACCCCAAATTGCAAGCTCTCTGGTTAATTTTCAGTCTCTTCCCCAAGTGGAAAATGAATGTTTTCTCCCCTTTAACTAAGTACTAAACACTGTCTCTCCTGCTCATGCCATTTTATAACCCTGTCTCTGTAATACCTTTCCCTGGGTTTACACAGAAATCAGCTTAGCTCTTGCCTCTCTTACCCTATGTCTCTTAACTTCTTGGTTCTTCTCAACACTGTTCTTTACTCCAAGTCACAATTATTAACTTAAAGTTACTAAATCATAGCTTCCAGGTAAATACCCAAACTCTTTGTGCACTAACTCAATTCTTAAAATCATCCACAAGGCTTCTGGTTGATGGAAGGTTTAGTCATGGGATTCAGGGGGATGATGATGAAAATAATGATGATGATGACGACTGATTAAACATCATAGGACTGCTGAATGCACCACTAACTCCTTCCTGCACAACCAGGATTTCCCCAGCACAGGTAGGCTATGTTTGCCTAAACTTAAAAACAAATCTTGTAAATAACACGTCTTCATTAAAGAAAAATCAGACAAAAGTAGGGTGAAAAAAAGAAAAATCACCTATAATTTTATTGCCACTAATATAGTACTGCTAACACACTGATATGTATAGTGAGTATAAATTATGTATTGCCTTTGAGTGTTTCACACTAGTTATCCATCCATTTAACCTCATTTTTTTCTGGGCATCTGACTTTTATTTAGATTTAATTATAAGTTATTTTTTTTTAATGTTTTATTTATTTCAGAGAGAGACAGAGACAGCATGAGCAGGGGAGGGTCAGAGAAAGAGGGAGACACAGAATCTGAAGCAGGGTCCAAGCTCTGAGCTAGCTGTCAGCACAGAGACCGATGCAGGGCTCGAACCCACGAACCCTGAGATCATTACCTGAGCCAAAGTCGGACACTTAACCGACCGAGCCACCCAGGTGCCCCAATTATAAGTTATTCCTGTCTTATATGCAATGCCTGGCAATTTGAAGAAATTAAAAAACAATAATTGTTAATGATTTGATGATCGCATGTTAGAAAGCAATGTAATACAAAAAAATATTTAAAGAATTTATTCCAGGGGCACCTTGGTGGCCAAGTTGGCTGAGTGTCTGATTCTTAATTTCAGCTCAGGTCATGGTCCCAGGGTCATGGGGTTAAGCCCTGTGTTGGGCTCCTTGCTGTTTCTGGAGACTGCTTAAGATGCTCTCTCTCTTTACTCTGTCCCTCTACTTTGGCTCATGTTATCTGTTTCTCTATAAAATAAAAATTTTTTAAAAATAATTTGTTCCACTAATAAAGTTGAACCTCTTCTCCATGTTGCCCCCAATAATATGTCCAAAATCGTACATGTTCTACATGCAGTATGGAATTCGATTAATTCCATGGAGCATTAAGAACAAGAGAGTCTCTGTGTTAGTGCAGTGTTCTTCAAAGTACAGGTTTTGAACAAACTACGTTAGAAACTTCTCAAAGTTTCTGACGTAGCTCTGCAGTGGAGCCCAGACATCTGCCTCTGTAATAAACAATCCAAATCCTGATGCTCATTCCACTTTGAGAGCCTCTATCTTAGGGCACTTGACCATTCCTGCCTAGTGCTAGTCTTTGTCAAATGTCTCACTGTTTTCAGAATTACAGCAGCAAGACAATTTACCAAATTCTTTTTAGTTTAAAATGACAATATTGATATTTACTGATCATATAACAGATCATATACTGATCATTTACAGAACATATCATTAGGTTCTAGTTTGTCTTCTTTCAACCTCACAGAGGTAAGGAGCTTCATTGGTGTCCCTCTAGCTCAAAATATACAGAATGATTCTCATGGATTATTGAATTTCAAGCTTTTAAAATTAGAAACATGATGTCCTAAATGTAATGGACGTGTTAATCCAAAAAATGTGAGCTTTAAAGAAAGGCATAACTATGTAAAACCCACAGATTCGCCCTCCCCCCTCCCCCCACCCCGCCCAATTTTAGACTAAAAATCCAAAGAATCTGGACAATGTCAAAGGACAGCCAGTGGATGTCACCAGTGCACCATGGATTTGTGGAACCAAGAGCTGTTTTTGCTGTTCCCTCTCAGAAATAACTGCAGCTGGTGGTCTTATACCTTCGTAACATCCAATATTTTTTTCCTTTCCTTATAAATTATTGACTGATTCTGTACCAATTAGTTCTACCAGTTGGTAGGTTTGTTACCAAGTTAAGCTTCAAGACAAGAACCTGGACTCAAATGATTAAAAATTTAGAGGCAGTTGATTAAATATGCAGATAGTCTGTGAAGCTACTTCTTGAAACCATTATATGGTCTTTTAATACTAATGATTTGTATAATTAATAAAAAAACAAGCTTGAAAGCATTAAAGAAAGAAGGGAGACATTAAAGGGAATTGGGTTAAATGCTAAGAAGTAAGAATATAATTCGCTCAGGACACATTTACCCTATAAGTTAATTCTAGCTCTTTTGTTTTAATAATATGGTTCCTTTTTTTTAGCAAAGACTATGTATAGAATTGTGCAATTGTTTTGGAAATTATGTGTTGGATCAGTAAGTGGTCTGAGAGCTAATTAAATACATTTTGCAAATTGTATACTTTTTCTTCCAATTAAAAATCTTAATTACTCCAGTGAATTTTCCAATTTGAAAGTTTGTTGTGAAGTATAAGCAGTGAGGCATAGATGTCCATATCAAATTGGGACTGCTGTTGAGCTCCCATGGCTTATAAGAAAGCTATTCTTAGTTGACTATAAAATTATGAAATTGCCCTAGCCACTCTGACCTCTAAATTCATGTTTTTAAAATGCATTTTTCTCCAGATCATGGATTCTTCTCAGCTCTGAACACAAACTTGGAGTCGGTCCAGGTCTCTCCACTGTGTGAAAGCAGAGAAGACATTTAAACTCTTTATGCTTCTGTTTCTTAGCTACGTTACAAGACAAATCAAACATCAGGAATAACTATTATTTGGGGGCTCTGCTAAGTGTCAGGCGCTATCATAAGCTCTTTGCATGGTTTGCTTCATTGAAATCATTGAAAAAAAAAAAAAAAAACCCAGATGGGAACTTCTGCTAGTCTGATGTCATAGAAGAGAAAGAGGAGAAGTAAAGTACTGGAACTTGCTTTCAAATCATAGAGCATCTAATTCAGAGGCCTAAGTCTGTTTCAATATGGCTCTTTCCAGCAGATGATGCTGCCACCATGCTTTCTAAAGCCAGGCATTGCCCAGGTATTGCACTGAATACATTCCACGGGTTGATTAAAGGGCTGGCAGTGTGAACGCACACCACTAATGTCAAAGTACTATGTTCCTGGGCAGAAAGTAACTGCCAACCTCTTCCAGTGCCCCATAGGATTGAATCCAGTTACTTCTCGGAGACTCTGGAGTCAGAGTCCCGCAGAACATTCATGTTTATTGCTTAACTTTGGTACATTTTCATAAAAGACAGGAAACTGAAGAAGAGGTTTTCAACCTTAAGTGAGAGATGGAAAAATCATGGTGAATGCAAACATTAGACTGAAGACCATTTCAAGAGTCTGGATTTAACTCTGGGATTGATCAGCTCTTCTCGTGGTAGGCCCTAGACACCACCTGTTTGAGGCTGATTTTCAGCCCTACTTCTGCTGGAGAGGTTTTTCTGAAGATTACTTGCATAACTCCAATTTTCACTGTGTTATGTGCTCTAACATCATCCCAAACTCAGCATGACACAATTATATCTGTGGGTAAACATTGTAGGTAAATAAAATGGCAATTGTAAAATGATTCAAAATAG
Organism: Crocuta crocuta; assembly: GCF_008692635.1. Classification (NCBI taxonomy): domain Eukaryota; kingdom Metazoa; phylum Chordata; class Mammalia; order Carnivora; family Hyaenidae; genus Crocuta; species Crocuta crocuta. Next base: position 1,143,282 of record NW_027528877.1, on the reverse strand, counting down.
ATGAAATGATTAAGAAACTGAGATTCTGGATTTGTGGACATATGTGTGGATGTATAGATGTGTAAATATGTTGGTGATATCATTTGTTTCCTGATTCTCCAGCGTCCTTTTGTTTGTTTTGTCCAGGATTTTGATAAAACGATTCCATTTTGCAATTGCCCCTGTGTCTTGCTTTTCACTTGTTATTTAATGGTCATCTCTCTCTCTCTCTCTCTCCTCTCTCTCTCTTTCATGTCAGAGTATAAGGGTCAGGGGATAGGCAATGAAAAGACCATAGGTATTTGGCACAGAAAGATGGAAAGTTTAAGTTCACTTAAGAGCTCTGTGATTTGGGGACAAATAACTTCTCTGTACTTCACTTTCTTTTTATAAAAGGAATTACCAAAAAGATTGAGATAAGATATGCAAATCATAGGGCCTGACACAAAATAGCTCAACAAGTACCATTTAAAAAAAATAATACCATTTCTAAAATCCTTTTCTTTCCCCTTCTCTATGTGAACATAATAATCATTCAATAAAGTTTGGTTGAAAGGCTAAATGACTGCTATTGTTTGAATCACCTTGAAGCCCATTTCCTGATTATTATTTCATTCTGTATCATAATCTCCTAATGGCCTACCTTCCAAGTTGTTTCAAATGGGAAACTGTTGTCTCCAAAACCTCTCTGGGTTCTACTTGTGCTGATCATTGTTGGTTTTGGGCAGGCTCTCATGGCCTCCTTTTCATATCTAGTCCCCTAGAAGAAGACTTTTATTCTCACCCAAGGCCCTTCACTTGTTCACCATCTTGCTGCACTTCAAAGCACAACTTGAAATATGCCTTTTCCATGAACCCTTCCAAGAGAAAACTATTCGAGTCTCACAGCATGCAGTTCTCTCAAAATTTTACATTTCTGAGGATATGTTGAAGTGGGCTTTGTAAAATTAGCATCCATTTGAAACAAACGATATGTCCTTATGAGTAGGGAATGTATTTCATGTATTACTTTCTATCATCTTGATGCTACCTAGTAAGGTAGGCATTCAAGTATTTGCTGATTTGAATAAGAGATACATTTCCAACCAAACCGTATCAGAAAGAAAGAAGATAAAATAATCCTTCAGGATTTTCAAAAACAAATTTCTATCTCCATCTTCATCAATGCCTCTTTTGTTTTTAGGAATACAAAAATAATTTTAAACCAATTTGTATGTAAGGAAATTTCCAAAGTTGTTCTTTGGCCATAATTGTTTTCTATATTTTTAATTCATCTACTTAACATTTACTGATCACCTCTGATGTTTTAAATACTTTTCTAGGTGCTAAGGAAATGAAACAAAAAATAAAGACGAGGTCATTGACCTCAAAGAACTCATGAAAAGTGAAAAGGACAAATCAGTAACAAATAAGCATAAAGATGTGTTGGTGCAGAGATAGAAGTCAGAGGTACTCTGGGAACACCCCAAATGGTCAAATTCAACCTGCTTTGGTCTGTCACTCTTTTCAAAATAGAATATTCTTATCCTACAGATTGCCCATGAAGACTTTAAAATTTTTTTTAATGTTTTTTATTTATTTCTTAGAGAGAGAGAGAGAGAGACAGTGTGAGCAGGGGATGGTCAGAGAGAGAGACACACACACAGAATCTGAAGCAGGATCCAGGCTCTGAGCTGTCAGCACAGAGCCTGATGCAGGGCTGGAACCCATGAACCATGAGATCATGACCGAGCAGAAGTCGGGTGCTTAACCGACTGAGCCACCCAGGTGCCCCGCCCATGAAGATTTTTAATGGGTCCACACTCTTTCTGTTGTTGCCACACCTCTCATTCCTACTGCACTGAACATTTTCATATTCCACGTTCGAAATTATATATATTACATAAGTTTGTGTGGGTGTGTAATGTGTACTCATGTATATTTCATTTGCAGGCCTTCTTCATTCTATGCATAAAATTACTCTCTAGACTTCCTCCAATGGCAGTATTGATGATATATGATATGTTCCTATGGTGTTTGCCTATTACCTTTCAAAATCATCAAGAGTTTGGCAAGATCTGTTTTGACTGTCAACATCTGTAAGGATAATATAATATATTTCTATATCATTTTACACCTTTCAAAGCATTTTTTAATGGGGAGCTGAGGCTTGGGAGTAATGTTGTCCAGAAAAGATGAGCCACACTTGTAGCAGAGTACGATGGGCAGAATATTTGGGAAATGCCACATGTAGCAATTCTTTCCATTCAAAGACAGTCCAAAATGTTTAAATCACTCTTGTCATGTCAGACAACGCAAATGTTCGTCAGGTATGGTTCGTCGATTTTATAAATGAGTTTTTCCACTTTCCAAAGTTACGTCAACAGGCATTTCATTAAATTATATTTAAAGATTTGACAAGACAGGTCCTGTGGAAAGCACGTTAGCCCTCGTCACACTATGATTGGTCTAAGTGTGGTAGAGCTTGAAAGGGTGGGCTTAATCAGCATGAACATTTGCAGAAAGTAATGAAATTTAATAATAAATAATTCCAAGAGGCCTCGTTAAGTTGGAACATTATTATCAAACTGAATATACATGTTGACAGCTATGCCAATAAAATTGAGAGCTGTGAACGTTTACTACATAAAATAATGAAGGTCCTTTAAAAGGCTCTGCTGCTCTTCTTCCAGGAAAAGGAACTCGCTGACTTTGTTTTCTTTCTTTGTCATAAAAGGGAAAGATGAGGGGGAAAAAAAAAACTTCTGCGTTTTCTATCAGAGACATGACTGCAAAGAAAGGCAGCAGGTCTAAATGAACTATAAGGAAAAAAAATTCATACAGAAGTTTATCATATTATCTCTACCATCAAAATTAGAAGTACAGATCTGGCTGACCATAGCAATTTCCTTGAGGTTTTACATCTTATCAAATGGAGTTAGTGCTTTTGGATTTTGGTTATGAATAGGAATGTAAGAAGATTACTTAATCCCTAGATCTTGATTCTGAATGCAGAATTGAACACAAACTCATTATAGTTGCTGCATTGAACTTAATAATATTATGAGCCAATAATTAAATACTATGCTTGAAGAAGATTATGTTATTTCTGCAACTACCGATAGTTTTTACAAAAGATAAAGGAAGCAGACAAGCCCTGTAAGATTTGTTTAGAATTTCTTGTTACAGAACATGGATACATTTTGGCATTAAATTTCCTTGGACATAAAAAATATCTAGTATACAACTTCACTTAGAGAACTGCCAGCACAGATAATTACAATTAAATGATGGCCAGAAGAGAATCAAATATATTATGGAGGTTATAGTACAATAAATAAATTTGGTAAAGAGACTCATCCTAATGAGATTAATGTTAGGTGTAATTGCACATAGCTCTAGTATCACTGAAGATAATAAAATACCCTTAAAAGATTTTTAAAGATCTTCACAAAGTATTTCTGGAACATCAACAAATTTTCATTTTCTTATATTGGATTCAACCAACAGAAGTAAAGGAATAAGAATGAATTACTCCTCTTTGTTTATTGTGTTTTCTCACAAGCATATTAAATCATAGAAGACCCGGCATCTATTCGTCAGTTGCAGGCATCAGCAAAATAAAAGGTGCCTGGCTCGAATTGTCTCAAAAATGGAAAAGTACTGAATGAGCACGTCTATATTTCTGGTCCAGGGCATCTTGCACATATTACACTGAAGTCTACATTAAAATCACTAGGCTAAACCTTGCCCCCCAATTTCTATATGCCAACCAAATATTTGAATCTATTAAGACATACTTTTAGGTAGGGGTTGGGAGGTCTGCTCCTCTGTACCCCTCACCCCTCCTTCCAACCTTGCATTGACTGTCCTTTCTGGATTCCCTCTTTAGGCCCCAGCCTTAACAGTGGCCTACACCTCGATAGATTCTACTAGTGATCGCCAACATTCCATTTTCTCCCCTTCCAGGCACATGAAGGACAAATCCCTGGGATTCCTTGACCCTGTAACTTTTTTTTTTCTGTAAAATAGATGGTATGACGGTGAAAGGCTTGCATGCCTTTCTCATTTGCTCTTGACCCACCAATGGTACTGAGAAGGTTACATCTTCCAGATAGTTCAGCTAAGAACTATCAAGACTTTTGAAGTTGTTTTGGAGGTTGTTCTTCTATAATCCAAACTTAGTCCAAATTAATTAATAAATGCTCTGACATAAGATATTTCTCGTTCCCATTCTTCCAATCAAAACTTTCCGTATCTCAGCTGGCTGTCCTGTTCGATCAGAAAGGTGTTAAAAATTCCATGCATATTAATAGGTATAGCTACCCCTTGATACTAGAAAAGAAGGCAATGAGAAGATAAGGGCAAGGGTGATCAGAAGTAACAACACTGTTACCCAAGGAAGTAACAGTTGGTGGAATATCCGAGCTCCGTGGCTCTGATGGATGTGGAGGGGAAGGACGATTCAGAGTGAGAGCCCCTCCTGATTTCTGCCTGCGGTTCTAATAAAACTGTTAGTGATTCCAGATACCTAAATCTCCCTCACCAGTTTATGTCTGTGTAAGCTTGGGAGTCAGTTGCTTCTTAAATGTAGACCTTTTAAGTTGTTTAAATTAAAATTTATTCTGGTATTAATGTGAAAAATAACCATAACTCAAGTTCAGGAAGGTAAACTTGTGTGAAATGAGATATGACATTAACTCTTGAGTGTGTAGGAAGCAGAAATATTACATAGCCCCTCCTCATAGTTTTATTTTTCCATGGCAGACAACAGCCCCATTCCAAATTAATAAGTAACATTTTGTCATATTTGCTTCATACTACTTTTAAATAAATAAAACATTATAGTTCCTCCCTTTTGTCCCCACAGGTAATTACATTCACAAATTGTACATGTATTTTTTATACTTTTACTGCTTATGCAATCATAAACAAGATACGCTATTTTCTGCTTGTGTGCTTGAAAAAATTACGTAATGCTATCAGCCTATACATACTGATCTATAGCTTTCTTAAAAAAAAAACCCTACACCTTATATTTTATTATATTTTGAGATCTATCCATGCTGATCTATCGATCTATCATCATTGTATATATCATTTTATCTATCCATGTGTGTGTATTTCATTTTTGCTGCTTTTACGGTTTATACCAAAATTTATCCATTCTCTATATGCTATTTTTTGGTTGTTTCAAAGTTTTCACTATTACAAATAATACTGCAAAAATATTTTAATTTGTGCCCCCTTGTGAGTGTTTTGTTTGTGTTGTTTATGTTGTCATTAGATATATACCCAGGAATTGAACTGTGGGATTTTAAATTGTATACATTTTCTTTATTACAAGGTACTGCCAAAATGCTTTCATTATTGATCCTGATGATTTATACCCCTACCAACAATTAATGGGTTATCTAAACCCTCACCAACACTTAGTGTTACAGACTTAATTTTTGTTTTTGCCACGCTGATTGGTGTGAAATAGTATTTTATTGTATTTTTTTAATATTTTGTTTATCTTTGAGAGAAAGAAAGACAGTGTGAACAGGGGAGAGAAAGAGAGAGAGGGAGATACAGAATCCAAAGACAGGCTCTAGGTTCTGAGCTAGCTGTCAGCATAGAGCCTGATGCAGGGCTTGAAAACATGAACCGTGAGATCATGACCTGAGCCGAAGTTGTACGCTTAACCAACTAAGCCACTCAGGTGCCCCAATAGTATTTTAATAATACTAATATGTGTCAACATCTTTCCAAAGAGTTGTGTTAGTTGGCAATTCAAGTCTTCTTTTTTGGTATTTGTTCACATTTTTAGCTCATTTTACTATTCAACTGTGTTTTTATCACATGTGAGAGTTTCTTTGTTAATTGTTTTTTATTTTCTGGATTTTTGTGCCTGTGATATGTATTTCAAATGTCTTCCCCCATAGTGTGGCTTCTTTTTATCTTTTGTTACGGTATCTTTAGTACACAGAGGTATTAAGTTTGATCTGACAAAACAAATTCATCTAGTCTTTTATATACCTCCTGATCGTTCAACATTTTAACTACACAAGATGTTATTTTTTTATATCTTTTTTTATATGCAAGTTTTAATTCTCTTGGAATTTATTTTTTAATGGTTTTTCAATGTTTTATTTATTTTTTGAGAGAGATAGAGACAGTGTGAGCAGGGGAGGGTCAGAGAGAGAGGGAGAAACAGAATCTAAAGCAGGTTCCAGGCTCTGAGCTAGCTGTCAGCACAGAGCCTGATGCAGGGCTGGAACCCACGTACCATGAGATCATGACCTGAGCCAAAGTCAGAAACTTAACCGACTGAGCCACCCAGGTGCCCCATAATTCTCTTGGAATTTATATCTGAGTATATTGTACATTTAAGGGTCTAATTTTTTTTATTATTGTTGTTTAATCAGTGAAGCTAATGTCCAGATGTCATTTTTGGAATAGTTTGTTTTTGATGATGTGTTTTCATTGCATATTTTACCATTTAACAAATTCACCTATATGCACACTTCTGATTCTGGGATTCTTATTCAGTTCCATTGATCAATTTGCCCTTTTCTACTCTGTAACCTCATTATATTAATCACCATGGTTTTATATAAAACTATTTTTAGTGGAGCAAGACCTCTTTGTTCTTTGCTTTCCTCCCCCTCCTCCCCCAAACATGTTTAGCTAGGTTTAGAACTTTATTCCCTTATATGGATTTAAAAAAATGTTGTCAATGTGTATGAAAAATCCTACTGTGCTTTTGATTGGAATTACATTGAATTTATAGATGCCTATGACATTTTGACTATGTCTACATAATACTAATATACGGGAATAACGAATTGGTACCTACCCTAACGCTGAGCCACTAATAGCATGTATATATCACTTCCAAATCTAATGGGACTCTCAAGAGATGTGAACCTGTTTTGGAGGTACTTTAGAAAGAAGAGCAGGTGGTGTTTAAAAATGGAAAAGAATTCGGAGAGGATTCAATTTTAAAAACAGAAATGGGAATGAGCAAAAAAAATGTAACCATAGCAGGGACTGAAATGACATCTTATCAGCTATGTGGATGGGGCAAAGGGGGTACTGGGAGGAAGTCACATGAGAATGCTAGATGCAGGGTTTGACTCTTCAATGTCCTGAAATTGGAAACTTTTCGAGTATGTTTCAAAGTGGTAACCCTTTCCCGCAAATAACAAATAAATTAGTTTCAAAAACTACTGCCAAGTTCAAACTCCAGGATCTGCCAGTTTAAATAGTCTGTGCCAATGCATCCTTATACACCCCACTTCCCTCTGCCAGCTTCTCTGCTGATTGGATCCTGATGGATGGCAATGCTCTATTCCACTGCAGCACTTTATAAATAACAATGCTGTGATCTACAGAACAATGGCAATTCCTATTTCTGCAGCTATTGGACTGGCTGGAAACAAATGATTTCCCTAATAACAGGCCTTATGGATGGATATTGGACTCTGGATCCATCTCTAAAAAATATATCAAGAATGTATTAAATGTTATTAAACTAAACAAGATGTATATGTTTTTATGAATGTGGACATTTTAGGCCACAAAGTATGTTTATTACTTAAATACACTTTTGCTACCATAAGTGAAAAAAATAACTAAATAAAATACATTGATACCATAGGAAATGTCAAGCACACTGCATATATTTGTTAGATAAATATTACTGTGTGGCATTAATGAATGTTAATATTTGTTTCCCTAGTGTTTCTCTTTATTATTATTTCTGAAAGATTTTTTAATTTTTTTACAGACTTGTTTATTTAAGAAAAACAAAAATATTCCATGACAAGATTGATACTTCCTAGTTAAAAAGTTTAATGTAATCCAAAATGTGACCAAAATACACAAATGGCCAAAATTTCAAGATTGTCTATTTACAGGGATATGGGCATCCACTAAACTTGATGCCATTAAATGTAAGCCAGGAATTTGCATCAGCTGATAAGGATTCTGTTATTGGAATGTCAGGTGGCTAGATTTTTTAAAAAAGAATAAATTCCACAAGAACTTTAAAATGCATTTTGTAAGAATTATAGACTTCAAATTCTAGCTTCAAAGGGTTACGTGTTGTCAGATTCTTCCATTTTACCTATGAGAACCGAGTACAAGTTCTTCTGTAATTCAGATCTTACATACAAGAGCATGTTAATGTTATGATACATTCCTCCCTCTCCTGTCATGTGATGATGATACTTCTTTCCTGTACATGTGAAAGCCCTAAGTTCTAAGTTACAGAGGCCTCAAAATACTTTGACTCTGTCACACTGTCTTGCTTATAGGTCTCTGCAAATGTTCTTTCAGTTTAAAATGCTATCTTTTCCACCACCTAAACCACACTGATAGCCTCCTACATTTTCTTTGATAAAAATAAAAATCAGCAGCATTTACTGCATCCGTACTATTTGTCAAACACTGTTCCAAGCACGTGGCATCACTTCACTCATTAAACCCTCCCATTGACCTGATAAAGTATGTGATATTATCATCCCCATTGAACAGATGGGAAAACCGAGATGCTGAAATCTTAAATAGCTCGAACAAGAACACAAGAAGCAGATTAAAATCAGGCAAGTATCTTCAGGGAACGATATTAAAATCTCTGTATTGTTCTGACACTACAGATTCAGGTCACACTTCACTTACTCTTGAAACTCTACTTCTACTCTTTTTTCCTGAGTACCTCTACAGCACCACCATATACGACACCTTCCAAGGTGAATATTAATAGATTTTGTTTAGGGTCTCCTTAGTGGCACTAATAGCATTACATAGGATTGAGCGTTTAGACTTGGAATTGGACAGACCTGGATTTGAAACCTAGGTCTGTCACTTACTCAGAATGTGACCTTGGCAAGTTACTTCTCTACTGGATCTCAGTTTTTCTCATCTGTAAAATGGGGGTAAGAACAATTGCTTTATCATAATGATATATTAGAAGGATTAAATAAGTTAAGCACATAGTTGCTCAGCATAGATGAGCTGTTATGATAATTTTTAGCTGTATCTTCTAAATTTGTTACCATCATAGTGGTAGATGCAAATTTGTTGCCTAAATAGGGCTATGAGGGCACAAGTGAACCAGACTGTATTCTGAATTTACCAACAAGTGACACACTTGTTTCGTGAACTCCAGAGTTTAACCTTCAATATAGGGAAGTATCCCTTCTTAAGGAATGTGGGCTTTGATATCTTCTGTTTAGGGTCCTCCGTGGTAATGCATTTGTCATCTTATCTTCATTGACATATCAAGTCAGGCTACCTAGGATATTATTTAGGGCACAGGGAATAGATATGTTTTTTAATGCACTGCTGTTTTCTGAACTGAAGGAAGGCTGGACATGGAGAGAATTGAGTCCTTTAAATAGCTCCCTGAAGCAGAGGGAAGGAGCTATTGTAGAGTGGTGATCTGAGCCACTGAGTTGCTACATGACCTTCAAGGTATTATTCTTCTTTTGCCCTAGAAAAAAGGAAAACAAAACTACAAAACTCTTGGTTCCCTTCATCCCTCACCCCTAGTGTGTGTGTGTGTGTGTGTGTGTGTGTGTGTGTATGTGTTCAGAGATATGGCCCACACAGCATCTTTGTCAATAAGGTTTGGGACAGGTGGTTTAGCACTGCAGTGGGAGGTAGGAGTCATAGTTCTGAAGCTTCTGCCTTTAAAAATATGACCTTTAGTTATAAAACTGGAACCTATGTAAACAAACAAACACACAAGCAAGCCGGCCAAAAAGGAATGACCTCTTCTCAACAGAATGAAGTTGTTCCCAAGGAAACCCATTACAGCTCCAGTGTCAAAGCACAAGGACTCCCCGATATTCCCAGCACCAGTGTCCCAGGACACTTACATGGTATGATGAGTATGGGGGTGAGATCAGATACCCAGATAAATGAGACACCCCCAGTGGAATTTTCTTGAGAGTACTGGGTGAAGTCCTGTTAGTTAAGGAGAGATTTTGTGAGATAATTTTAGCATGTGATGGAGAGACCCTTAGAAACGTCCAGCCGACCTTTTTCCTCATATTAGAATAATATGTTAAAACGAGAATACAGCCCATCATGCTTCTATTTGAACCCCTCCCATAGCTCCCCATTGTCCAAAGCACTATGAAAGTTATTGGTCTGACCTACAAGGTCCCCCATGATCCAGACACTGCTTTTCTTTGAAATGTCAACCACTCCTTTTCTAGGTATGTTCCCCGGCCTAGGGGCCTCTTTCTTTAAGTTCCTAAGTCTTCCTGGTCTTCCCACATGAGCGTTACAACATGCCATTCTCTCTACCCAGAACACCTTTCCTCCAGATGTATGCATGCATGCTTTCTTCTCATCTTGAAGTTGTCCTTCTAAATGGCACTTCACAGAGGGCTTCCCTACCATCTTCCCTAAAACTGAAACCCCAAGAGGGACCTTAAGCTATCTTGTGTATCTGTAAAGGCCGCACTCAGCTTACTGTCTAAAACACAGTGTATGGGTACGTCTTCTGGAGCACTTGTTGAATGGAGAATGAGTGAATGGAGGAATCAACAGCTCTACTGTAGTCTATTAGACATCGATCAGACCATTCAGTCACATGACTTGGAGCCCCAAACCCATAACTTCATATGTTTATGAGGATCTCTCAATTTAAGACTCACTTTTTTCTCCTTGCTATGGCCGAATAGTGAGTGTTGGAAGCCAATTTAGAGAAGGGCTCCAAATGGCAGTATCTCTGAATTCTGGTGAAGGTGAGGACTAATTGAATATTTAATGTGTATTTGTTACATGCAACGTGCTCGGGGGGATATATTTGAGCCAGATGTGATCTCTTTCCTGTCACATTTTACAATTTAGGGTATGGGAATGGTCCCATAAATAGAGAAGTCTAGTGTAAGTGTGGCAGACAGATCAGCACTGTGTGTTGAGTGCAATTATATACTGTGTGCTAAGTGCTCTGTAGGAGTGTGGGTAATACTTGGCTTCTTAAAATAGCACGTTGAAGTCAGGGATTCTATCATCTTTCTAATTTAACCCGTTCCATATAAACAATGGGCTTTATGTATCTTTAGGTCTACATGCCATTGCAGAAATCTAGAGTGGGGCTGGTAAATCCACCTGTCTGCTAGTCACTTACTGATTAAGTCAGGAATTGTTATTTGATCTCCTACAAAGAATCGGGCCCTGTGCCTAGTGTGCTGGCACTAGGGATAGTGCTTTGAATAAAAGAGAAGCTCCCTAATCTCACAAGTCCCTTATATGCATGCAAGAAAGACAGACACTAAGTAAGAACTACAGTGTCAGAGTTTGAGAAGTATAATAATGGAAAGAGAGTGATGAGATGTAGACCCACTGGGGGTTGGCGCTGGGTAACTTCAGGTAGGCTGCTGAGGAGAAGCTTCCTGAAGCCTGTGACATTTGACCCGAGGCTGGAGGAATGATGATGAGTTGCCCACCACAGTGTTAGAGGAAGAGCCATCCATTCAGGGAGGGGTAAGCGTAGGACTCCAGGTAACACAGAGTTGTGTGTGAGAGAGACGAGGGAAACCAGTGTGGCTGGCCCAGTGAGGATGAGAACGAGGAAAGGCCACAGAGGCAGTTCTTAGAGGATCTTATGGACCCTGTAAAAGACTTTGAATTTTATTCTAAGAAAAAGCAAGGGGAGTCATTGAAGTGTTGTTAAGTGCAGAATCGACAGGATCTGATTTATGCTTTTAAAAGGTTATCGCTATAAAAAGAAGAGGTTGTAAGAGGAGTATGAGTAAAATAATTGACTTAATGATCTTCAAGATCACTATTAGACGTATATTTCCATGTATGATAACACAACCCAACTCAGCAAAAGTGTGTTGCATAGCTTCTGTGTGCCAAGTGCTGGGCAGAAACAAAAAGTTGATGTTGCTGGATTCCTTCAGCAATATTACTGGGTTTTTCCAGACACACAACTCCATATTTTTCAAAGTTGATTTCCTCATTCATTTTCAATTTCTTTTTCTTGATTAGCTAAATCGAAAGCAAATGTTTGGGGTCCTTTTAACCTGCTCACCTCAAACCCTCTTTCTCTCTGTGAACAGATCTGTAATTTCCCAAAGTAGTGTGTGGCTATAGCATATAGTACTTATCCCAAAGAAGCAGCTTCTGCTGGGGGTTCATGCTTGAGTCCATTTTTCTTATCTTTCTCAAATGGCCGAAGTTAACTGATTTGAAAGGGCCTCATTTTAAATTACATTCATTCAGTGAAAACAGAAATTAACACTTAGAGACATCTATATGCTAATGATTGTAGCTCAGGGAATTCACTTCTAACCTTTTCAAAAGGCACTGGTAAAGAGCCATTTCACTTGAAAGCAACTTAGTAAAACTGGTAGATTAATTAAATACCATAAAATTTCTTTAAAAATCTTTATTTCATTTATCATTTATGCCATTATTTTTTCTTTTTTATGTGGGCTACCTTGGCTTAGATCGTGCCTTCTAGGACATATTATTTAGCAGATTACTTGACATGAATAATGCAAAATCCAGAGCAGTAATGTAATGCCATGAGTTTGGAAGAGGGTAAAAGAACAAAAGACAAACAAAGGAAATCTGTTTATCAGGGCCACTCCTAACTCACGTTGCAGCTTTGTGTAAATGTTTTGTAAAGTTCCTTTCCTCTGTCTGTGAAGCCCTGGGTGAGGACACAAGCCCAGGCTTGGTGAATGAAGTCGGGGTGCAAATTCCCATTTACCTCTTCAGCCACTTGCCCTTGTGCAGTGCACAAACTGTGCGGCTGTCCATGAAATCCTTCAGTGGTTCTAGGTCTCCTCTCTGTCTTATGAATCTGTATTTACTTATCTCTATTTCTCTTCATTCATGATTTCATATATCATTAAATTCTGTTATCAGGGAGAAGCAACCTTTTCCCTAGTCTACGCAGGACCTGAAGTGTCAACTCTGCTAAGGATTTTGTAGTAGGATATGTTTTATTGAACTGTGTGAAGAAAAGGTCGTAAATTTGAGCAAGGTAGCCCTTCAAGGGTATAGGTTAATCAAGTTAAAATAACTTGATGTTATTTTCACACCCAACACATTCCTCCTATCTTTTGAATAAGTAGCAAATTTTTAGGGGATGGGGTTTTATAATCGACTTGCTTCTGAGTTCTGGCTCCACCAAACATTTACTGGTTGTATAACTTTGAGCATGTTATTTAACTGTTCAAGCCCCAGTTTCCTCACCTGCTCAATGGGTACAATACCATTTGCTGGGAGAGTTAAATGAGAAAATTCATGTAAAGTGCTTGGTAAGATGCAAGTAGAGGGTAATGCTTAAGTGGTGAGGATAAATTGAAGAAAGAAACAATTGGAAGGGCGCCTGGGTGGCTCAGTAGGTTAAGCGTCCAACCTTGGCTCAGGTCATGTTCTTGTGGTTCATAAATTCGAGCCCCACTGTCTGTCAGTCAGAGCCCATTTCAGATTCTCTGTCCCCTTCTCTCTGCCCCTCTTCTGCTTACACTATCTCAAAAATAAATAAAACCTAAAAAAGCAAAGAAAATTAAAAATACAAAAGAAATGACAAGTTGGAAAGATTGATCTCTTCAGAAGCTGCATTTCCCAAATTAAGCTGAAATAAGGGACCTCGGATACCTAAACTGGTGATATTACATGACCCTTACACTAAAGACTCTTTAGTCATGTTTCCTTCATACATTTCTTCTTGACTCATGTATTCAAAAGTGCCAGTCTATAATCATTAAGGAGATTCATATCAATAAATTTGTCCATGGTGTAGTTATTTTTATTACCCCTCCATTTTTTAACAACTGGAAAATTAGATACATTCTGATATTTGTTTACACTCAAAGAACTTTCATCACAATCAAAATAATAAGCATCTCCATCTCCCCCAAAATTTCCTTGTGTCCTTCTGTAACCTCTTCCATACCCTCCTACCCTCTACCCCCACCAAATTTCCTCCCCATCCCCAACAGCCACTGACCTGCTGGTTATCACTACAGATTAATTTGTATTTTCTAGGATTTTATATACATGGGATCATACAATATGTACTCTTTCTTTTTGGTGTTGTTTTGATCTGGTTTCTTTCACTCAACATAATTATTTTAAGTCTTATTTCAATGGAAGCGTTTTGATCCCAATGAAGACATTTTTCTCCCCGAATAGCATCCACGTTATTGTATGCATCAGTAATTTATTCTTTTTTGTTGCTGAGTAATATTCTTTTTTATAGATATAACACATTTTTTTTTATCCATTCACCTGTTGATGGACACTTGAATTGTTTCCAGTTTGAGCCATTATGAGGACATTTGTTATAACCATTAAAATATAAGTCTTTGAAAAAAAAATATATAAGTCTTTGTATGGACGTATGCTTTCATTTCTCTTGGGGAAATATCTAGGAGTAAAATGGCTAGATCTTATGGTAAATATATGTTCAACTTTTTAAAAAAATTTTTTAATGTTTTTTTTTAAATTTATTTCTGAGAGAGAGAGAGAGGGAGAGAGATTGACAGCTTGAGCAGGGTAGGGTCAGAGAGAGAGGGAGATACAGAATCCAAAGCAGGCTCCAGGCTCTGAGGTAGCTGTCAGCACAGAGCCTGATGCGGGGCTCAAACCCACGAACCGTGAGATCATGACCTGAGCTGAAGTTGGGTGCTTAACCGACTAAGCCACCCAGGCGCCCCTATGTTCAACTCTTAAAGTAATTGCCAAATTGTTTTCTTAGTGGTTGTACCATTTTATATTATCTTTATCAGTATATGAGAGTTCTAGTTGCTCCATATTTTTACTGGCACTGGGTATGGTCAATGTTTTTTTTTTTTAATTTCAGCCATTTAAAGAGTGACATAGCGGTACCTCATTCTGATTTCAATTTCTCTAATGACTATCATGTGCTTCTCTGACATCCTTATAATCACTTTGATGAAGTGGCTATTTAAATATTTTGCTCCCCTTTTTATATTGAACTCTTTTCTTGTTATTGAACCTTGAGAGTGATTTATATATTTTGGAAACAAATCCTGTATCAGAAATGTGATTTGCAAATATTTCTTCCCTATCTGTGGTTGTCTTTTTACTCCCTTTACAGCTTCTTAAAGGGAAGTTCTTAATTTATTAAAATTAAGTTTTAATTTTAAGCTCCAATTTATCAATTTTATTTTTTATGGATCTGTGCCTAACTCACGTTTTCAAATTGTTCCCTGTACTTCTGTCTAGAAATTTTAGAGGGTTGGGTTTTGCACTTTGGTCTATGATCCATTTTGAGTGAAACGTTTTATGTGGTGGAAGATTCAGATCAACGTTCATCTTTTGGGATATGAATGTTTGGTGCCCCAGCCCCATTGGTTGAAAACATCCCTTTTTTTTTGCACTGAATTATCTTTGCACCTTTGTCAAAAATCAATTGATCATATATGTGTGGATCTATTTCTGGACTCTCTATTCTGCTTCATTAATCCATTCATCCACTTTTAAGGCAATGGTGTATTTCCTAACCTTTTCATCTCTAAGCAGTTTGCTGAGCTCCATTCCGTCAGTCTCCCCTCCTCCCATGGATTTCAACTGGACAACTCAGTTTAATTTTCTTTTAATGAGATTTAGCCAAAATGAATTTCACCGATGATCCAAAATGCATCTAAAGCCTCTCTCTAACCTTTGCTCGTTTTGTTTTCAGTTTTCATTTTCATGTGTTTTTGTTTTGTTTTTTTGGGGGGATGTATGCGATGATTGCTTTGACCAACTGTTTTCTATTTCATACAAACCTACAGAAATTAGCATAAATCATCAATTGCTCATGGTGGAGTGAGGAGTGGCAGGAGAAAAATGAAATCAAGAACCCAAAACAAACACCAAACACTCTCGAAAGAATTCCTGCTAACTACTATGTCCACTCCTCAATTATATCTAGTTTTTCTCTCTTCTCTATTGAATACACAGAGGGAAAATGTTCACATTTTTTTCCTTTTTTTTTCACTTTAGACCTGACATTAGGAGTTCTCGAAAGCAGAGGCAGGCCAGAAATCCCAGGGCAAGATCCAGCTGAGCCTGCTTGAGAACAGGCTTTCTCAGGTAGGATTCCACTTGTAAATCCCAGCTGTCAAACTGTGACGAACAGAGCCTCAGAAGAGGGAAGAGCCGAGCCTAAGCGAGGAGTGAGGAGAGCATGTGTGTTGCCAATAGTGAGGCAGGAAAGGTGGTTATCAGCCTTTTCATAGGTCCACGCTGATTGGCGAGCTCCTTGTTGATGCTAATGAAGCTATTTTTATACTGATAGCTATATTATTCCCCAGCAATTGTCATGGTTACACGGACAAAAGAGAAGGCGAATGGTAAACTTTCTGAAAAAAGGAGACAACATGAAACTGGAATCACTGAATCATTTATCCTAACAACAAAAATAGGTCCTTTCTAAAATAGTTACTGAATAGTTTTACCCCAAGGCTATAATCTTCCAGTAACATCAGTCTCCTCATCTGTTAAAATGAGGGGGGTTGGACTGGATGATCTCTGAGGTCCCTGCCGGCGTGAAAATTCTGATTCTATGATTATTTAATCTATTTGTCTCTCAGTGACTGGAGATTTTGCATTTACTATATGTTGAAACAAAGGGGAAAGTTGGAAAATTGAAAAATTTTATTTGTATCACAAGCTGGATTTCAAAAGACAGAGTCTGAAGTAAAGGCATTGATCTCTAATATATTTTGGACCATATATGGTAATCTGCCCATCTAATGACACGCTGTGTGGGGTTTGGCAGGAAAGCAGCAAAAAAATCCTGCTGGCCCTGTGCAATTTCAAATTCATGGTAAATTCATTCTTCTCTCAAGGAGAATAACCTGTTATCTGTGCTAACTCCAATCCCCTTTCAAAATGGTTCTCAAACACAATTTGGCAGAACGCATCAAGCTAAATGTGGTAGATGTGTTCTCACTTACCATTCATCAAAGCTGGGCCTCATCACACCAGGATGCTCATCTCCTGACTTGAGGAGGTCCTTCCTATAGGGGCATTAAAAGAATGCATCAGAGGGGCGCCTGGGTGGCTTAGTCGGTTAAGCGTCCGACTTTCGCCTAGGTCATGATCTCGCGGTTCGTGGGTTTGAGCCCCGCATCGGGCTCTGTGGTGACTGCCAGCTCAGACAGAGCCTGGAGCCTGTTTCAGAGTCTGTGACTCCTCTCTCTCTGACCCTCCCCTGCTCACGCTGTCTCTCTCTCTCTCCTAGAAATAAATAAAAAACATAAAAAAAAAAGAATGCATCAGAATTCTCAGACAGGAATCTGTAAGCACATGATTAAGGTTGTGATATATCTGGGCCAAAAATGGATGGGACTTTATCTAATTCTATAGCCTTTTCATAATATAGAATCTACAGGGAATGCTGGAACATACTACCTGAATATGTTAGCTCATCAATCCCCAATTTCCATTCAGAAAATTCCCTAAATGTCTGATAGTCTACATATCTACTGTCTTCGGAAAAAGGCTCCCAAAGCACAGTTTACGTATACAGTGTTAGCCTTAGCCTACGGATACTTCTGTAGCCTGATTCTCAAGGAACTTACAGCCTACTTGAGAAAGGAGACCTCGTTAGCAGTGAACAATAACTAGTGCCCTTGGTAGAGGACATGGGGTTGGGAAATGTTTGTACGTCAGGTGCATACTGTGTACCAAGCACTGGGCATAACTATTCCTCTGAGAAAGATTCTATGATTTCTGTTCTGTGTGTTAAAACACTGAGTCCCAAGGGATTAAAAAAAAAAAAAAAAGACACCCTGATTGCATATCTAGCAAAGCTCCCATCAGAGGTTGAATCCCGGTTCTTCTGACACAAGGTCTGTCCTATTTTCTCAGCACCAAGGATGCCACTTAGGTTTCATCTCACTTGCTGATGCTGAGGAATTGCAGCAGCTGATTGAATTGAGAGAGTTTCTGAGAGAGGACATGTGGGATCAGAGGGAAGGAGTGCCTTGGTTTTTTTGTGATGTGGCACAGAGTCTCGAAATTTCCCGTGTTTGCCCTAGCGCCCGCTGCCACACACCTAAGTTAGTGGAAGAATGAAAAGAAAAGAAAACTCAGCCGAGTCTGCATGTTCAGGGAAAGTTTCTTAGGAACTGGGAGATAAGCCAGCCCTGACAGAGGGGTAGAATTTGAACAAGTGGCCAGAAAGCAAACCAGCACTCCAAAAAGAGTTTGAGATGGGAAGCAACAAGAAAGCAGGTCTGGAAGGGAGTGATGGGGTAATTTTTTAGGAGACTGAGACCCTGGCCTGTGTTAACCACGGGGTGAGGAAGCACGAGCAGATCGCTTAAGCTAGTTCAAAGCCTTCTCGCGTTTACCCTGCACGAACAATCTCTCTGTGTTTCATTAGTTGCCAATAAGTTACCTCTTTGTTTCTGTGTTTGGTTTTATGGATTCTATTGTTGGAATGATGAGAGCACAGGGAAGCCATGTAATGACAGGGGGAAGCACTGGCTGGGGGAAAGAAAAAACACTTTGAAGCCGTGGGGCTCCCAGGCTGCGTCTGGGCACAATGCCAACTTTCCTGTAGCTGAAGAACTTGCCATGGAAACAGCTGGCAATGGCTACAATTCACCTGTAATAAAGACAAGCAATGCTGACCACTCAGCACACTAATCAATGATTTAATAATTGTGTCAATGAAACATTATTTGATGGGCTCCGGGGGGATTCGAGCCCCCTCTGCAGTTACATGCCGCCCTTGAGAGTGGCCTAGTCTTCCTCAACAGACTTACACACTTCCCTCTGGCTCTTTTATTTTAAGACTCTTCTGTTTTACTACTTTTATACCAGAATATACTGGAACATCATATACTCCTCAGACTGGTGTTTATTGACATTTATGGAAGTGTCAGGAAAGTCCACTCAGCAAAGAGAACCTTTCCCCACTCTTGTCTATCTAGGTTTGTAGAATCTGTCCCTGGTGGTGGTACGGTCCCCTTCGGGGTCGTAGAACATCTTCTCTTCCAGCAAGCCACTGCTTCTCCGGATGCATCATAGTTCGGTCTGACTGCGGGGCGGGGCGGGAGGGGGGTTGCCAGAAAGAATATGTGTTAGTTTCCATTGCATTTTGGATTTTCTCTATCCTCTCCCTTTTTCTCTGTGACATTACAAGTTGTTTCAAACCCAGCTGAGATGTTATCCAATCATAAGTACAGTTTCCTACAGAGGATCTGGGTGACCTTTTCCTCCCTACTGAATGGTAGTCAAATGAACAGGTGCCATAAAACGGAAGGGCGCTGATTTTTGGCTTGTCCTGGGAAGCGCAGGGGGCTATCGTGTGGGAGGCAGTGCGGACGGCTGATGATCACAGCTGCTCTAGTGCGCACGTTGCTGCCAGTTCCCCCTCATGGGGCTGTCGTGGTGTTTTTCCACCTTACCTTCATATCTCACACAAAATTATTTAATTGACTATCATCTAAGCTCTTACATGTTTGTTACGCCTAGTAGACGTTAGGGAACTGAGCATCAGTGATACTGAGTCAGTTAGAATTAAGTCTTCCCTGGTGGTGAATCTATCATGACATTGACTTTTATGAGAAAAAAAAAAGAGGGGCTACACCATGGTGTAAGCAGCTCTTAAAACTTGTTGGTAGGTATGCAAGATCTCAGACCTATGATAAGTTTTCAAAGACCCAGGACCTTCCCCCAACCAGGAAGGTAAACAGGCTTACAATTTTATAAAGGGTCTGCCCCGGGTCCCCTTCTAAAAGCCAGGTTCCAGTTATTTGTTAAGCGTGCCAAACTCCTGCGGTGCTGGGATCAGACTCCCTGGCCCCGATTGTTGGTGATTCCCTTTATAATTTGAGCATTTTTTGTCTGTTATTTTGAACTGTGGACCCGAGTGCCCATTTGGAGGCAAACAGAAAAGCCCCACTCAACATTCTGATATGTATAGTGGCCCCAGGCAAGTTTTCCATATCTGGAAATACATTTGTGTTGTATTATTTTAAAAACAATCCTTTACTGTCACTCTCCTTATCCCTGGCTTACCCTGAGCTCCATTAATTAAGGGCCTAATCTATGTGAATATTGTGGCCCTTTTAAGAGTTTATGCATTTTAATGGGTTTGCTTAAGGCCTGGAAAAGATTCAAGACACAGAGGACTGAGTCGATAATGGTGGGATTTCAGGCAGTATGACAAGCATTGAGGGATATACTTTTGGCCAGAGGCCCTGCCTGACTCCATTGAAATTTCACAAAATAGACAGTTGTCTCTCCATAAGCAAATGAACAATATCCTTTTCTTCCCTTTTCCCTTCATAATTTTGACATAAGCTATGCAGTGGAAAGCAGGTACTGGCTGATAGTATCCATTATGTATAGGGGCCAATTTTATTAAGGATCTAGGAAATCCCTCCCTTGGTGGCATATTTAGAAAGTACTATTGGCATCCCGTCCCTCTGTGTTACCAGTGAATGACATGTCAATGTCTTGATGCCTGATCTTAATTATTCACTCTCTGCCATTTCCAGAGAACTGAGATGGCTTTCGTCTGTGCTGACACATGGAATATAGCAAAGAGCATTAGTGGATTCCAAATATGACTGTAAGAACAGCGAAGAGAAATTATATACATCTATATGTATCCAAATATAAATATATGTTATACACACACATATACGTACGTGTATATGCATATATACACATATTTACATACATATGTGTATATGTCTATAGATAGATATAGATGTATCTATAGCTACGTATAGATGTGAAAGTTGGTCCACAAAACCAGTTTAGTGGCATCCAGTATTTATGATGGAAGCACCATCTCATTCATACATGTAAGAAACCACAGCGACTTTTCTTTCCTGACCATTCTGCGAAGAGCTCACGGGAGTATTCAAATGTTATCTATTAATATTCATGCAGTGTTTCCCATTATATAATTTGTACAATGTTCCTTTGAGCATAAAATGAGACAATAGATATGAAAACATTTTCAAGATTATAAAGTGTAAACTGAAAAGTATATTTCATCATAATTATGACTATGTTTATTTTCATGTTATCCATTTTGTTTCAAGTTTTGGATTCCAACTTCTTACCTGGCACACTGATGTTAGTTGATTTTCTCTGTGAGTGCCAGAATGGCACAATCATCAAAAAGGTACAAACACAGCAAAGCAGAAGGAACAATGAATACCAAGAAGATAGAGTTTTATTCCCAGCTTGCTGGTAACAAATCTTATGCCTTGGGCAAATCATTTAATCTCTTCAAGTCTTTGCATCCGTATCTTTAAAATGAAGGGGTGGCTCAGCCAATATTCCATCCAGATTCAATTTTCAGGGATCCTTGGGTAACCTTTCTAAAAAAAAAAAAAAAAAAAAAAAAAAAACATATGAAACCTCTCATCAGGGAAAGTTACAAAGTCTTTCCTTCCACCACAAAAATTAGCTCTCATCCAGGTCCCATGCATGTTAGGTTGTAAGAATTTGGCAAAACTGAAATAAATATATTCCAGAAATTGTTTTAATGCCAACAGGCTGTTATCAGCTATATTGCTGCCAGGACATTATAATGTGTGAGATGAACCATTAAAAAAAAAAAAAAAGATAAGAACACAAACAAAAACAAAAGTGTGGGTGAAATCTTTGAATTTTTGGCATCGGTCTGATTTGTCTGATTACAAAGAAGTAGTCAATGAAAAGTGTTTTTCTTTCTTTTACTTTTTTCCTTCCTTCAAGAGCCCTGTTCCACATAGAGAAACAGGGTCAATAGAATCAGTGTTCAAAGTTAATTTGGACAGTCTAAGTCATTTCAATTGGTAGTCAATAACCATGTGGGACCCCTTCTTAGGCATCTTCACCTTTTGTAGAAGATAAGGGGATGTGATACAAAGAAACCACAGCAGGAAATGCATTTTCAGTAGTCTCCTGGCAGAAAGCCACAGCATTCTTCTATTACGCGCCCACATTATGCACCCAAACTATGCCAATGTTTGATTTCCCCTGATACGGTGATATTCTGTCAGGAGTCTGCAATCTTTGTAATTTCTCCATTTTAAAACTGCCTTGATAAATTAACTGGATTAAACTAGTCGTAGATTTAAACATCTCTAAAGGTCTTAATCCTACAGTGATATGTCAACAGCAATCCGAAGAAAGTGAGCAAGGTCCGGTTCCCATCTATATTGCCTCAAAGCAATTCAGGCCGAGGGCGGAGAAAGAACAGGGCATTTCTAGAGGCTGGAGAGTGCTTGGTTGGAAAAAGAGCAAGAATGCCCAAATGGCTGGTGACAGCCAGGGAGTGGAGGGTTGTGGAGGGTGAGATGAAAGGTGAGGAGGGGCAGGCAGATCCTGTAGGATCTGGTAGGCCATTGTAATGAAGTCAGGAATCACTGGAGGATGTGGGCAGAGGAATGGCTTGAACCAAGTGATGTTGAACAGAATATGTCTGGTGGCAAACAGAGCCGCCAGGGGGCAATTAGAATAATCTAGGGTATAGGTGATGGTACCTAGGAACAGGTGGTAGTGGTAGGGATGGTGAGTGATGGTCTGGATCTGTTCTGACAGAGGAGCTGACATATTCTGTTGATGGATAAACTAAGGGGTGTGAGAGAAAGAGGAGTCCAGCATGACTCCCAGGTGATGCCTGAGAAACTGACACTAAGGAATCATTGGTAACTGAGATGAAATTTGTAGACTTATGTTTTTGATGTCCATATGAGGAAGAAGTTTCCGTAGACCCTTAATCAGTACACTTGTATTGGGTAGCTATTTTCATTCATATTTAAATTTAACACCCCACTGGGTGGCTCAGTGGGTTAAGCACCTGACTTAGGCTCAGGTCATGATCTCACAGTTTATGAGTTCAAGCCCCACGTTAGGCTCTCTGCTGTCAGTGCAGAGCCCGCTTTGGAAACTCTGTCCCCCTTTCTCTGGCCCTCCCTTCTCTCAAAAATTAATAAACATTAAGTAAGTAAGTAAGTAAATAAATAAATAAATAAATTTATGAAAGAAGTTTAAGAAATGGAAAAAATTCAGGAGTAGTACATTCTCTTGGTTTCATCTATTCATTCATATGATTAGTTATAGGTACTGTAATCTCTTACACATGAAAAGTTAGGTTCAAAGCGCTGTGAGGGATAGAAAAATGTTTACATGTGAATCATAAATCATATTATCAGGATGTGTATAATCTAATAGAGGGTGAAAGTATGTATCATTAACACAAATAAGGTACCGCTGCGCTTGGGTATACCAAAGTGATTATGAGGTGTTCTCATGTGAGGCAGCGTTAAAAACTGGTTGGCTCTTTACATTCCAAAAGGGAAGTCATTAAATCATCAAAGCCAGAAAGACTATTCACTGTGGGTAATCTGGAAAAACAAGCTTGACCAGTTTTTCTTAAGAAGTTTTGAGAATTAAGTCCTAAGCCTCATTGTATGTAATTAATTTGCTTATCTCACATGCATCTAGGATGCAACTAGCCAGGTATGAATTGATGAAATTGTTCCGTGGTTGAAAGAGGCTGATCTAGTCTATATGGGTCTTAAATTCAAGACTATATTTAATTAGTGTTGGATATCTCAGCTTCTGGTCAAATTTTCATATCTCATCCAGAAAGCAAATAAGATGAGTGGTACACCTGATGTCTACTGAGTGCGACATCAAGGTAAAAGGCTATGCAGGTAAGTGAAAATAGCAAAAAAATAAAAAATAAAAGAAATTGCTCTTCCTCTTGGGGCTCATATAATCTAACTGGGAAGACAAATACAAGGACAAGTACGTGAGAACAGTTTTACAGCACAGTCTAAATATTGACCAGTAATATCATAGTCTTTGAGTGTGGACAGAGGGTAGGGTGGTAATTTGTGTTAAGGAATAATCAAGGTTGGCTGGGTTGAAGCTGAGAGGACATCCTTGTGGGTCTGAATCTTAAGAAAATATTGGCAAGTCATTGATCAATCAATTTAAAAAAAAAACCTGACATTTGAGCATGGATTTTATGAGCTAAGCAACGGAGACTTTATAGGAATGCTGATACTCAGATGGCTTTCCTTAATTTTCAGAATAAATCTTCACGTACAAAAATCTTTGCTGCATTCACATTTGTGCTTCTCAAGCCTGATGGACTCTCTTCACCTGACTACTGACATCTGTCTAGTGCTTGAGTTATGAAAAACGTCCCCTTTGATGGGCTCTCCTTTTGACAGTTATAAAGTTTCCTTGTGATGATCACTGAGGGCTGCCTTCTCAAAATGAACACCCTAATATGATGAGAACATGGAAGGAGATGCAAGCTCCCATAAAAAAGGCAAATTCCTCGTCCCCAGTGTGTGGATAACTGATTGATAAGCTTCCTCTCTTAGGATGTAGGGCTTGGTCAAGTACCACTTGGTGAGGTACCACTGTTTGGACTCAGCAGGGTGCATAATCCTTGGAGCACTCCATGCCAGACTGGAAATATCCTAAACACATTGGAGAGAGAGCAGGAAATCTCAGTGCATTTTCCCAGTACCCCATTTGTGTGGTGTGTCGCCGAAACCCACAACCTGTAATGGTAACACGCTGAGGCGAGATGTGAGAGGGCAGGTGCCGTGCCGTCACAGGTGGAGAAGGACAGGTCGTTAGGCTTTCTGAAGGCATGTTGAGGGAGGTGGCAGTAATGTGACAGTGCCCCGCGCTACCTGAGCCCAGCACATTGAAATATCACGTAAGTGATGCAGAGCATTTAATGAGTCGGGACTGAAAACTTTAATTAGCTTGTAGGGCTTTTTATTATTTTATTTTTTGTTCATTATATTTTCTGCTCAGTCTCTGTGGATGTTCTGCATTTTCATCATCAAATGACTGGCTGACTATTTTTGTCAAACAAGAAGCCTGAAACCATCAAGTCTGAGTGCGGAGACGGTCTGCCCGCTCTGTCAACAGGATGAAAGTGAGTCTCGGGCTTTTTTAATTACAAGGATAACATGTTCGCTCATCTAATAATGAAGATGGTTAGCAATTTTAAATTTTAATAATCAATTACTGAAAGTAATTCTCCATTAAACCACAAGAGAGCCATTAAATCTCAAAAGATGGAACATGCTGTATGTAACAGTAGCAAATTTTCTATTTTTAAATATCATTAGGGAATATCTGATTGTTTCATTTCTCTGCATTTCTTTTACCTTTTTCCTCATGCAGACCATCTCATTTTCCGCAGGAAGACAGCACATGATCTTATAAATAATAAAAGAAAACCCTTGCAAGACTTGATCCAGGGGTGTGAAATATGTGCTAAGAATGTAATTTATTTCAGTCTGGGATATTTTGACTGAATAATAAGGAAGGTGACTAATTAATATTATACTATGCTGTGGGCAAGGCAGCACAGTGGCTAATCCGTGCTCCCTTCACCTCTGGAGACCTGCATTCAAGCCTTAGAGGAGTCACAAGTGCAGAACATGGGTTGGGGGATGGGAGGGGCAGGTGTCAGATGTCTTTCCCTAGCTGTGGAGACCCCTGTCCATATTCTAAAGCCACCCTGAACATCAGCCTCTGCTCCAAGAAGACAAGAGAAAAGACAAATGATTGCTGCTTGGCTGTGGCAATTTGGCCGACTTCTATGTCAGGTGGAGATAACTCTGTGACAGCCTGAGCTGTCCCAGCCCTCGCCTGGTTTAGCCAGCACACTTTCATCCCACTTAAACCCTTGGAAATAGATGGAGTCAAAGAAAACAGGTGTGTGTGTGTGTGCGCGCACGCTCTTGCGCACGCACATGTGCACACACGCTCAGGTAAGATATTAGATAGGGGTGGGAGCACAGTAACAAGATGGCCAGAAAACAGTGAGAGTTAGAATCAAATTAGCCTAAGTGTCCATCAGACACAGCTGACTCCATATCTGCTGTATCCAAAGCTCAAAGAGTAGAAAGAGACAGCCCTGTATTTCTAAGGCATTTGGTGAGCTTTCAGTTAGTGGGAAGACAACTTCGAATCTAACCAGTAATAGGGCACTCTGCACTGGCCCCCCAAACACCATGTGGTGTGTGGGAGGCAGGGAAGCCCGCTGACCTGAACACCATGAACCACGTGGCCAGAGGTGAGCTTCTCATCGTCCTGATTGTTCTTCTGATGGACACTGTCCCTGTGCTTCTGAACTGTGCTGGCCTTTCCGGGGAGCAGTCCTGGGCTCCCCCAGGAAGGGCTGAAGTGGAAAGTCTGCCAAGCCAGGCAAGTTAGGGGGTGGGTATGGGGGATTTCATGCCATGGGTAATTAAGACGCAGTTCCTTTGTACTTCTTCACTGAAAATATCAAGTTTCTGGATATTGTGGGGTTTCTGTTTCTCTCTCATCCTGCTACTTGGACTTTAATCATCCTTAGAGCCATGAGCAGGGAGAAGCTAATTTGGTGGATATAGTGGAATGTTGGTTCTCAACCTCAGGAGTTTCCCAGGTGAAATTCAGAACTGGCCCCTGAAATTCAGAATGTGGAGGCCAAGGTAAGAAGGAAGAAAGAGGCAGGCCCCTCCAGATTGATAGGTGGCAGTTTTAGTCAGTAAGGGGACTTCCATTCAACACTTGCCTTGGGGCTGTTCCAAAATGAGATCTTTGTAGCCACTTTGCAGAATCATAATTTACGTATGTAAAAGCCTTAGTGGGATTCAGTCACGTACACAGTCCAGATGGTCTCAATAACACATTACTCTCAAGGCTGTGTCCTTGTAGTGGCTCTTAGTGTGGGAACAGTGAGTGGAACATACCTTCCAGGGACAGGGAGGAGCCTCTGCTCTAATTGCCTCGATCCAGGTCAAATGTCAGCCGGGAGTCATGTCTTCTCAATGACCTCCTCCAGCAGGAAAATGTGATCCACATTGGATAATTTCGGTCTTTGTTAGCACATCTGAGAAGGGATTTAGAGAGACAGATAGGAAGCTATTAATGTTTAGGTTCTGATGTGAACCCCAATTATCTAGCTATGGTGATACAGCTATGTTCTACCTATCTACCATTAGCGGGTGTAATGGGGCGTGAGAGTGACGGTATATTATTTAACTTTGAAACATGTTTAGTCTCCCAGATCACCCATCATGGGTTATTATGAGTGAACTACTGTGAACTTTTATGATTATTAGGAGTGGCTACATCTTATATTTCCTCAGAAAAAAACTTAGCATTATTGAATGACTATGGCATCCTATGGGGACCTTCAACCTTTGGTCATAGAGTTAAGAATTCTTGATGTCACAGCTCCAAAAGCCCTCAGTGAAATGCTCTCTATATAAACTGGGGCAGAAAGACCCCTCATCTCTACATGACATAGGCAGATTTCGAGAACCAGAATTCCTTTTGGCATTCTCATTTGTAACTACTGTGGAATGAAATCCACTTTTGTGGGCAGATCTGCCTGGTATCTTAGTTCATTCTTATGGGTTCTTTTGTATCTCATTTGCTGCAGTAGTAAATCCGGCCCTTCAAAAGGGCACATCATAGAAAGCATTGTTTCTTTTATTTCAGATCTATTTTTAGAGACAAATTACAGCTCCTGATACTGTGGTTTAGGGAAGCTGCTATTTTGGGGGCATGTGTGTTACTTCTGTAATGGGTGTGAAACCACAGTGACCCAGGGCATGGAGAATCCAGATTCATGCTGCCTGCTAGCTTTGTTTGGGCTGTTGTAGATTGGTCCCTGGGGTGCAGGCAGGTAAGTGAGCCACATACATTGGGGCTGCAGCAATTTGGTTTGGAGGTCAGGCTGCTGATTCCCTCCCCTAGGAATCTTTACTACTTCAGAGTGGGAGAAAGTCAACTCTTAGTGGCTTCCCTAAGGAATGTCTGATGCTCCACAGACAGTTGGAGGGACAGGGCAATACCAAATCCTGCTTACCTCCCCAGTGGTGTTTGGGTTGCTGTGTAGAGGTGGAAAAAGTCATCCATGGCCTCAGTGGAGGCAGGACTCTATCCACAGAGATGATGGCGATGCCAGTAGGGGTCACTTCAGGCAATTCTATTTACTGAGAAGCAGAGAACCGGATGAAGGCAAAGCCTAAGGGAGCCTAAACGAACACCCAGTGGAGAGGTAGAGAGGCAATCAGGTCACCTTCTAGAAAGCTCAGGACTAGAATGGTATACAGTTAGGGGAAGCATTTAGGAAAACTCTAGGTGTGGGCTCTCAGATTATGGATAAGAATTGGAATGACTGGATGAAGATCAAAGGGATAGAGAGCAGCCTTACTTACACCAAAACCGAGAACCTCTGATATCAAAGCACTAGGTTAGTAGCAATGTGACATTGTGTGCAATGAGGCAAATGATTTTCCCATGAGCTACAGCGCAGCAAGAGTGTGACGTGGTGGTGAGGGTGTGGGTTTTGGTGTCAAACAGTGCTGGTTTTGACATGTTGGACTGCATCATTCTTTGTTGTGGGTGCTGTGGTGCATCGAAGGCTATTTAACGTATTCCTGGCCTCTACTCACTAGGTGCTAATATAACAACCCCTCCCCTTCAAGTGCTGACAACCAAAAATGACTTCCAGACATTGCAAAATGTCCCTTGGGATCAAAATATTTCCAGTTGAAAACCACTGCAAAGTGTAATAGTGGGTATAATGAAGTTCTATGTAAAGCACTTGGCATTGGTATCTGGAATGTCATAGTTGCTCAATAGATATTAGATATTATTTTTACCCATTGATAAAAATGTGGGCAGTATTTTTATTAGATATTAAATAATACCATTATTAGGGGATACCATTTACTCTCTCAGGCCATGGGTGAATATTCTGAGTCCAGAGTTTCAACTGGCTTTGCTGTTGTTACTGTGAACAGGGAAAAGCGGGTTTTAT
This sequence comes from Crocuta crocuta, assembly GCF_008692635.1. Classification (NCBI taxonomy): domain Eukaryota; kingdom Metazoa; phylum Chordata; class Mammalia; order Carnivora; family Hyaenidae; genus Crocuta; species Crocuta crocuta. The sequence continues at coordinate 1,114,532 of NW_027528877.1, read as the reverse complement.
TATTATCTTTTTAAGGCATTTCTTTTTCCTGTGTTCACATTCTTAGTTCATGTACGCTATACAGATTCATGCACAGCTCACCTGGCAGAAGCTTTGCAAAACAGTAGCTGCATGATTAATTGATTAAACATTGCAGCATTCGCAGCATATTCTGAGAGAACAATTACAAGTTCCCCAATGTAATGCACTTCGCCATGTTGAGTAGCTGCCCACAATATTCTTATTTGGAAAGACACTCATGACAGTTATATGTAAGTTTGATTAAAAATGTGCTTATATTGTTTCTGAACCATGGAATATTCACTTGTTTTGTTGACATAATCCAAAGAAGAAGGATGGTATTCATTTCTGTTTATCACGCATATTACCGTCCTCTCTTGTTTATTATTTGATAGCATGTACAACAATCTAATCAGTCAGAATGAAATTCTAGCTTCTTCTTGAATTCAGTGATTAAAACACAAACCATACACCATGAGCCATCAAGTCTTGGTTTCACATCAAAGTCCCTCCACTTTTCTCAGCAAAGCAAACTTCAGTCAGCTAATAAGATAAGGCATGGCTCATCAAGGTACTTTCTTCATGCATTAATCGTAAACTCCTCAAAAGTCATCAAGATTTTATTCCTTTGGCTCCAGATTGAATTGCTGAATTTTGCAGAACATTACAAGTTACACAGGGGGGATTAGACACAATTGCCACTAAGACATTGAAGAGAGGTGGAGGAAAATCTAAAGAACATAGATGGTTATTTTTTTAAAAGAAAATTGGGAGCTAAGAACAACCACTTTTCCACTTGCATTGGAAATTTTTGAGTTTGTTTTTCTCATTTAAATTGTTTAGAGTGAAACTCATAGAGTAACTTTTTGAATGGTGATTTGACAGATACTTTAGGCAAACACTTGGGGCAAAGAGTATATTAGCATTAGAGTTTTTTGTTTTCCAAATTGCAAAAGCAACGTGAAGAACCACATCAAAACAAATTGTTTTTATTTTCTTTTAAATCCATGTTGCATGATCTTTGAGGCCATCTGTCAAGCACCCTCCCTCAACTTTCCGGCTGTTGTTTCTATTACAACCTTATCAGCCTCAGATATACATTCTCATGCTTTCCTATATTTTCTCTTCGGACATCCATCTTCATCACTTCTTTGATGTTCTGGGTCAAAACCCATCCTTTCAATTGTCTTCTAGTTATACCTGTTCACACTGATCGTGCCTTTATTCCACATCTCCTCATTACTTACGTGAATGATTTTTCCTATATTATTTTGCACTGGTTTGTATATTGCTTAGCAATTTTGCACTTGGTTACACGTGTTTCATATCTTTCCAAGCAGATTGTTATAACACGGAAAGCATAGACTGTCTTTGACTTTTATTTTCTCAAACTACCAAAGTGTTTTGAATGTTTAACAAATGTGTGTTGGATGAGTTGATGAACACTATATCGAACTATTTAAAAGTGAGTTTTTGTGGAAGGTCTCCTATTTAAATGCTTAACAGTATATGATGAATCATAACATTATATGATGAACCAGTAACAAAATAAAAAATACTGGTTTAATCTAGTCTAATTCTCATTTACAGATGGAAAAACTGAATAGATAAATGGCTCAATTGTTATAAATTCAATGAGCAGGCAGAGGGGAAACTGTATATTCGCACACACAGTCCCCCGTTTTCACATCTTAATGCCATCCCCTCAATTAGTTAAATATTGTCAATGAAAAGATACACTGATCTAAAATAAACAAAATGATGTCAGGTCACCTTGCCCTTTGCTAATGGGCAACATAGAGCATCCTGGAGTTAAGCTCATGCTTGAGAAGCATACAGATTGTAGATCAAGGGCTGGCTTCACCATGCCTTAGTCCAAAGAACTCAGGTAAGTAACTTAAATTCCAAGTTTGTGTATTCACCTGTAAAATGGGACTAATAATTGTATTTACCTCATAGTTCTTAACAGATCTGATATATTTTATGTGGCATATAAGAAGCTGTTAGTGATTGCTGTCTATAATTATTCATACTTTAGGGCTATATTTTATTGTTTGTTTATTTATTTTGAGAGAGGCAGAGAGAGAGCACAACAAGCAGAGGTGAGGGTCAGAGAGAGAGAGAGAATCCCAAGTAGGCTCCATGCTGTCAGCACAGAGCCTGATGCGAGTCTCAGTCTCATGAACAGTGAGACTGTGACCTGAGCTGAAACCAAGAGTCAGTCGGATGCTAACTGACTGAGCCACCCAGGCACCCCAAGGAACTATGTAGTTTAAAAAGAATTTCTAATTACATTAATTTCATGTACTTTATAGATTTGCAAATGGATATCAACCCATATATTTAATGGCATACCACTTTAAGAAATGTATGTCTTTCTACTCTGCTTGGTCAGTATCTTCAGGAAATTTTCTCATATAGTTGTCTCTAAATTACCTAAAGAAAGAAATTTTTCTGAGTACTAAGTTTAGGTATTTTTGTTTTATGATTATTATTATTTTAAATGTTTATTTATTTTTGAGAGAGAGAGACACAGAGAGAGACAGAGAACGAGTCAGGGGAGGGCAGAGAGAGAGGGAGACTCAGAATCTGAAGCAGGCTCCAGGCTCTTAGCTGTCAACCCAGAGCCCAAGGGGGAGGGTGAAGTGGGTGGGGCTCTAACGCAGAACTGCGTGTCCATTACCTGAGCTGAAGCCGGAAGCTTAACTGACTGAGCCACCCAGCCACCTCCATCTTAGATAATTTTGATGTTATAGGTATTTTTATTTTCTTTTTCAAGAGAACTCTCACGATCTTCATTTTAAAAATAGCTGTCAAAGTTCTTAAATTACTTAATAGTTTTAGTCATATATCTCTTTGAAGAACTACCTTTTTCATTCAAAGAGTGAAATGATGAAAAAGAATACTGAGATAAATTGCTTATTTTATTTTTACATAGTGCAATATTTTATAGCTACTTCTTTTAAAATTACAAGTTGAATATAAAATTCACAGGAGAACAAAACTGTAGATTTCTTTTATTAATTTCATATCTTCTGTGTTTTAATTTCAACCCACACCCCTTTTCTCAGATGATTGGAAAAAATAACTTTCTGGAAAATGTGTTACCTACCGTTAATTTTCTAAGGCATTTGCTATTATCTAAAATCAAACTAGCACAAATGTCTTTTCCTGGTCACAAGCAGGTTTGAAGTATGGCTATACCCGGGCAAACTCCAAGTACCTACTCTACATAAATTGATCTCCCAAAGGAAAATGCATTATGCTTATAATTGAAGTTATCATTTCTAATACCTCCATTAATGCTGATTGAATCTTGAATTTGTGTTGGGATCATTTATTTGAAGACACTATATCTCTTAAAAATTCATATCAAGTACACCCTATAAAGGTTAATCTACAGTCTTGGAGCTATTTCTTAGGCTCTGGCAACCTGGAGAAGGTCAGATTATGAATCTATGCAAAAAATAAGAGCCCATTTTTTTAATGGGTTGAGAGCAATATCTATTTTACAAGAAAGATAGGGATTGGTAAGTTAGATTAAAGTTTTATTTCTTAAATATAAGGATTGGTAGATCTGTTCACAATATCACCCTTTTTAAATCCTCATTTCATTTTGTTGAAATTAGAATTTTTATTTTAAGCCATCTCTTCTACTCTTCATATGGTGAATTCTGGGAATAAGTAACTTTCTCCAATGGATCCATTTCTTTGTCTCTTGGTTTCTTTTTCACCTCTTTTCCTAGATAGATGGATGCACCATCACTATCTATCCAGTTGCTATATTTAGAAACTTTGGGGGTCACACTTGATGCCCCTTTTTCTCCCTTTTTGCCATATCTGAATCTTCAAATGTTGTAAAGTTCTTCTCAAAAATAGCTACAGAATATAAGGAAAACATCTACATCATTCTATGCTCTCTCTCATTGATTTGATGCAAATAATATCTGCCTAACCATTAGGCTGAACCTTATGAAATTGGTATTTTTGTCAGACAAAAAAAAAAACCCTCTCATAGAGTCATAATTCATGTATTTCAACCTAAATAATTTTCTTTTGCTTTTTCCTAATTCATTGGTTTCCACAGCAGTAAGAGAAACAATTAAGAAACACAAATCTGATCATATATCACACTCGTTAGCCCTCTTTAATGGTTTTCCATTTTCCCCACGATAATGTCCAAATTCCTTTCCATGACCTACAATGTCCTGCATGAGCCAATCTCCACTGATTTCTTTAGTATCATTTTTTGCAACATTCCCCCACCCCGTCTCCCAACAATTTTGTTAATCTTATCTCTGGTCTTGTGTAGATATCTTTTTTTTTTTTTTTTAACATGGTCTGTCCTCACTGTCTTTTTACTTGGCTGAATCCAATTCATCTTTTAGTTTTTAATGTATCCGCCTGTTTCTCTAACCCCCCAGATCTTTGTTAGAAGCTTTGTTAGGTGTTTCTGCAGCACACACCATACCGTATTTAATCTCTTATTTGTTTTTCCATCCTCTTTACACCATAGCTCCATGAAGGAGAGTGACCATATCTTCTGGTTGATACCTGGGCTTCTAGTGGTGACGCATTACAGGTATTCAATACATTCTTGGCCAAGTTACTTATTCTCTCAAGCTAGCCTCTGTTTCCATGTAACAAACATGAGACTAACTTCATCTTTGATACACGGAGGTGGTGGTGAGGACTTCCTGACAATACTTTGTGTAATAGCACTTTTTGGTAGGCTATTCTTATTATAGTTCCCCCATTTACTTCCTTAGTATTTATTTGTTTCCTTTCATTTGGGAGCTTTATTTTCTTACTGGTAAAGGAGAGATTTCATGTGTAATTTACGGAGGATGAAGGAGGATGGGAAATGAAATGGAGTCACATTTCCAATCCCCCTGCCAACTTACATCCCTGGGACTGGGTTTCGACAACTACATAGAGGGAAGCAGAAGTGGCGAGATTTCTCAGGACTGTGTTGTCTTTAGGTAATAAAGTGGGCACAGAGTTTGGAAAGAGACACTTTCACCCTCTTGCATGGGATCCAGTATTTTGTGACTCTCAGAGGATTGGGACCTTGAGTTTGCCAGGCTCAGGTTATGGGGATTGATCGTGAGACTACACCTGGTGGTAAGGAAGGTAGCACATTTCTCATGGGAAAAAGAACAGTAAACATAACATGGCAGCCTTTGCAGACACTAGAACTAGATTCAAGGATCTCTAAGCAACCTTTGCTTAATGGACCTTCACTTTTGTGTCCTTCTATTCATGGCCCTCCCAACACATCCTTAGGGTNGCTCGAACTCACGAACATTGAGATCATGACCTAAGCGAAAGTCGGACGCTTAACCAACTAAGCCACCCAGGCGCCCCGTCAAAGCTTTTTATCTATTCAGAACTCCTATTCCTAGCTGAAATTGTCTTCAGTATATCTCAGAAGATAAGACTAAGTAGGAAACCAGCTCATTTGACTTCGAATTTAATTTCGGATGGTGTGCCTCTGCGAGTATCACTGTGTTAACTCATTTATCCACTCAGCTGATTTGTTCCACACACACGCAGTGAGCGTCTCTTGTATTTTAGGCATTTTCTTGGTATGTGCAATAATACCTAGATACACATAGACGCTTCTGCCCTCAAGACACTCCCATTCTAGCAACATTCAAACTATTGCAATTTAATACTGGAAATGGAAAAGAGACTGAGGTTGGGGCAGGTTTGTAGCAGTGACCAGTGAAATACTACATTGCATGTGATCAGCAAAGTAACAGGTGAGGACTCTGAGGGCTTGCTTCCAGGGCGCCTCCAGGCAGCTCCACGCTTTCATTCTCTCCATCGATTGCACACAGTCCTCCCTTTTGTCTTCCTCTAAGTACACTATACATACTTCGTACCTTTCCTCCTATCGGATTGCTCCCCCCTGTGTCAGACAGAACCCTCTGTTCCCTAGGCCAGGGGTGGTTTCTCTATGAAGTTAACTCAGGGACTGGAGAGCCCTCATGAATTAATGCATGTTTTGTCCAGGTATCGCGGTTGCCTTTCAGGGGTTTTCTATCATCTAAACCCCCTTACAAACCTCCTCTAAAGATCGTTTCACACCTTTTTTTTTCAGGCTAATGGGGAAGCAATTGGCAGACAGGCTATCTTTTAGTTGCTTCCTAAATCTCACCATCTATACGACCAGTTGGTAAATACTCTCTTAAAACCCCAGCCGAAAGAGAAGTAAGTCAGAATCATTTGTTTTTACGCCAACTGTTGCATATGTCCTTCATTCTTTTTCAAAGAGAGAACATGGTGAATCTAAAATATAATGACCTTATTTCCACATTATGCTCATTAAAAACTAAGGTAGGTCATCCTTGGGTCTGACATTATAAAGAAGGAAACTCAGATAAGATCTTGAGGTGGGAGGAGCTATCATCAGTGAATAGCTGTTTGAGAACAGAGATGCAACCCAATTGCAGCACTAAAGTATGAACCCTCAGGCCTTTACTGCCATTCTCCTTAGCATTGTTTTGCCTAAAATACCAGTGCGTTTATTGCCTTGGACCCAAGATTCACCGCACAGAGAGTTATTGGTTGCTTTGAGGACAGAAACACGTTCAGAAGCAATAACAGCCTTAGATCTTAGTGTTTCCCAGCTGTCATTCTCTTGTCACACCCTCCTTAAAAGGGTTTGGGGTTCTCCTCTCATTACATATGCATAGCTTCCATTAGTGTTAATCACATGCTCCATTTTAGAGCTGTTTTGGCCCCTCCGGTTAAATGGGCGTTTAAGCAGTTTTTAATGCATTATATGTACTTATTTTTTAAATGAGTATTATATGCCCAATTGACTGGAATGAATACAAAGTCCATCAGGTGAATACAGATTTATAATTGTTTTTAAAGCATGTATTATTTACTCGACCAACCATGACAGCCCTTTTGGAGCCATTCCAGCTGAGAGGGGAAATACATGTATATGTCAATACCAGATAAACCTTCACGAAATCTTTTCCTACTGTTCCCTCAGTTAAGCTTAAAGCTTATTTGGGCTGATCCTTTCCTCTCAGTTTCTCTCTTCACAAACAAATTCTCAACATATTGTTCACTATTTTTAGCTTGTATCACCATCATCTGTGAACTAGATGAGAGCTACACAAAGCCCCATTCAATTCAAGTAAAGTCAACGAATTCAATGAGATACATAGCGTCTGCATGACATTAGGACTTACTGAAAAACACAAGATACACTCAGTTCTGAAGTCACACATAACTGACCTACATAAATCGTAGTATTTAATAAATTATTTCATTTTATAAATGATCCAATCTGTCTAAAAATTACCGTACCTAGCAAATTTTAAAGAAATTAAATATATTCCTTGTTTTCTTCTCAGACATACAATTAAACACGACTCTGCTCTTCTTTCATAGCGTTAAGCAAGTTTCAGATCTTTTCTCCCTTCCCTGCTTTGCTAAGATTATTCCAAAATTGCTTCCCAAACCTTTAATGTACTTTTTTATTTTTGTAGTATCTTCACTTTTTACCATAATAATAAATTGACTGTATCATAGGACACTGGAATCGATTTTTATTAGGTTTTTAAAACTTAAAACAGATACAACGTACAGCTTTAGGCAACGTATTCAGAGCCTATGTCAAATGAAAGATGGCTGTTCTAGACCATAAAGTAAACCATGTAGTATGGTTGGTAGAATTGAAATCCATGTCAGCTTTGGGAAGAAAATGGCTTTCTTATCACCAGAGAAGTACAACACATAGGACTCCAATTTCAGACAATGAAATTGAAGTTTTAAAATTTCGAAAGTACTTTAGGGGGAGCCTGCCATTCTTTGTAGTTCCAAAATGAATGCATGAACAAGACCGTATTCACTGAAATAATGAAGAGTAATCCTCTCTGTAGTGTATACCTATGAAGATTATTCCTGGAGAAAGTGCTGTGGGCTCTCTTTGCAGTAACTGGCCATGTGTGCAACTCTTCCAGACAGGAGATTGGTCTGAGACTTGCTAGTAGAGTCAAGTCTTCCTGGGTAGCAGGTCTCTGAGCACAGGTGTGTGGCTGGCTGCTGTCCAGTGGTTTCTAACAGGGCCATTGTTGATGTTTCATTGGAATACCCTTGGGCGTTCTTGTGTGGCTGTCACAGAGGGCAGCTTAGTTATGACAATGTGGTTCAGAAACAAGGAGCTATGGGGAGAATGTGGTCTCTTTATTTGAGACAAAAACAAACTCACCTTCATAAAAGCTGTCCTTGGAGAATCATAATGAAGTAAGGGGAGTTTACATAAAAAAAAAAAAAAAATCCACTTTGAAATTCTCAATAACGGATTGTCAGCCTGGCCACCATATTTATGTCTGTGTTACTTAATTATAGATTAATGCTGTTCCGTGTCTGATAACAGAGGCTGTTTAACTTAATATTATTACATATTTTATACCATTCATTTTCTTTTGGGTTTTCCTACTATTTAGCTTTCTTGTTCAAGCCTGTCCATCCTTCCATTTTTTTCCTATTCTTTTGTTTTCCATAAATACTCATTGCAAATTTGCTACCTGAATTTGGCTTTGAATGAAATAGGGTTCAAGTCTTTTTTTAGGGTTCAAGTCTTTAAGACCATCAGCATTTACAAGGACTATATACAAACAAAAAAGATAATAACTTAATTTAAGTGTATAAGTATAGTGTTAACAAAAATACCAGTAGGATGATGTTTGTTGGGATTCACTGGGGAATTTTTTTATTTGCTTGATATGTTCATTTCTATATTGGTCAATCACTAGCAGTAACAAGTCTTTCTTAAATTGAAAGGCATTTCTGGGGTGCCTGGATAGCTCAGTCGGTTAAGCATCTGACTCTTCATCTTGCTCAGGTCATGATCTCCTGGTTCTGTTGGTAGGAGTGAACCCTGAGTCAGGCTCTGTGCTGACAGTGTAGAGCCTGCTTGGGATTCTCTCTCTGTTCCTCTCGCATGCAATCTCTCTCTTTCTCTCTCAAAGTAAATAAATAAACTTAAAAAGAAAAGGAAGGAAAATCATTTCCTTGCAAGAATCAAAATGATCCTATTAAAAATTATAAAAATATTCCCCAATGCCCTTTGGAGTATCTTGGTTAACTATATGCATGTATAAGAATATAAAATATGTCGTTGATATATTCCATACAATAAAAGTATTATAGGTAGAAGTAATACCTTGACTTCCAGTTGGGAAGTATTATCATTATAATACTTAAGTAACCCAAAGTATAGTTTACAAAAGAATAAAATAAAACTTTACAAGATATGGTAAAAAGATTATTAAAAAATCTGCGCATTGAATTTCTTCCCCCTTTTCAAAAAATAAGCCTTTTAAAATTGTTCATAATTTAGGGGAAATAACCCTAGGGAAGAGATATCTTTGTCTGTTATGACCTCCCTCATCATCAAAATATTTTCTCTACTATTTTGTAAGCAACCGACTTTCATTTGTATGCCCTTCTTCCATAGTGCAAAGTCCTTTGTGAATAGGCCACATTCCCTTACATATCCAGGTCCCTGCAGCACAATCACATAGATTAACTGACCTGGGTCGTTAATTGTTGCAGTTGAAGAACTCTATAAACTTGAGCAGGGAAGGGAGTAGTAATGTGACATTGACCATAGAGATTGGCATTTTCCTTTTTTGTTGTTTGTTTGCCTGTATTTTAAAATTGTTTTATCCTCTGTTTATTTCTCACTTGAAAGCAATATTATTGAAATGTTTTATTAAAATAAATGGCTTCCACATTTAGTAATGTCTCAGGATGCCCAAACATTTCCTTGGTTTGAATAAACTCTACATATTACTGCACTCTTTCATTAGTAAGACCACAACGTGATAGCTTCTCCTACATAAGTTCTATGCCGCTGTTCAAGTGGAAATAGTTAAGTTAAAAAGCATTAACATCAAGGTGGTGATGTTATTGCATTTCAGAAAAAGAATGGAGATGAACTTGTGATTTTGTTTATTGATACTAATACGTGGAGCTTCTCTTCCCTCTGTTATGCAGATGGCAGCATCAATGAGAGCTTTGCTTCCAACAGAACAGAACAAAACAAATAAAACTCAACCAACCAAAAGTATGTTTTACAAAAGGATAAAATAAAACTTTACATGATATACGACTGTAAAAAAAATATTTCCACTGCATTTTCTCACCACCTTTTTTAAAGCCAGGTGTTAAAGTATGCATATTCCTATGTTGTTTTTTGAAAGCATATGTCTCTGGCATATCTTAAACCTTTCAAAATGTTTGTTTGTAAAATATTACAAACCTACCAAGCCCAACTGCAACAAAAAGAAGTCAGTTGGGTATGGCAGATACGTCCTCAAAACATCATTTCTCCAAGAAATAGGAAAACACATTCAGGTTTTCAGAGGAGAGGAATAGTAGATGAATTTTAAGGAGTTGAAGTATTCTTTCTCTCTGTTTCTTTCAAAACCCCTGAAATCGACTCTGAAGCTGAGCTGATTTCATGTTAGAAAGCTGTCCTAAATACACACTGACCGAGGGACTGTGTGAATGGACACAGAGCTGTCTGCTCCCTCGCACAGGCCACCATGCACACTCTCAAGTTCTGAATTGTTTAAGAAAACGGTACAGAGTCCTTCAACTTATTTTTAAAATACAGTCCAGCTGAGATGAACGCAGACTCATGTGCCCATGCACATGTGTGTGTTGAGGCCGAAGACAGTTTACCTGATATTTAGGGGAATGTGGATTCGAAAATTATACCATCATAGTTAGCCTCTCTTTATTGGTTGAATAAACATTCTGGTGAATATTATGATTGATCCAGGAAAAAAACATAGTATAAAAAGAGAGTCAATGCACTCTAACTTGGTATGGTTGGTTCGAAAGGGGCTTTCTTCATTTCCTTGCATGGTACAACAAAGCATGGAGAGGAATCTACAGTGATATAAAGAAATAGAATTCCTATATATCTTTATTGAGGGTGACACAATATAATCAAATAATGCACATAATTAAGTACTCAAGCTCAGAGCATCTTTGAAGCAGGAATTCTGCTGATTTTTTATTTTATGTGATTGCTTACAGATTAGTTCTCTATTTGCTCCTAAAGAATATACTTAAACACTCAATCAATGAATAACCTACAGCAGTTTGTTGTAGATTCAATAATAGGGAATGGTGCATTGTACCAGGATAGTCAGATATACCCATAGGGAGTGTCAGTGGTCAAAATGCCTCCATTGCCAGAAGGTAGTCTGAAAATGGTCTGGAAATTCAATACAGCATTGACCCTACATTGTATACATGATCCGCAGTCAGTTTCTCAAGTATACTTGAAGTTTTAAAAAGAACCATTAAAAAAAAAAAGCTGGAATTTGGAAAAAAATGGTTTTAAATGAGGGGTTTTTGTGTGTGAAATAGTTGACTTTAAATGTATTAGTTTAAATGAGCTAAGTAAAGATTTAATCATTTTCACTTTAGGTTAAATGTGTCTTGTCTAAAATTATTTTGAAAATAATTTAATATAATAATTTAAGGCTTAAAAATAACCTAATGTTTTAAAGTTATGTACTAGTATTTCTATTTGTGTGAGTACCGTTAAATGCTCTCCTATTTCACCCTTCTAAAATCTCCTGATTCTCAAACAACAAACAGCCATATGTAAACATACACCTTGGGATGTCTGTCTGATTTCCTTATTAAATCATTTTTTTACCTTTATTTTATCAGTGGATTAGGAACCAGTCACAAGATTTCTAAGTAAACAGACCAGAGTCTTTTACCAAATACACTGACGTGTTTGCTTTTTCCTACATTCTGAGAATTGCTGGTATATGTTCATTGAAATACATGTTAACTTTGATTCTCTAATTAGTAGGTGCTTTCTTCTGTGTAGTTATTCCCAATTGCTTTAAGATGGTACCTTTGCTATTCTGAAATCAGAAGAAGATTAAGCATTAAGCCTCCTACCAGTAGAAAATGATAATAACTTATTTTGAAATATACTTACTTTGGGAACGCAGAAATTTCTTGTCTTTCTCACATATGCACTGAGTTCCTTTTCACGGTGTTAGTAAATTGAGAACATACACTTTCGCACACAACCTAGCACATATCTTGTAAGTTTTAGACTTCTCATTTTCCAATTAGAAGAAGAGCTACAATTGTATGTTAAGAACTGCAAGTATACTTATATGTATGATAGTAAATAGTACATATATATAAATAATGTCTGCATACACATAACACATGCATAAACATATACTTTTAGTATTTCACTTGGGGTTAGTAAATGTATAAAGAAGATATAATTCCATGTGCTTTAGAAGCTGGTACAATAGGGGTGCCTGGGTGGCTCAGTTGGTTAAGCTTTAGTGGCTGGTACTAAAAGGGGGGTGCCTGGTGGCTCAGCCGGTTGAGTGTCCGACTTCGGCTCAGGTCATGATCTCATGGTTTGTGGGTTTGAGCCCCGCGTCGGGCTCTGTGCTGACAGCCAGCTCAGAGCCTGGAATCTGCTTCAGATTCTGTGTCTCCCTCTGTCTCTGACCCTCCCCTGCTAATGCTGTCTCTCTCTCAAAATAAATAAAACATTAAAAAATTTTAAAAAAAAGAAGCTGGTACTAAAATCTTAGTTTGACATTTATGGTTATTTGGTCAAGTGGCATGGACAATCATAGAACCATCCTATGATGGTGCTAAGAATAAAATTATTTGATAAACTGTACACTGTATCCTACTGATTTTTGTCATGCAGATTTTATGTTAGATTTCAGTAGCTTTTTGATGATGGTAACAATAATTTGAATGTTATTTTTTTGCCCACATTGACAGGTTTACCTTTTTTCAGTCTACAAGTTACTGTTTTAGGAACTTGCATTAAATCTTATGGCTTATCAATTAGTACAACTTCTGTTTAAGAAGTACTATTTCTCTAATTACAGATGAATAAGTAGTATTATAATACAAGTTGATTATTGCACACAATAAGAGTTCATTTTAATGATTCATTGGTTTTTCTATTTAACCTTCTTCTATTTTAAGATAAAGACTCTACTCTTACATAAAAGGATTTACCTGATCTTCTGTTTATGAAGAATGCGAATACATCTCAGCGGTAAAAATATGCAAAGTTCCTGGGATTGGTTGTGTGAAAAATGCTAACTCTCTGCATTCTGCCCTGTATTCTGTATTCATCTCAAGAATTCCAACGTTTTGTGCCTTTCTGTGAGAGAAGACTATGTTTTTTAATTTGGGCAAATCAGCTGGGAAGTTACAGTGTACCTTGAAAATAACACAGGCTATAGAACAAAATTTGCATAAGGACTGAGCTCAAGAGGGTTAAGAACTAAAAGTACCAGAAAAACTTCACTTTTACCCTGACTCATAATCATCACCTAATAGGAATGATCCAGAAGCTGGTTTTCTAGTTTAAAACTAAAGGGCAGGCTGCCAGAGGACAGGCAACTATGAGTTTGTCTTTTCACAGTTGTCGGTTCAGCTCTGGGCATACAGTAGGTGCTCGGTAAATAGTGTTTACATGATAGAGCAAAGGTTACCATTTTTCTTTATTTCCATCTTTATAAAGGCATGTAAGTTCAGTAAAATTGATTTAATGATCTTGTGATTTTTAAAAAAATAATCTATTTAAAAAAATTTTTTAATGTTTTATTTATTTCTTTTTTTATGTTTTTATTTATATCTAGGAGAGAGAGAGAGATAGAGAGAGAGAGAGAGAGACAGCGTGAGCAGGGGAGGGTCAGAGAGAGAGGGAGTCACAGATGGAAACAGGCTCCAGGCTCTGAGCTGGCAGTCAGCACAGAGCCCGACGCGGGGCTCGAACCCCCGAACGGCGAGATTATAAAGTCGGACGCTTAACCGACTAAGCCACCCAGGGGCCCCGATGTTTTATTTATTTCTGAGAGACAGAGAGAGACAGTGTGAGCAGAGCAGGGTCAGGGAGAGAGGGAGACAGAATCCGAAGCAGGCTCCAGGCTCTGAGCTAGCTGCCAGCACAGAGCCCGATGCGGGCCTTGAACCCACGAACTGTGAGATCATGACCTGAGCTGAAGTCGGACGCTTAACCGACTGGGCCACCCAGGCGTCCCAAAAAAATAATCTATTTTTTAAAAACATTCTATTCCAATACTGACTGATTTTTCCAATTACTATTTTTCCCAAGACTGAAGCTAAAGCAATTCCATACGCATCCTAATTCAGCTTTTTTGTACTGAGAGATCTCTGATCTTCATTTATTTCTTATTCACCCTGCAGAATGGTGTTATACCTAGCACAATAACCCTACCTCAGTTGCAGGATTTAAAAGAGCTTAATGATCTTAGTTTCTGGGTCATCATTTTAAGTAGCTCTTGTTTTAAACTCAGACCTTTACCATTATGTGTCTGGGTGGGACCTTCACAAAGCCTTTTCTCCTACCTAGAAATGAATGCATGCTCTACTTTCACCAATGCAAATATTTACTAAGAAGAGAGAGAAAGAAAATAATCTTTCACCCTTTTCCCCTCTCTCTCTTCTGAAACCTAAAAGCATTTTGTTTTCTAGAGCTCTATAAAAGTTCAGCACATAAAAGGTTAGGAGTCTGACTTTCTTCTGTCGTGTATATCTTTGAAAAATTGGTTTATGAGGAGTCATACATCATGTAGCCAGACATATGGGAATAGTTAAAGATTAAGGTAAATAGACAAATTGAACTGCTTTAAATCATTTTCCTGGTTTCAGTTTTATGAAAGAGCTTATGAACAAAAGCTGACATTAAGCAATCACAATAGGCTCTTCTATATGTTTTAGACAGTGGTAAAGACTTTAGTGTCACAGGCTGTTGCATCATGGATAGTTACATCAATTTGATTGGTGTCCAGATTTCAAAAATGTTACCTTGTCAAACCATAACCTTTTCCAAGTTTTTCATTTGTCATTGTTTTGTAGATTATATCATTTATTTTACATTACCTGTATCAGAAAGCATGGATCATGGATTATAAGATTTTTTTATTATATATTGGTTGTTTTTGTTTTTTAAATAAAATTAATACTGTAGGCATTTGTGTTCGAAAGGGACTAATCAAATATTTTGGAAGGAAGTTTGATTTCATGTAACAAACATTACTGTAACTCTGCCTAAGGAGACCTTTGATTCCTTTTTATGAAAAAAAAGAGAGAGAAAGAGAGAAAGATTTTCAGAACCATTAGGATCACATTTGTAATAAATTGAATAACTATACTGAACTTTTCCAGGGTACCTAATACACTAATATCCTGTGGAGAGAACCTGGCTGTTGGACTTTAAGGTAGGTCCCAGGAATTTGCCCACTGGCATAGTGACAAGCCCCTACTCTTATGAAAAGTATTATGGGATCTTTAATGTCCACACAGGAGAGTAAGGATTTAAGATTTTGTGGTCTCATTTGAAAGACCCCTACATAGTAAACTGCATGGAACTCAATTTATCTACCTCAGAAAGGAGAGAAGGCTTTGTAGCCCCTGTACCTATAAATCTAAGAAATGCTGTGAATATATGCCTTCATATTCATGCAGCACCAATCCCCTCCTTAGAAAAATAATAAAAATAACAAGGTCTATGATCATCAGGTTGATATAGATAAAAATCTATTAACTTTTCATCATTATCACAGCTCTCGTATCAAAGGGCAGACATTCGTGGGGCTAGCTCACCTCCCCCGGTAGCTGTGCAAAGAGATAGATGAAGATCTTTTACATACTTTGTTGGTTGGCCTTTTATAGTGTATGTGCTCGATTTAGGAACCGCTGATGGTAAAGTGTAATTTAAGAAGACTACAAATATTTGCACAGCTATGTGAGCCCAGTTTATAAGACATCCAGCTAACAAGGTTTCTCATGTTCTGAGTGAATATGAATGATAGGAAAAAGAGTAACTTCTAGAAATTGTTGACCAAGTTTACTGCAGAATTGGATTGATTCTATGTGATAACACATATGTTTATGCCCAGCCTGGAGACTGATAGTTATTAGGCACAGCATAAATGTTAGGTTTTTCTCTTCTTTTAAAATATTCTAATTGTATATGTATACAATTAGAAATATGTATAAGAAATAATCCTGTAAAGTTTGCTGAAGTACCTCAGGATGTAAATGTATGAACTGTTTCTTAATGAGGAATTTGGACATAAAGGAGAAAAACACCATCATGCATATTTTAATAAAATTCTAACATTTTTGTGGTTGGGAATCTTTTTGAGATTGAGTGCTTCTGGCAATTGTGTCCTCAGTCTCTTTTTATCATATCTCCAAGCATGCACACATGAACGCGCACACACACACACACACACACACACACACACACAAATAGTTTTGATCCACTTAAAAAATGAGGTGTGTGTGTGTGTGTGTGTGTGTGTGTATGTGTTTGTGTGTGTGATCAGGTCAGGCTAGGTAAGTGACTTGTTTATAAGAATACAGTTTATGCCTGCATAAAATATTACTATAAATTCATGAGTTCTAATTCCTTCTCTATACATTTAGCTTATCAATTCAGAAAGATATATCCATTCTTTCAAATGAAACACACATATCTCCCCTGTATCTGTTCTTCGTGACCATGAAATTCTATTTCAGGTCAGAATAGAAACCACCATTTTACAGATATTCTTTCATTTTCCCAGCAGTCCAGTGTACTCATAAGTTCATTTCATTTGTGAAATGAAAGGACTTACAGCTTAGGAAAAACAGAATGACTATTTAATCATTGATGGGATCTTTATTGCTTGCCTTCAAAATTCGTTATTTTTAAAAACAAGTCAGATTCATTAAACATTTGGATTCAGAGCACTATAAAGTTTTTTTCTTCCCACTGTTACTGGAAACAATGGAAGTTCTATATTTCATTGAACATTTATGGCATCGAGTGTGAAACAACCTTTCTGTTTAAGGTGTTTTCATTAGTTAAGTCAGTTATCCCAGCAATTTAAACAATTAAAACATATCCCGAAATATCCATAAAACTTGACAATGTATCACTGAAGCAATACTCTAATAAAGTTAATGCACTATTATCACTTAAAAAAATCTTAGATCATTTTAAATTTCTCCCGTATGCTTGATCACAGAATTATATTAAAACATTTTTAAGTTTAAGAGCACATTTGGGTCACTTGTGATGATGGATATACTTTTTAAAGTTTCTTAATATTGGCTATAAAGCAAGTGTCAATGAGCTTGAACTGCATGGGAATGGTTTTTCTGCTTTCCAGAAGGTGCTTCCAAACTCTGGGCACTAGAGGGAGCTGTTGTAACTGATTGTAAGAATAAGACACCTGAACTTGTTCCTTGAATCAATACTATCAGGATCCAAAAATGTTTCTAATGAAATACTATATTGTTATTAGTTTTTAACATGGGCTCTGTGAATATCATCAGCACAACTTGCAAAGCAAATCACAAAAGCATAATTAAAGCAAAAAGCTCCCTAACTTGACAAGTATTTGTTGTTGAAATCAAGATTGTCTTCTCCTACCCTTTTTAGTACTCTCCCAGTCTTTCTTCAGAATGTATAGGTTGGTGGTACATTTGTCTAAATGGCAAGGAAAATGGGCTTGTCAGGCAATTAACATTAACTTTAAATGCACATAGTCACAAAAGATTGTTTTTTAAAACAAATGCGTCAAAAGGCTGCAGGTCCAACTTTTCTCATGGTGCTTGAGGAAAATTGTAGCCATTTGAGAATGTCTTCACGTGAGGATATACCATCTTTATGTCAGAAAGCGTTGCTTTATATGAAAATTGAAGGATCATCTCGTCCCCCGGCCCCCACCCTCCTGGTGGTTATTTATAAAGGCGTCATTGGTAGTTGCCTTTCTTAGACCTTCCCTGCAGGCATGATCAGACTCAAGCAGGCAGCTATTTCCCTTTAATTTTCCACAGCAAGCCAGTAATGCTTATGATTATTGTGAAGTCAGGAAAAGTTTAGTTTCATCAAGTGACATGTAGTGATACAATTAGTTACTTAAGCACTTCTCATAAAATGTTCCACCATGGAACCTAGTTCGTCAGATGCAGCTAAATATTAGCATCTCATAATAAACACAAGAGTAAAACTGCCTCGTGGAAAGCGCAGCTGACAGCTCTCAACATGAGCTGAATGATCACTCTCAATTGTAATCGATTCTGTAAGTACTGAACACAAACCCCCAGGCAATTGAAGAAAATAGGATGATGAAGGACTGCAAACTAATATGTTACACATCTTCATTGATTAGACATTGATTAACCATTATTTTCCTGAATGACAAACAGCTAGTGGTAAAGTAACTGAGGCTTGTGATTTATTTACATCTTAGACAGAGATGACTTCTTTATTCGGCTGATTGTGAGCTAATGCTAAACCCAGAGACAGCAATAGTTTAAGAAACCGGGCTGCTGTTTTCTTTCTTTATTTAAAAAAATAAGAAAATCCTTCCCTGGCAGTCTTAGATTTCTGGCACATTTCTATTAGAAACAAATTTAACTAGATTTAAAAATGGTCAGCTGAATTCCAAAATACAGAACATGTAGCTGGGGTATAAACTACATTTAAAGGGAAGATCATTTTATAGACTTGGTATTTACAAGCATATTGATCAGTGTTTATTGAACTTTTAATTTAATTCTCTCTTTTCTTCAGTGTCTTATTGGCAATTATACACAATTCTAGAATGAGCCAACTACGAGTGTGTGTCTGTTGCTTCTTTTTCCTCTGTGAAGCCTATTACTTTACTACTACGGGACTCTATTGAGATATGATGCATAACACATGTAGGGAGGCAAATATTTCACAGTTTAAATAATTTTTGGTTCACATAAAACTGGGATATTATAGACAATCTTGGATTTAGGTAGCAAAATCTTGTGACAGTACAGTAAAATTTCTTAAATCTATTTCAATAGGTCTCGAACAATATGCCCAATGGAAAAAAATTTGCTCTTGAACTTACAGACAATCTCTTCTATAATGATGAAGAAAAGAGAGCAAATACATATTGAAATGAATTGAATTAACACAAACTTAAAACCGAATTATAATGAGACTAATTGTTTTTTTGTTTGTTTGTTTTTTTTTTTTTGCTTTTGCCTTCTAGAGCATTCCTGTGCATTTTGAAGATTTGTGGAAAACATTATTTATAAGCAGAAATAATTAAGATGTTCTGACATTCTTCATCATAATGGTCATGATAAAGACTTTTGATGTTCAAGAAAGCATAATTTGCTTCTCCATTGGAATTTGATTGTAAATTAGCACTAATTAATGTTCACTTAAGTGTTACAGATGTGTGATATATCTAGTTAGTCACCAAAGGAGTAACAGTAGAAAATTTGTTCTGTGAAAGTATATGAATTTAAAGTAATGATTAGAATGTCATTTTCTAAAATGAGAGAAATTCATTAGTATTTTCAGTGTTACAAGTCAATTTTAGCCTCTATGTATCTTAGGAAAAAAGAAATTAGTAAACCATACACTTCAGTTAATTATACAGAGATACATTCAATACCACCCTTATCAGTTATTAAATTATTAGACATGTAATTGTGAAACTTCATTGTCTTTTGCTCTTTAATGCGATTCTGACTTTATGTCCATAAATCACATCTCTTCATGGACACTGCCATCTTCATCACAATAAATATGTGAACATGCTTTTCCCCAAAGCAACTTTTGGTAGCCTCACCTAAAACACTGGGCCCTTGCATACAGGTATTTCAACTCGAGGCTTTTAGTTAAAGATTTGTTGTACAGTTTCAGGATTTTAATACTGGGGCAGAGAGAAAAATATGTGGAATTTATTTCTATAGTTTTAATTTTAACAATTGGAAATCTAGTCTATTCATTAAAGAAATCCAGCTGTACTCTAAGGGAAGCAGACTCGTTAAGTTTTAACATAGGAGGACTCTCTAGTTGGGATAACATGCAGTGCTCAAACTTTTACAAAGGAAACCGAGGGGGAGCTTTGACTTCCCAGTTGCCCTCGGTTTAAAGTACATCAGCAGACCCATGCTAATTATAAATTACCTCCTTAGTAGTATTTTTGAGGGTTAGATTCCCCCTTAGCTTTACACAGTGCTCAGAACATAGGGAAGGGAAGGTGCTGATTGGCTAGTGGAGCATGAAGACAGAACAAATGGAAAAGCATCCAACAGCCATATCCTAGAGGGAGCTCAGAACCCCAGAAAGAAGTCAAATAGTGTGTCGTTTCCTGGTCCTTCTGTGGGCAGGTGAGAGCCCACTGCAGGGGTCTGTGGGTAAAGGCAAGAATCAGAAACCTGGAATTTCACAGAAACAATAATGCCCTGTTTGCACAGCAACGCCTTTTTTGGGGGAAATAAAATGCCCCTCCTTTGGTGTCGGCTGTCTCCTTTTGTGTGTGTGTGTGTGTGTGTGTGTGTGTGGTGTGCACACCACACACACACACACACACACACACACACACCTGTATACAGAGGCTTGTGTGGAGCTGAGTATGATTCAGTTTCTTCAAGCATATTTAATATCTTTAAAATTTTAAATGAAAATGTAGCTGTCAATTTTAAACTAATTTGGATGGACAGCAATAAAATGCAAACCTCACTTCAAATTAGAATTTTCAGTGAGGATTTCTAATGGAAAGTAATTGCTGACAATAGGAAATGACAAATTACTAATTACTTAGTTCAATTAGACTTTTGTGCCTTTGGTCCTAAGTGGCAAGCATACAGCAAATCTTGCACTTTTATAACAATTAATGACACTAAAACTATTTAAACTGCCAACAGATGTGAGTAAGAAGACATGAATTGAAACTTACTTAATTTACATAGTATCCCTATTTTATATCAAGTAAATGGTGTTTAATTTTTATGCTACAATTAAATATTACTAGTACAGTGCAATTTTCACAGACCTTCATAGGGAAAAATATCACTGCTCAAAAGCTGGTCAGTGTTAATGCTTCCTTTTCTCTTATCACAGCAGTATTTCTGTTTAAGAGATTCTTAGAGTATGAATTTCTATCTACACTGTATTCATGGCAATACATCAGTGTTAATAAAATACTAGCATCCCTGCTTTTTGCTTTTCTTCTACTTTCCCTCTATTCTGTTCATTTTTAATTTCTTAATCATCTATTTAGAATCCGTATATTTTGTACACTCCTTCTTTCCCCTAAGACTGATTCAGGTGTGGTTTTGCAAAAGAACTTTGTGTAGAAGTTCAGTTTCATTACCTGTCTCTGTACTGTTAACTTCTGGCTGTCGTTGACAGGGAACTTAATTTGGTATTCCTAGTACCATCATTTTTGATCATTTTAATTTTGCAAATATAGGATTGTCTTAATGTTTCCGGTTATAATCAGATATTTTTTTCTCTATAGGTCAGCAGCTCAGGAGACCTATTGCAGATGCATGGGGAGTAAAGCAGAAAGGCAAGAGATCCAATTACATTTGTAATGATCAATTTCCCTGTAAGACTTTACCTATATTTATTCTTTTCTCAATGCATGTAAAAAAGTATTTACTCATGAGTTGCAAATAAAAGTGCTGATCAGTGCTGGGGCAAATTCACCGGGCATCTTGTGCCTACAGAGTCAGGGCAATGATTTTAGGCAACTAAACTAGTTATAAAAATAAGCATGAAAGGATGTTAGAGGGAAAAAAATGCATAAAAACACTGGTGAAATTAACGACTTCAAAATCACTGCATAACCAAGCAAAGAAGTCTTGACTCAAATGTAGAAGGCCAAACTGGCCAGTATAGTCCACAATTTTCCTTTGGGAATTTCTTTAGCTCATGAGATCCTCCGCATGTTGCTGCGAGCTGGGCATCAGGAACTAGATCGCCTTCCTCACTGTTTTGGATAAGACTGCAAACCTCCCACTCGAATCAATGTCTATTCTTACACTCACCACTTACAGTTTAAGATGGCGTATATTCTGTGACATATTGTTATTGAGAGTTCATTGTAGTTGGGTAAACAAAAGAACCTTTTTGGTCCAATTCTTCAGTAAACAAGGGGGAAATGTAGATATGTCTTGTTTTATCATATGGATACAGAGGCAGGACGAAGTTAGAGAGCCCTGAGACTTGAGAGCAAACAGATGACAAATGCTTTTCCCAAGGCTTTGGCTTGATTTTTGCAGGGTTTTTTTTTTTTTTTTTTTTCCTCTCCGAAATTCCTGCAATTAAGCTGTTGTTTGGAGGAAACCCTGTAAACTAGATCCAAATAACCAAGGGTAGTTTTTGGACAAACCTCTGTTGTTTCACCACAGCTGTAGTTTTCTTTTCTCACGAGCCCTGTGAACTTTAAGGGCTAGAAATATAACAGAGAGTATAGTAGATAATAAAGGAAAAAGGAAAAGCTTAGGCAGGGGGTAGGAGGCCTGGGCAGGGACAGAGGAAAGAAAGACTTTCACAAATCACAAGAAAAATGGCACTGGCATTGTGCCTAAAAAAAGATAACGTGGAAAAGAGGCGATTGCAGCGATGGACTTAGCAAGTATATTTAGAGCAAGAATGAGAGGAAGAAAGAGGTGGCCTAATTAGAAGAGAGGGAGAGGGAGAGAGAGGGAGAGGGAGAAGGAGAGGGAGCAAGAGTGCAAAGCAAGTGTCAGAAAAAAACAGAAAGGAATGAACCTAGGGAAATTAGCAAACATCGACGAAGCTAAAGATATATCCATCCCCACTCAGGCCACAATGCACCACGAGAACGGTATGGTCTGGGTGATTTAAACATCCAAGAAATCCATCACTTCTTTCCTCGTTTCCATCATTGTTCTCGCGACATTAACAACACATAAATGTCACTTTGATAATCTAGACTTCTTTTATACAGTTACGTGAGGAATTGAAAGCTATGTACTATCTACATATTATGTATTATCAGTTATTGTCACATGTCTACTTCCATATATTTTATAAATCTGTGATACATCATATACATGCGTATGTACATTATGCATACTCTGCATTCAGTGAACATTTCGAGAATTCTTTTAAGTTCCAAGAATTTTGAACTCAATTCTTTTTTAAATGGGGAAGCAAGTTGAATTTTTCAAAAGATTTTGAGAGAACTGAATATTTTTTCTAAACTTGATATTATAATGAATTTATATACATAAGCTTACAAGAAGAAAACTCTTTGAGTTGTGTTTCCCATGCAAAGACCTTACTCATAGGACTGTGCTTTCTATTTTGTTGATAATCACATTTCAACTTAGAAATACCATAGGGGTGTGGTGCCTGGGTGGCTCAGTTGGTTAAGCATCCTACTTCAGCTCAGGTCATGATCTTGCAGTCTGGGAGTTCTAGCTCCACGTTAGGCTCTGTGCTGACACCTCAGAGCCTGGAGCCTGCTTCGAACTCTGTCTGCCTCTCTCTCTGAAAACAATAAATAAACATTGAAAATTAAAAAAAAAAAAAAAAGAAATAGTATAGGGGCACCTGGGTGGGGCAGTCAGTTATGCCTCAGACTCTGGATTTCCTGTGGGGTCATCATTTCACGGTTTGTGAGTTTGAGCCCTTCGGCTGGCTCTGCGCTGACAATGTAGAGCCTATCTGGGATTTTTTCTCTCTCTCTGCCCCTCCTCTGCTCATGCTCATGCTCTCTCTATTTCTTTCAAAA
Source organism: Crocuta crocuta (assembly GCF_008692635.1). Lineage (NCBI taxonomy): Eukaryota > Metazoa > Chordata > Mammalia > Carnivora > Hyaenidae > Crocuta > Crocuta crocuta. Next base: position 1,090,920 of record NW_027528877.1, on the reverse strand, counting down.
TAAATAAATAAGCTTAAAAAAAAGATATACTAAAGCTCAGTTGCATAGTCTTTTTAGACTGGCATATAGAAGTATGAGATTTTGCCAGTCATTTCCTTCTTTCCATGTTTCCTTCTCTCTCTCCCTCTTTCCCTTTTTACTTCCCTTTTCTCTGCATGAATGGGACTGTTTAGATGGATTGCCCATTGGATGGATTGAATATTATTCTGAATATGAATTGTAATATGAATATAAATTGTAACTTCATGGGCTAGATGAATAAGGACATGATTTCCTTGAAGTAATCTTTGGTGGTTCTCTGGAATGTTTAGTAATTTGTATCATTAAAGCAGCCACGTAGGTATAGATATCTGTCCCCTTCAGGTTGAAGACCGGAAGTGTTTGCTTGATTCATTTGGATAACGTCTTGACAGTTTCTGTAATATCCTCCAACTTGACTTGTCTCATGGATGGTTATTTCCATTTAAGAGCTGGCGAAGGCTTATTACAATTGTTGAATATCTTAGTAGAAATTTACCCGACATGTATGAGGCCACTTTTTGATGTACCTCCATCTCTGTCTTGATTTATCTCTCAGAGGTTGAAGGCTAACATGGCAACAATTAAGATTCCTTCCAAATGGTTGGGGATTATCATCTACCATTTTTGTTTTCTTGGAAACTAGTCTCTGCCTTCTGGAGAGTTTCCCTTTCTCGGGTATTATACAGACCTAAAATAAAAAAGAAAAAGCTGAAGGAGATCACATGTGTGTCCTAGACAAGCACAATTTTTATTGAAAGGAGAACATTATATATACACACACATAATGTGCTTGAAAATTACTGAGGCTAATTCACATTTTCTGTACTACTATCCTTAAATAATTATTTTTATACCCTGGGAGATTTCGATTTGCTATGACTATATACAGATTTCAGGTTTCAAATTCTCATTTTTTGCTGTTACTATCCTTATTTCTACTGTGAGATTAACAAAGAAAATCTATTATTAGCATGATGCAAATACAAGTAGAAAAATTATGGATTTATCATAAGCATAGTAAAAGGAATTTGAAATCATGAGATATACTTTGAAGGAATATTTTCTCAACTTCTGCAGGTTCCTGGACTTCAAAAGTCATCCCTCAGAGGAGACTTATTGTACTAGCAACTTAGAGTCATGGCACATTTTTGTGACTTTCTTGCTAATAGTGACTGATGTACAGAGATGTAACTCATTTTATAGCAAAAGAAATAAGACATCAAACTTCTACATAACAAGGAACAAAAAAATTTTTTAGCCAAAAATGAAATGTGCTTTTTGGAATTTGAATGATTTTAAATTATGTCAGATTACTTTAAAATCAAGAGCAGAAGACATTTTCTGCCAGATGGGAATTCATATGTGAAAGTATGATTCTGGAGATAAGGGCCAATGTAAGGGAGACTTACAGGAAAAAAATTATTAGGAGTAACTACAATTCAAGTACCAAATACTGTATTCTAAGAATTGATTTTGCCCTTTTAGATAAATAGTAAATTATGAATAAATAATAAATTCAAGAAATATGAAATATATTTTCTTTGTTTAATTTAGGAAAACAAAAGCAAATTGACCTTTTCTGTCCTGAAGAAATTAAAAGATAATTAAAAAATATCCATCTATGGAAGTTAGACATGTCGGTTTGAGATCTAGGCTAAAATCAGGAGAAAAGTCTCCTTCTAGATCTGCCATGATTTGCTAAGCAACCTTGGGCAAGTCATTTAAACTTTTCCGTGCTAGAATGCTCATTGTAGAATGAAGATAACGTCTGTCATTTCTAGGTTTTGTTTTGTTTTTAGGATAAAGTGAAAAAAATATAATAAGTACTTTGTGAAATATGTGTATAGTAAAAGTATCAGTAGAAGTACAACTTTTATGTTTTTGGTAGCCACAAAGGTATTTTGAAATTAAGTTGTTGTTCTTGAAACATAAACACTATAATGATTAAATATACATTTTTAAAAATAATAAAACTGAGTATTAAATATAAATGGTTCTAAATTCCAAACACCTTAAAATCATAAAAAATGTTGTACAGAAATACAACTATTTAAATTTAAGATTTGAAAAAAGTTAGGGGGAGAGAAGAGGAAATGGGGATTAAACGGCAAAGTAAAAATATCACTACTAATATCATTTTAGAACTGCAAAATATTTTTGTGTTGTTGAAAACCTAAGCTTATTAATATAAAAAGCATATGAAAATAGATGGAGGCCTTTAATTGAAACTATATTTTGACTATAAGATGATTCAGATTATTTGAACAAATGCATTCACTACAAATTTATATTTGACTTTGCATTTAACCTTTAAATTATATCCAAATTATACTGCATGAGATAGGACAATGCAGTGAGCTAAAAACCTCAAAGACTGCTACAAATTACACAAAAATGCAGAAAAACCAGAGGATGATTTCCTTTGATCCGAGAATGATTTTCTCAGGTTTTGAGGGCTCTTCTAGTTTAACTTGCGATGTGATTAGAGAATCTCTCGCACAAGTCCCCTTGAGCACCCGTAATCCAGGCTCTGCCGAGGCACACATCAGTGACAGAGGCTCATGTTCTCATGTGGCCGTGTTTTTGTCACAGTATTTGAGATCCACTTTTCATGACTGGGATACTGGATATCCACTGATGACAAGTTTGCCTCATACTAACACTTTTGGAAAATTAGCTCATTCTAGACTTTTTTGGAAACACATTCAATGACATTTGATAATCAGGTGTATAACATGGATGTGGGGGTGTCAAATACAGCAAATCATGCACGTGGATCCAAACACCTAGTAGCTCATGGGCTATAAGGAGAAAGACTCAAACAGTTATAACACAGTATAATCAGGGCAATAATAGAAGTGTGAACATATTACAGAAGCAGCACAGAAGGAGGTTTAATAGGTTTAAAGGAGAGGTCTTGTAACAGGAGAGGCCTCACTGAGCAACTCATAACTGAAATCCATGGTGAGGAGGAAAGGAATGGAAGGTAGAAGAAAAATCACATGCATAAGGTACTGAGGTCCAAATAATGTAGTATGTGTAGGAAATTGCAAAAGGAGCCAAATTAAATTCTTCTTTCATTTATTTTTATAATTGGTTGTATTAACAGCTTTATTGAGATATATTTGATATACAAAAACACTGCATATATTTATTTTTTGGGGACAGAAAGAGTTCATGTGCACACGTGAGCGGGGGAGGGGCAGAAGGAGAGGAAGAATCTTAAGTAGGCTTTTCACTCAGCTCAGCTCTAAGCCCAGCAAGGGGGCTTGATCCCACAACTGCCTCCCAAGGGCCCCTAAACTGCATACATTTAAAGTTTACAATTTAATGAGTCCAGATATATGCAAATACCTATTAAAACATCACCCCAATCAAGATAATAAACAACATCACCTGCAAAATGCCCTTATGTCCTTTTTTTTTTTTCACTTTTGTTTTTGTAGTAAGAACACCTAACATGAGATCTACTCTCTAAATTTTTTTTAATGCTTTATTCCTGAGAGGGAGAGACAGCATGAGCAGTGGTGGGTCAGAGAGAGGGAGAGACACAGAATCTGAAACAGGCTCCAGGCTCTGAGCTAGCTGTCAGCACAGCTGACACGAACCATGAGATCATGACCTGAGCCGAAGTCTGACGCTTAACCGACTGAGCCACTCAGGTGCCCCAAAATTTTAAAGCACATATCACGGTATTGTTAACATAGGCACTTTGTTGTTTGGCTGTCCTAGAATTTTTCATCTTGTATAAATGAGACTTTCTACCATTCTACTGTCTTCTTCTATGAGTTTGAATATTTTAGATACCTCATATCAGTGGAAACATGCAGTATTTATCCATTTATGACTGACTTGTTTCCTGTAGCATAGTGTGCTCTAGGTTCATTTATGCTTCTTGCATGTAAATCTAACTCATCTCTGGTAGTTGAATTCTGTCTCCTTGGATGACTTATTAATCTATTCTTCAAATAAATATTAGGTGTCATCCATATTACAAGCACTATTGTAAGTGCTAAGCATAGAGAAATGAACAAAATTGGCAGAAATCTCAGCTCTTATGAAACTGACATTCAAGTAGGGGGTTAGGCAATGAATAGAACACATACATGAGATATATAGAATGTTAATGATTTTAAATGCTAAGGAAAACACATAAAGGAAAGGGAGATCAGAAATCTGAGGGAAGAGGAAAGGTGTTACAAATTTGAAAGGGTGGTGAACTAAGTCTCACTAAGTCATGGAAACAGGGAACTGTTTGGTTTTGGGGATTGATTATATCAGGTAGAAGGGATAGGAGATGTCTGGAGGGGAAAGTATGCCTGGTGTGTTCAAGGAACAAGAAGAAGACACTGTGGCTGAAGTGGAATTAGCAAGGAGATTAGGATGAGATCAGAGAACAAATGGTAGTTTTATATGTCACTGCAATAAATTTGAGGTCTTACTTTGGAAGGCCCCTGGAGGATTTTGAGTAGAGGAATGACATGAGTGACTTACAACAGGGTCATTTTGGCTGCTTCATTGAGAATAGACAAAGCTGGCCATAAGCAAAAGGAAAAAGATCAGGTGAGGTCCTTTTGGTTTTTTTTTTTTTATTGTTGTTTATGTTTTGTTTTGTTTTGAGGGATGGGAAGTTACTATTGCAGATATTGATGACTTAGACCAGGAGGGTAGCAAAGGAAGTGGTGAAAATCACTTCCTTCTGTTAATTTTGAAAGTAGAACAGGCTGGGGCACCTGGATGGCTCAGCCAGTTAAGTGTCTGACTCTTGATTTCTGTTCAGGTCTATGATCTCACAGTTCCTGGGTTCGAACCCTGCAATGGGCTCTGTGCTGACAGTTTCTCTCTCTCTCTTAATCCCCAAAATAAATAAATAAACATTAAAAAAGAAGAAGAAGAAAGTAGAACAGACAGGATTAACTGAAGGACTGGATGCAGAATATGAAAGAAAGTCTTGAGTGACTTTAGGATTTTGGGCTTGAACAACTAAAAGAATGGTTGCCATTTATCTAAATGGGGAAGAGGAGCAAGTTAAGAAGAAAATATCAGGAGCTTTAAGGTTTTAGAGACCAAGTGAATATTCAAGAAAAGAATGCTAACTAGGCAGTTGGACATAGAAATCTGGAGTTCTGGGAAAGATAGGGACCAGAAATACAACTTTGAGAGTCAATAGCATAGAGTAAAACCAATGAGCTATGTAATTATCAAGAGAATGAGTGTAGAGAGAATATAGAAGTGGTCCAAGCCAGGGAACTTCAGCATTTAGACTTTGGAGAGGTGATGTGCAACCAGCAAAAGAAAATACAGCATGGTCAGAGAATGGTGGAAAAGGTGATGTGGTGTGAGTAGTTTTTTGAAAATCTAGTGAAGGCTGTGTTCAAAAGGAGAGAGAACACAATTCTTTCAAATGCTCTCATGGGTCAAGATGAGAATTGATAACCAACCAGTAGATTGAGCAACTTAAAAGTCATTAGTGATCTTGACAAAGGGGGTTGGTGGAGTGATGGGAAGGAGAAGTTTAATTAGAATGAGATTTGGAGACAATAGAAGAAGATCACTTTGGGGCAGTGAATCTAAACAGTTATTTACCCCCATGAGATCTGCTATGGAGAAAGGAGAAAAATGGGGATGGTAAATGAAATGAAAATGAGTTGTATTTTTTGAAGATGGAAAAAACTTATGTAAATGGGGAAATGCTAATAGAAAAAGAAAAATAGATCCCCAGGAAAGAGATGAGGAAATTTCTGGAGCAACATTTTTAAGTAGGCAAGATGGAATAGACTTGAAGAGACAAGGAAATAGAGGGGGTGGGCACATTAAAAGACAATTCTTCATGTGTCTCTGACATTTCTGTATCTTGTTAGCAAAGGCACTTAGTACCTTTTTGTTCTAAACTGTTTTTTCAAGGCCGTTTGTTTGGCAAATAGCTTTGCTAATTGGAGATAGAATCTATCTCCTTTAGAGAGAAGATGGGTTTGCTTCTGTCCAGTACAATGAAGATAATGTCTCATCCCATTATAAAATATCTGGGTTTCCTAAGCTCTGAGTTCTTCTGTAATGCAACTCACTGCAGGGGTAGATGTACCTTGGTCGTCATAACATTGCTTGTGGGAATTAAGACTTAGGGAATGTTATTGAGTTGAGCTTTCCAGAGAAAAAGAACCAAAGAGATTTTCTATATATATATGTAAAGATTTCTTATAAGAAATTGGCTTATGTGGTTAATGGAGATTGAGATGTTCAAGATCTGCAGCTAGGACAGGAGAACTAAGTATAGGTCTAGTCTGAGTCCGAAGGCTTGAGGACCAGACGAGTTGATGGTGTACGTTCAAGTCCAAGTCTGCATGTATGGGTAGAAGACAAATGTCCACACTCAAAGTTAGGCAGAGACAGAAAATTCTTTCTGACTTATTAACCTTTTTATTCTGTTCAGGTCTTCAATGATTGGATGAAGCCTACCCATTTTGGAGAAGTCTTTTGCTTTAGTCAGTCTATGGATTCAAATGTTAATCTCATATAGTAACACCCTCACAGACACACCCAAAAATAATGCATAACCAAAAGCTGGTGTCTTATCTCAGGCTGCTATAACAAAATACCTTAGTCTTTCTGGCTTAAACAACATGTATTTATTTCACACAGTTCTGGAGGCTGAAAGTCTGAGATTAGGGTCAGAACACAAATTCTTGGAGGGCCTTCTTCCTGGTCTTCCTTGCTGGGTATTGGAAGAGATTGGGGTGGAGGTGGGGGGAGGAATCCTGTATCTCCTTATCTTTTTTTTTTTTTCCAAATATGTATTTTTGAAAAAGAGAGAGAGAGCATGCAAGCAGGGGAGGGGCAAAGAGAAAGGGTGACAGAGAATTGAAGCGAGCTCTGTGCTGACAGCAGAGTGCCTGATGTGGGGCTCAAACTCGCAAACTAGGAAATCATGACCAGAGCCGAAGTCCAACACTTAACTGACTGAACTACCCAGGTGCCCCTCTCCTCATCTTTTTATAAGTGTGTTAAATATATCATGAGGACCCTACTCTAGATCTAATGTAACTCTGATTACCTCCCAAAGGTCCCACCTCTAAATACCATTATATTGGAAGTTAGGATTTCAACATATGCATTTTGGGGGAACACAAACATTCACCCATAGCATCTGGACACCCCATGGCCCAGCCAAGTTAACACAGAAAATCACATCATAGGAACCATTACGAAAAAAAATACATGACCATACTTTTACTACTATTATTTTTATGAGTAATAAACCATCCTTCTTGTCCAACCCAGGACTCTCATGATTTTTGTGTCACCCATGAAACGGTGGCAAGCTAAATTTTAAGCCTGCAGGTAGAGTAAAAACTCACACCCTTCGTAAATCTAGATAGGCTAGAGCTAGGAACCTGGGCCATTCTCCATGTTAACAGAAGGGTGGGTAGAGGTGATGGGCTTGGATCCAGATGGGTGGCTGCAATGGCTTCACTTTTCACAATGAAATTAAAAGCAAAGTCACAGTGAGGATGGAAGAGAAAGCATTGATGTTGGAAAACAAAAATCGTTGTAAAACAGTTGTCAGGAAGAGTGAAAGTATGACTGGACAAGGGAATTGTAATCCTGGCTGATACTATGGGCTACTTGCTCATGAGCTTAAAGTGAGTACTAGATAGCATGGCTATAACTAGTTTAGCTGCAGTCATGTTTCAGTTCAGGCATAGGTTAGCTGTAGAGGGTAGAAGTTGAGTCAAGAAAGTTGCAAAGAGACAAGAGAGCTAGTAGCCTGTGCAAGAGAATGGTTGTAATGAATGAATCATGGAATTTAAACTGGCTAAGGAGAGTAGTGAGGGCATCAGGGCACTGTGGGGGCAGTAGAAGGTGGTGGGATTGATGGATAGCAGATCTCATTCTCAGAGCAATCTAAAAGACTTTGGACTTGTGGTACTAGAGGAAGTGAGCTGGGGGTGCCTGCGTGGCTCAGTTGGTTGAGCGTCCGACTTCAGCTCAGATCATGATCTCACGGTCCGTGGGTTCGAGCCCCGCGTCAGGCTCTGTGCTGACAGCTTGGAGCCCGGAGCCTGCTTTGGATTCTGTGTCCACCCCCCCCCCGCCACTATACCCCTACCCCAATCATACCCTGTCTCTCTCTATCTCTCAAAAATAAATGAACATTATAAAAAAAGAAGTTAGCTGAAAAAATGATTCTGGTTATCTATCATATTAGCTATTTCTTCTAGCATGTGTCGTCTAAATTATATTATTTTATTAATAGCTTGATTTTTTTCTAAGTACTTTGCTCAAATTAAGATGGTTGTATTTACTCCATTTCTTAATGTCAGAGTGACATTATTAAAAAGACAAATCAAGTCAGTTGTGAAAGTTATTTTTACAAAAGTCATTCTTGGGTCCTAATGATCACTACATGTTTTTCATTATATTTACATTTCTTTTCAAATGTCCACTCAAAATAGTTCTTTTAGAATGTTCCTGATTATCGATATTAGCCTTACAGATCTATTATTTATAGAATTTATATCCTCCTGACCTCCTGAACGATGGCTTCCAAATGTGTTTGATAGTGCACCCCTTGCAGCAAAATATTTTTATGAATCTGCAAACATAAGCTTAATCATAAATTATGTTAAAACAAATTATGCTTAAAGCATAAATTATGCTCTTATATTAAAATATAAATATAATCAAATATAATTATGATAACTATATTATAAAACTTGACCAATTACAGGAATTGAAAAAGAATGAAGTTGGATGCAGCTTACTTTATTTATTTATTTCCTTTTTCTTTCAGTGAAAATTTTCAATGAAAATTCAGTTTTCAGAGAAAATTTTTCTCATTTAATTTTTGTAATTGTATTATAGTCAATATCAATACTGTTAATTATAATACTTTAGTGATAGTATCATGATTGTACTAGGTCTGATGAGATTATCATTGAATTGTAACTCATAAATGGCTGATAAGAAATTTGCCCAAGAGGCAAGAGAAATCTTAGCACTGCCATTTTCTAATTGTTTAGGTGTACTTGTGTTAATAGAATTGCCTTTGATCCATGGCTCCTTTGTAAGAGTCTTTCTGAATTTCTTGTACGTTTTGTGAGGGTGAAGTTTCACTTCATTTTGTGTGGGTGAATTTCATTAAAACTGATCAATGTAATCTGTAAATGTGCTTAACTGGTGCAATTAAATTGCAATAGTTCAAATATGAACAAAGGCCACCTGTCTTATTGAACTTCCACTGTTCCATAATGTCTTGATAAACCACACAGTATATATGATGTTCTCACAATTGAGCTTAGTGAGGATGGCCTTGCCAATCTGTATGTTAAACCATGGTACAGTTTCATATCTTTCTCATTTCTATGCTAAAAAAAATAAAAGAAAAATTATAATATTTTATTTTCAACCTTAGTGAATTGTCTTAATTTTCCCATACTAAACAGACTATTGTCTTTGTCTGTCAAATCCAGGAGAGAATAAACTTTCTCTTTTGCTGTTCTATTTGCCATGGCTATCATAAAAAGTAATATGTATTATGTGCTCAATATATATTTCATGAATGAATAGACCCAACAACTCCCTCTGATTAAAAAATTAGGAACCTCCTCGTTTCCAATATTTTGATCCGTCTTTGTGTTTTATGATTTCTTATATATTTCTCACGTAGTTACAGAATCACATTTGCTTGTCATCTTCCTGAAAGAGATTGTAGTTAATCTCAACTTATTTAGCACTTACTTTGAGAAGTTATAGTCAGATCCTGTTTTTAAATGGTCTCCTCTTATATGAGACATCTGGCCACCCTTGTGTTGTTTTTTTTCATAAGAGTCTAACGTATTTTCCTTTTAATATTTCAAAGCAATGTATATACAGCATATATATGAAATACTTTAACATAATATGTGCTAAAAATCAAGCTCCATATCCATAAATCTCTGCCAGTTTGCTTATTGTGACGTCCGGGAACAAAACTCTAGGTACTTTTTTCCCCCTGATTTCCCTAATTCTGACTCCGGTCAGAAACACTAGGACTATCTGAAAAATGGACAGCCACGAGTGGACATTCTTCTGGCACTACTTTGTCACCAGAGGAAAGAATTTAATTGACATAAAGAACATATGATGAATACTTATTCAGTAAATGGTATCTGGATATTGAAATACCTCAGGTTCCTGAAACTTCATTCCTTCCTGTGTGTCCCTCACTTCATTCATATTTGCTAAAGAGGTGAGGAGTCTCCATGTGTAGCTTCCTTACTCCCTTTACTATGGTTTGTATCTCCCCACTTCAATTCCTGCAGATGTCTTTCGAGTCCTTTTTCCTTGAATGTATTTGTTGTCTTAGATAACTTTGAAGTCTGTCATAGAGAAGAAAAGAAATAAAACTGAGGATGCTTTATGCTTTTAGGTGATTCCAACTTTTTTTCTTTCCACATGCTATTGTGTTCTTCTTCCCTTTTCTTCCGTTAAAAGAAAGGCTTCTTACCACCTTCATTCTTCCTTCATAATCACCATACAAACTCTTTCAAAATTATTTTCTCTGTTATATAATGTCTCTGTGTTCCCCACTGAGACGAGAGGCTTGTCTGTCAGCATATACGGGGCCAATGTAGCCAGAACTTTTCCTAATACTTTTATTTTGTTTAAAGAAAAAATAAATTTCCCACTAGCTGTCAGAAACTTGGGCACTCTTTGAGTCCTACAAAATTACAACTTAGATTGCAGAGGAGTCTATAAGTCAACACTTCTAGTCATCTCTCATTGTTTCATGCAACGGGTAAGTGATGGCAGGAGAACTCGGAAGCAGGTCTTTGGACGGATCTGTTTGAGAATTCCTGCACTTTATCTTCACACGTGGTCACTCGAGTCTCTGGAAGTTCCATCAGTTGAAAATGTACTTAAACAAATGTTCTACTCCCAACCAGGTATACTTCTTAACAAACAGCGCATGTATTCACTGAGAAGACATTTTTAAAAATTGGAAAAGTGAGAATGAACTTTTAAAAACATGTGCTTTCATTTCAGTGTATTCAGGTGCCAGGATTGCCAGATCCAAATCCAAACGGAATTAATTAGTCATAGTAACAGAAGGTTACTCTGGACTATTATTTCTTTTAAAAAAATAAAATTTGGTGTTTAGTTTTTGATTATAGTAGTAATGCCTGTTGACCATATTTGAGAAATACAGAAAAGAAGAGGGGAATCTCCACCTATCATTAGATAGTCTGATAGAGTTTTTGTATGTTCTTGAAAAGTTTATGCAGCTTGAGAAAGCTGAGTTTAATTTTCAACACCTTATCTCATTTCTTAGAGGTTTTTGGTTTATTTAGGTTTGTGTCCTTAGATTTTAGTAGTTTTTAAAAATCTTTATAGAAAATTTCATATTTTTATTTATTGCTCTAACTGTAGTTAATTTTCTGATTTGGGGAGAATATTTTTTTTCTTTCATTTGCATATTCTTTTGTGTGTGGGAGATCTTCAATGTTAAGTTTTCTTTTTTCAAATGTATATGTTTTTGCTTTATTAATGTGACCTTCTTTTGTTTACTGTGAAATTAAATTTCCTTAGGTCCTCAACCTCCCACCCCAAGCTATTGAATTAACTGCTAAGTTCATTGAGTTTTCTTCTTCCTTATTAAATAACGAGAGTATTTTAGGGTCATTAATTCTAACCACCGATTTGACTGCATTCTTTAAGTTTTGTAATGTAGCTTTTCTCATGTTGCTATTTTGTGTGTCGTCTATAATATTAGCGGTGGTTTCTTCTGTCTGCACCAGATTTCTGTAAGGAGCGTGGAGTGGGCAGCACTCCCTAATCACTGACATGCTACTCTCTTAGAAGCTATCATACCTCTGAGTGAAGTAGTCAGACTACAGAACCATCTCTCACTCAGGAGGGTCGTCTTCCTCCATGCCAGTGCTTCCCACAATTCTTCACAGAATAGAAAGCACAGACAATAATGACATAATAATACAGCTCAATGGAGTAAATAGTTGAGGCTGCTTCTAGTTGTAATGTCTAGTTTTGGAGCTTTGGGGCCCAGGACCTGCTCAGCTGGCCTCACAGCTAAGAGATCAGGATTCCTGGTCTATATGAAACCTATGCTTGCTACATCAGTTGGGAATTTCTACTCTGGGAGAGTGTAGACCACTTTCATCATTTTTATTATTGTTTATCTCAGACAATGTCAGAAGTCCAAGCCTTCATACCTGCTATCAACTAATTAAAAAAAAAATTGAGGTTTAATTTACATACAGTAAAGTTCTTCCATTTTAGTGTACAGTTTAATGAGATTTGACAGACACCTACAGTCACGTAGCTACCAATGCAATCAAGATACAGAACAATTTCATCACTCCAAGAAATTCCCTCATACCCATTGTCATCTGCCTCTCCTTTATTCCAGACCCTAGGGAACTACTGGTCTATTTTGTGTACCCTATAATTATGCCTTTCCAGAATATCATATACATGGAATCAGACATTGTGCGTTCTTTGGAATCTGGTTTCCTCACTTAGCATAGTGCCTTTGAGATTCATTCATGTTGCCATATATACCAATCAGTACCTTGTTCTTCTCTCCTTATGGTTGGGGAGTATTCCATTATATGGATGTATCTCATGCAATGGCCAGCTGAAGGAAATAGGATTTGTTTCTGAGTTTTAGTTATTAGGAATAAGGCTGCTGTAATGATTTGTGTACAGTTTTTTTGAGTGAATATAGTTTTCATTTCTCTTTGATAAATGCACAGAAAATAGTACTGCTAACTAATTAACAATAATTCATATATAACTATGAATATTGTGTGAACACAAATTCGTCCTTAAATGGACATTCACTATAGCACAGAAACCCCACTATGATGTTCTAGAAGTTTACGTTCCAACTCTTTAAGCCTCCCAATTCCCCGAGACTAAATTTCCGATGGTGACCTTAATTTATTTCTCATTGAAAAAAACAGAAAGCAACAGATGCAAAACCCATCATCTTCACACCACAACCTAAAATTCTACCACTGAGCCCATTTCCGCCTGTTTTTCTCTTGTTAAAAAGGAAACAGTTCCCTTATCTTCACAAAAGCTTTTATTACAAGGCTGCTTTTATTTCTCNTTTTGGCATAGCCACCAATGTCCTTCATGTTGCTAAATTCAACAAATTGTTATTCAGTCTTTATCAGACTCAAGTCTCTTGTGTATTTGTCTGATTGCCACTTTCTTTTGTTTTAAAGTCTTTTTTTCCTAAAGATGGAATATTTAATAGAGTCAAATTTAATTATTCCAAGGCATTGTGGAACAGTCCTAGAGTATAATGTAGTGTTTTCCATTTTTCAGTTTCAGTTGACTCTCCCCCAACTTCAATTTTTAAAACTTTCAAGCCTACAGGAAAGTTTCAATAGTGAAAAGAACACATATCCTTCACTTTGATTATTCAATTGTTAATAATTTGCCAAATTTATTTATCACTCTCTAAATGTGTCTCTACAGAGATCAATATCATTCTATACTTCTATACATGCTTATAACCACATATTCTGTCTGTATGTTTTAGAATATTAACAATTTAAGCTTGTATATTTAGGGCTAGGATCAATTTCAAGTTAATTTTGCATGAGTTGTGAAGTAAGGGTTGAGTTTCTTGTTTTTTCCTAAAATTTTTTTAATAGCGGTTTTAGGTTCACAGTAAAATTGAGAGGAAGGTATCCCATATATACCATGCCCTCATATATGCATAGCCTGCTCCATTATCAATATCCCTCACCAGAATGGTACAACTGTTATAACTGATACATCTGCACTGACACATTATCACCCAAAGATCATAGTTTACATGGGGGTTTATTCCTGGTATTGTTATTTTATGGATTCCTACACATTTATGATGATATATAGCAGCCATTATGGTGCCATACAGAGGTTTCACTGCCCCCAAAATCCTCTGTGCTCTGCCTTTCATCCCTACCTCTTCCTAACCCCTGACAATCACTAATATTTTTACTGTCTCCATAGTTCAGCTTTTTCCAGAATGTCATATATTTGGAATCATATAAGATGTGGCCTTTGCAGATACACTTGAGTTTCAGATGTGCACTTGAGTTTCCTCCATGTCTGTTTATAGCTTGATAGCTCATTTCTTTTTAGCACTGAATAATATTCCATTGTCTAAATATACCAGAATTTATTTATCCATTTACTTACTGAAAGACATCTTGGTTGCTTCCAAGATTTGGCAATTATGAATAAAGCTGTTATAAACATCCATGTGCAGATTTTTGTGTGGACATACGTTTTCTATTCCTTTGGGTAAATACTAAAGGAGTGTGACTGCTGGATCGTATGGTGAGAGTATGTTTAGTTTTGTGTTTTGTGGGAAACTACCAAACTGTCTGCCAAAGTGGCTGTATGATTTTGCATTCCCACCAGTAATAAATGAGAATTCTTGTTGCTCCAAATGCCTAACAGCATTTGGTGATGTTAATGTTCTGAATTTTGGCCATTCTAATAGATAAGTAATGTTTGTGTTAGTTTGCATTTCCCTGATGATGACATATGAAGTGGAGCACCTTCTCATATGCTTGTCTGCTATCTGTATGTCTTCTTTGGTGAGGAGTCTATTAAGGTCATTTGTTTTCTTATTGTTGAATTATAAAAGTTCTTTGTGTATTTGAGATAACAGTCTTTTAGGAGATGTATCTTTCCCATGTATTTTCTCCCAGTCTGTGGCTTATCTTTTCAAGATCTCATGATTTGGTGTCTCACAGGCAGAAAATTTGAATTTTAATAAGATCCAGTATATCAAGTCTTTCTTTCATGGACTGGGCCTTTAATGTCTTATCTAAAAGACATTAGCCAAACCCAAGGTCATCTAGATTTTCTTCTATGTTTTTTCCCCAAGAGTTTTAGTTTTATGTTTTAGATTTAGGTCTGTGGAACATTTTTGGATTAATATTTGTGAGGGATGTAAAACCTACATCTAGATTCTTTTTTTTTTTTTTTTTGCATGTGGATGTTTTATGTTCCAGCAACATTTGTTGAAAAGACTATCTTTTCTTTGTTGTCTTTGTACTTTAGTCAAAGATCAATTGACCACATTTATGCATATTTATTTATGGGCTCTTCAATCTCTTCCATTGATTTATTTGTTTATTCTGTCACCAGTACAATACTGCTTTGATTACTGACACTTCATAGTACATTTTGACACGGGGTACTCTTAGTCCTCCGTATTCGTTCTTCTCCTATAATATTATGTAGGCTATTTTGGGTTATTTGCCTTTATTTTATGAACTTAAAAATTAATTTGTTGATATCCAAAACATATAATGCTGGGTTTTAGATTGGGATTGAATAGAATATGTAGATCAACTTGGAAAGAACTAACATTTTGACTGTACTGTCTTCCTATCCATGAATACATAATATCTCTCCATTTATTAGTTATTCTATAATCTCATTTATTACAGTTATGCACAAGGGCATTGATGGTAACTGTATAGGGAAACAAATGACTTTTGTATACCAATCTTGTATTCTGCTCTCTTGCTATAATCACTTATTAGTCCAAGAATTTTTCTTTGTTGATTCTTTTGGATTTTCTACATAGATGGTCACATCATCTGTGAAAAGAGACAGGTTTATTTTTTCTTTCCTAATCAGTATTCCTTCCATTTCTTTATCTTGTCTTATTGCATTTTCTAGGATGTCCAGTACAATGTTGTAAAGCAGTGCTGAGAGGGGAGATCTTTGCCTTGTTCCTGAACTTAATGGGAAAGTTTAAACTGTTGTCACCATTAAGTATGATGTTAGGTGTAGGAGACATGGCTACTAAATGCAATATGTTGCCCTGGACTAGATCCTATAATATAAAAAAAAAGGTATTATGGAAAACTGAGAAATCTGAATAAAGCATAAAAATTATTTAATACTAAAGTCTCAATCAATTACAACAAATATACCATGCTAATGTCAGATGTTAATAAAAGAAGACACTGAGTATGAAATATACAGACACTCTCTATACTATATTCTCAATAATTCTGTAAATCTAAGCCCACCTTAAAATAAAAAGTTTATTTCAAAAAAGAGCAAGATTTGAAAATCTGGAATGTGTGAATTGAACTTAATGTAGACTATAAAGCTATATTAACCAACACAGTATGTATTAGCATTAAGATAGACACATAAAGCAATGAAAAAAATAGAGTGTCCAGAAATATGCTCATACTAATACGGTCAGTTTATTTTAAACAAAGGTGATAAGGACGAAAGAATAATTTTTTAACCACCAGTGATGAAAAAATTGAATATCTGAATACACAAAAATGAATTTTGAAAACAAGGGTCAGAGAAGAAATCTTAAGAGAAATTTAAAAATTTTTGAGGTTAAATGAAAATGGAAACACAACTTATCAGAATTTTGGAGATACAACAAAAGTAGTGCTTACAGGAAAATACATAGTAGTGAATATATTTATTAGAAAAGAAGGATAATCTAAAATTAATCATCTAATCATCCACCTTAGAAAACCAGAGAAAGAAGAGTAAAGTAAAGCCAAAATAAGCAGAAGACAAAAATATGATAAAAATGAGAGCAGATCAATTAAATTGAAAACAAAAAAAATCAATAGATAAAAATCAATGGAACTAAAACTGGTTCTTTGAAAAGATTAATAAAATAAATAAGCCTCTAGCTAGGGTAACTCAGAAAGAACAGGAGAGGACAAAAATTAAAGAGGGGACACCACTATAGATGCTATGAACATTAAAGGGATAATAAAAGAATACTATGAACAATTCAGTGCCCATAGATTTAGCAGCCAACATTAAATGAACCAATTCCTTGAAATACACAATCTGCCAGAACTCCCATGAGAAGAAATGCATAATCTGGATAGTCTTATATCAATTAAATTAAATAAATTGAATCAATGATTGACAGTCTTCCAAACAAAAAGCACCAGACCCAGATGGGATTACTGGTGAGTTCTACAAAACATTTAAGAAAGTTGTTACACTATTTACCTTCAATCTCCTTCAGAATATAGGAGCAGAAGGAATACTTCCTAATTCATCCTGTTGGCCAGTATTACACTAATACCAAAATCAGACAAAGATATTACAAGAAAATAAAACTAAGACCAATATTTCTTATGAACATAGATGCAAAAATCCTCAACAAAAATCAAATCCAACTATGCATAAAAAGAATTGTACACCATGGCCAAGGAGGATTTATCCCAGGTATGCAAGTGTAGTTTAACATTAAAAAAAAAAAGAATTAATATAATCTATCAAATCGATAGGCTAGAAAAGAAAAATCACATTATTATATCAATAGATGCACAAAAAGCACTTGAAAAAATCCAACATCTTTCATGATTTAAAACTTTCAATATACTTGTAGTAGTAGAAGAAGAACTTTTTCAACTTGATAAAGAATATCTATAAGGAAGGGGACTAGGATGGCAACATAAAGTCAGCTTTTCTAATAGCAACACAAATGTATAGCCAAAAATGGATTATTTCCCTCTGAAAAAGATCTAAAAGCTAGATAAACTGCTGTCCACAACAAAGGATAAAAAGAGCACGTGAAGATGAGTGGGAGAGGCAGAGAAATGGTCTTGTAAAAAACCCCACCACCAGTGTATCACATGTTATCAGGAGGGATGTCATCAGACAGATACTTCTCCCCAGGAACAAGAATGTGGTGCCTCACATTGGGCACTCTGGTCCCTGAGATCTGCATTGGAAAGACAAGCCACCCCACCCCCCGCCCAACCTGTGGCTTGGAAAATCAGCAGAGCTGATATCTGGGAGATGCAAAATACTATAGCAGGTGAGATTTCCCTTCTGGAAGGCTTGTGTTCAGTCTCACTCACTCAGAGACTTAGTAAAAAATCAGAAGTTTGAAAAGTGCCTCAGTTATAGGTAAGGGTGATTAATTTGCTGATCTAGGGTCATGAGTTGGAGGGTTGGGCACAGTGGAGATATTTCCTGGAGATGGAGGTGCTGGTGGACATCTTTGTTACATTCTCCACATAGCCTTCTAACACAGATGCATAAACCCTGGGGCGGGGGTGGGGGAGCGGCACACTCCTACCTCTTGCTGGGATGCATGGAGCAGCAGCTGCAGCACTTGCTGAGTTGGAGAGGGCAGGTAGTTGCAGTGCGTCCCACTCCCTGGCTGGGACAGGTGAGAACAATGGTTGCAGAGTTTTCCCATTTCCTACCTAAAGTCTGCAAATGCAAGTGCTTGTGACATTTCCCTGCCCCTGACTAGGGCTGGTGGGTGAAAGCAGCCATGGCATTTTCTACCTCCCAGCCAAAAGCTGGCAAATATGCACAGAAAAGGCATTTTCACTGCTTTGAGGTAGCCTGTTTGGTGCCCAGTCAAGATATCCTACTGCTACTTTTATTGAAGCCGGTGAGCATACCCTACCAATACATTTTCTGGCTACCTTACTAAAGCCAGGGTCATGTGCAATCCACTCAGGAGCCATCCCTTGATCACCCAGCCCTGGTGGCCAAGAGGGCTGGCTTTCCAGAATTCCACAGGACTGTAATAATTGAAAGGAGTTCTTATCAGACCACTACCCCCAGGGCATTGCACAACAGAAGACTGAAAGAGAGCCTCAGTCTTCCTGTGAAAAAGGCTTGTTTACTTAGCCTAGAGGTACAGCCTAAGGGAGAGACTTCAGGTTTCCCACACATCTAGAGACTAAGGAAGTGTTCCCAGGGAACAGACGCAGGGAGATACCATATTTACATACCTGCTTGGTCTCACTGCAGCCTGATGAGACTTCTCAGAAAGGAGCTTGTATACTCATATGGAACCCCAATTTTTGCAACTATCCAAAAGACTTGATTCCTCCAGATCTTCCAGTTTGGAAGCCAGCAGGGATTATAACTGTGGCCCCACAGGACTGAATATACTTGCATACTTTAAAAGCTTTTGCCTGAGGGTCTGGCTTCCAATCAGCAGGAAACTAGCTGCTAAATGAGATTCCTCCCCCTTGGAACACTGATAGGTCTCAGCACACTCTACAATAATGGGGACAAAACAAGAATAAATCCAGTTTAGGGAATTAAGAAGTAAAACTTCCAATCATAAAATAAATAAGTCATAGGGATGTGATGTACAGCATGGAGAATATAGTCAATAACATTGTATTAACTTTGTAAGGTGACTAGAATTATTGTGGTGATCATTTTACAATGCATACAAATATCAAATTGCTATGTTGTATACCTGAAACTAATATAATATTGAATATCAGTACCTCAATAAAAAAAGAAAATAATGTCTAGAAGAACTTTATAGCTTTTAATACAGAAACATGAAATATCATTTTTATTTTTATTTTTAATTTATTTTTAAATGTTTTAATCTATTTTTGAGACAGAGCACGAATGAGGAAGGGACAGAGAGAGAGGGGGACACAGAATCTGAAGCAGGCTCCAAGTTCTGAGCTGTCAGCAGAGCCTGACGCGGAGCTCGAACCTACTAACCGTGAGATCATGACCTGAGTTGAAGTTGGACGCTCAACTGACTAAGTTCACCCAGGTGTCCCTGAAATATCATTTTAAAAATACATTTGGTATCTTTCATTGGTGTTTTGTAGTTTTCCGCATACCAACCCTGTGCATCACTTTTTGTTTGTACCTAAGTATTTTATTTTTTGATACTATTATAAATAACATTGTTTTATAACTTCTAATTCTAATGGATCATTGTTGGTATATATGAAAGTACTTGTCCCATATATTGACCTTGTATCCTATGAACTTGCTGTACTCACTGATTAGTTCCAAGGGCTTGGTTTTTTGCAGGTTTTTGGGGTTTTCTACAAAGAAATTGTGTCATCAGTTTCTTTTTTTCCAACCTATGTATCTTTTATTTATTTTTCTTGTCTTATTATACTAGTCAAAAATTTCAATATAACATTGAATAGGAGTGACAAGAGAAGACATTCTTGCTTTGTTCCTCATCTTAAGGAAAAAATATCTAGTCTTTCATCACTAAATATGATGCTAGTTGTAGGCTTTTTGTAAATGTTCTTTATTGAGTTGAAGAGGTTTTCTGAACTAAAATGGCAGAGTGTGACTTCTGCAGAATTCTCAGTCAACACAGTAATAGAGCTCACTTCACTCAAAGAGAAGACTGGTGGGGCCAGCTCAGTGAGAAGAGTTTCAAAGAATATGCAGCCATTTTTAATTCACCACAATCTACCCTGAACCACAAATTGTTTCCATTTCTCCCCCATGGAAAATAAATTCACTTTCTCTAAATCCCACAAACTCTTATCCTATTTCAGTATCATCTCAAAGTCCTAGTTATCAACTTCTCTAAGTCAAATCCAGGCATATATTAGGCTCCTTGTATGTAGTTTTTCATGTATGGTTTCTCTTGATCTTAATCTGTGTACAATATATGAGTTATGTGTTCACCACACCCAAGGTGCACAGTGAGAGAGGAGTAAGATAACAGCAACAGGACACTTCTGCTTAAAAACAAGAAAACAGGACACTCTTGTTCAAGAGAGGAAAAAGTAGGAAGTTATGGAGAGCTCTAGTCCATGGCAATTCGGAAAGCCAATCACATATGTGTTGCCGTATTTAAAAAAAGTAGAGCCCAGAACTGCTCCATAGAAACGATTCTCTATGCCTATTGGCTTTTTCTTCTCAGCTTTTGGTCTCACATTGGATTTACCCTTCCTTTCTATAATAAATAGCCTATGTTTGTAGCTATGTAGTTTTCTCAGCCTTCTTTCTACCTGTAGGAAATTAGGAATCTTGATGCTTTTTTTTTTTTTTGTCATTCTGTAATATCACTGTCTTTTTCAGTTCAAGTGGTATAATCCTTTTAAGTTTTATAGACTTTCAAACATATCAATCTACAATCCATTCCAACAGACAACACCACACCCATAAATATCTCCAAAATAGGCTCTTCTCCACCTGGGCCCTCAAGTCCCTCAGAACCCCAATATTTAAAAGGAGAAGGTCTATAGGTCTTGCCAAAGAAGGCTTTTTGTCTTTAGAAGTCATTTTGTCTTGCTGGAAAGATCTATGAAATGCCACCTTAAGTCTCTCTGGGGTCTAAAAAAAAGTTTTACTCTTTCACCTTTGACTTTACTAAACAGGAAACTGAATTGGATCCTTTCTCTGAGGCTATTTCCTTTTAGCAGTGAGTGAGTGAGTGAGTGAGTGAGTAAGTGAGTGTGTGTGTTGGAAAGGCTATCCTGAGTTCTTTAGTATTTCCCCCATATTGTGCTAGAAAACTTGAGAAAATTTTCCTAAATTTGTCTCTCATTTTTCATTTTGTTATGGACAGCTAGAAGAATCTGTGCCTGAACGTCTCCTTAGCAAGATTTCTGAGATCATTAGGTTGCTTTTCTATTTTCCATATTGCTAGAGGCAACAGTTTGCTAACTGTTCTGTCTGTATATAACTCAGCTGCCCTTTTCACTGGCCCTCAATAACATTTTCCTCACTGTCCTCGAAACCCTAATAGTCTCCCTAAGGCCAGTCTTGGTTGTTTCACCAAGAGTTCCTTTCAGCTCCTGCCCACCACCCAGTTCCAGCCGATCTTACACATCTTGTGTGTTTTGTTTGTCATCATATCACCTTACTTTCAGGCACCAAATTCTGTCCCAGTTATCTATTACTTCATAATAAATTACCCCCAAACTTAGAAGCCTTATTATATGTCATGATTTTATGAATCAGTAATTTGGAAAGGGCTCCGCTGGCTCTTCCTTCTGCTTTATATAATGTTCAGTGATGTCACTTGGCAGTATTCAGCTGTTGGTTGGGATGGTGTGGAAAGTCAGGTTGGCCTCACACAATACTGGAGGCACTTTGAGCAATGCCAAAAATGAAGCGGCCATGTTGTCTTGGTAAAAAGCTCAAACTGCGGCTATCTTGGGTAAATGAGGACCCGTTTATTTGCCTTTCTATTTCTCAAGGTTCTTGTGATGATCAAACAAGACTAAGTATACCACCAAGCATTCAAAATTATAAAATGTGAAGTAGAGGCAAGATAGTGGTATTACTTCAAATGCTTTTGGGCCTATTATTTATATCCTCTATAAATTTGTAAAACTAAATTTCTAAATATGTTTGAATCACCTCCAGTATTTAATAACACTAAACGTATGCCGCTTTTCCTTAATTGCAGAACTGGCACGATATATTTTAAGATAATTTTTTAAATTCTAATCTCACAGAATTCTGGAGAGAGCTAATCACTGCCCAGCTTTGAACAGTAACCTTCTCCACCTATTACAGCTACTGTTAGATCCTTTAAATGTACCTTCTTCAGACTAAGTAACACCAGGTCCTTTACGTCTTTTGTTTCATCTTGTTAATACAGTTTGATATACATTATCGTTGCTCCTCAATGGTTTTAAATTATAAGTCTTAGGATAGTTTTGAAACTGATCACCTATTAAGTAAAGCTATCCTTTCACTTATAATGAAAATCTTTTAGCTTAGCATGCACAAATTGAAACCATTCTAAAATACACCAATTTAGAATGGTTTGTCTTAGGCAATTTCAATAGTCACCCTCATCTTTCAGGCCCACAATATTATATCCAATACTTTGGCTTTATGTCTTATGAATTCTTGTCTAACACTAAATCTAGTTACAGGTTGCTGGTCTTGCTAATGCTTGGAAATCCAGGGGTAATAGAAACCTGGAAGATCAACTCTGAACAATGTCTGAAATAGAATTTTCTCCAAAATATAACTGGTCTTCAAAGACCGGAATTTTTTTTTTCCTTATGGAAGCTGGCGGTAACAGATAGCAGTTCAATCACTGGGTAGAACTCAGTTGTGGGAGAACTAAGGAACAAGGTCAGATTGCTTCTAGCAGTACTTTTGACTCAATCAGCCATTTAGGGAGTTAACCCATGACTCTTTATATTCTCATCCCATGAGTCCAGGATCGGACATTGGTTTGGATTTATAAAGAGCCTTATCACATGAAAAAAGTAGTTGCAATCTCCATGTTTAAAAATAAACATAATAGGAAGTGCAGTTAAACTTGCTAAATGTGCAATAAAGAGAAATGTGTACTTACAACATGAAATAAGAATATTGAAGAGAAAGGATGAGTTAGCAGAATGGAGTTAGGTCCAAGTCCAGAGCAGGTAACATGTATATCAGAATGTTTAGTTAATGTGAGTAATTGGATGGAGGAGTCCCAGAGAGGTAGTCTTAATGAAGTTCAGGAAATGCTATAACTTTCAAGTCTAAAATATATACATAAGTGATATTAGAAAACTGCTTCAAGATGATATTTTTAAATCATAACATAAACCCTATCCTCTCAGGGTTTGATACACCCTTGCCATTTTAAATTTAATGCTGAACTAGTTGAACATCCTTTGGATTTTGCTTAGAAATGTTATTTAATTTATTGTACATTCCCTCTACTTCTATAGTAGGCTTTTGTCTTCTATAGATCTCAAATATTTTCTTGCAAATTAATTACTACAAAGTATCAGTGGGGCTGGATTAAGTGACATCAATCTAAATGAAAGAAGTGCCAGCCTTATACCCAGTGTCAACAATAGACTTAATAATGCTGTGAATTGTGAGTTTCCACTATTGTGTTAAGAATGAGAATTATGAGCACTCTTTTCCTCTTTTTTAAAAGTATGGCATCACATTTTTAAAAAAGGAAACAATAATTAAAGATACACTCCAAAGTGCATGGTTTCATGACTATATTCAGTAGAGAGTCACTTGTTTTGATAAATTCTTTACCAGTAACTCTGATTATGAGGATCACTTATTTAAAAGTGATCGTAATAGTCATAAGACAGATTTCATTGTTTTCATTTTGTAGAGGTTGTATTATAGGAGATAAAACAGACTTTCTCTTTCTGCATTTCCTTGTCATTACATTATTTTATGTCCACGGTAAATTTGTATATAATTACATTTCTTATTATGTAAGCTATTCAAAGATGATAAAATGAAAATTCAAAGTCTTCAAAAGTTTTTAAATAATACTTTAAAAATTCTAGCTGGTAATCTTTGACATTAAGAACTTGATTCAAAACAATAGTATTTATTGAGTTGAATTAAATATATCTTATTCTTTAAATATAATGCCATTTAACATTCAGTTCTGAGAGAATAAAGCAAATGTTATTGCAGCAACAATGCTTCCTTCATTGAAATTATACATTATCCTTGAGTTATCGCCAATTTTAGAAGGCTTTGTGCTTATTGCACATTTTTAAATTATTAAGGACCAAAAACATGATTTTTTTAACTGCATTTGGATTGACTATGCCCTAATCTAGTCTTCTAAACACCTTCCAACCTTGTTGTTTTTCCTTGAAGACTTTCTTAATATGCATCAAAATAAGAAAGTCCTAACTTTTTAGATTTTTAGGTATTTACATTATGTGTAATTATTTACATTTCAAATATTGAGTTATTAGTTTAATTAATCTTAACTAAAATTATTAGTTATCCTATATTTCAATATAGTTTAGATCAAATTCTTGCTCTCTTGACCACCCAGTTGCTTTTTCCTTACTGAACTTCATTGTCCATATTCATACATAAAATTTGTAGTTTTATTTGACCAGTTTTTGCTTTACAATTCCCTCCATTATTATGAACATTATTATTTCTCCATTAATATATGTTTAGTATGTTTTGATAAAATGAGTTTTATTTGACAGATTTTAACTTTACTCATTACATCACTTACAATGCAGAGTTAATGCTGCTATTTTATAAATTTATTAAAATATTCCTGTATAAAACTGAGGTGACCATTTGGATAGAGTGATCACAATATTGTAAAAGGACACAGGAGTAAAAAGACTATTTCCCTTTTCTACTACTAGTATTACCTGTAGGACTTTGGGTACTTTATTTAAATGTCTGAAGTTTAGTGAACATATTTGGAAAATGAGGAAACTAATATTTATCTGTTTGAAAGCAAGAAATTCTCCTGAGCTACATTCTCTCTCTCTTTCTTTCTTTCTGAGCTACATTCTTATTCTAAGATGTGAGGTTCCATTATTATCAATTTCCTTCCTGATTTAGAGCATTTAAACCAAGATTTTAAATGGTTATTGATAGACTCAAGATTATGCCTATAAACCTTTTGGTAGCTAATCTCTATTTTGAAAAGTTTTGTCATTGGCCTCTATTGATTCTAGTCCCATTTATGTTTATTGCATATTTATAGAATACTTGATGTAAATTTGTTGGGATGTGGTCAGGAATCATTGCAAAAAGAAAGAAAAGAAAGAAAGAAAGAAAGAAAGAAAGAAAGAAAGAAAGAAAGAAAGAAAGAAAGAAAGAAAGAAAGAAAGAAAGAAAGAAAGAAAAGAAATGAAGTATGAGCAAGTGTGAGCAGATGGTCAAAACAATACAAAGAGAAGCGCTATGAGACACATATAAAATCAGGAGGTTTGAAAGCATGTGAGATCTATGACAAAAAATAGAATTACTTTAAATTGGGATTAACTCTCTCAACCCTTACATTGCTTCCTTGAATCATTTGGTGAGAACAGGGAGGTACAGAAGGTAATTACACCTAGCTTAAGGAATGGATGTAAATCTTGTCCAGAACATTAAAGATTACCTTTTATTCCATTGTACAGACAATATTTTAAAATGATTGATAAATTAATGATTAGTGCTGACCACTGTAGAACATGGTGCCCTAAACTACAAGTTCACAATGAATCACTGATGGTATCTGTGTGACTTCCTATCAACAGTACTTTAGACTTGAGAAATTTTTAAGAGTCTCATAGATATCCATATACTAATCAATTTTTCTCTGTTAGGTCTTTTTTTGGGGGTTCAGTGTTACTTAAGGAAAGGGTATTGGATATTATAAATAGATCTTAGCACTGAGGTGTGATGTATTTTGCATAAATACATCAATTGTAATTTATGTTGTTTACATGTAATATTTTGCCTAAATGGTACTTCTCAGCAAAGTGTAGATCAAGAGTAGACAGTTACATTCAACACAATTTTACAATACTTCAATTAGTCTCAAGAGTCTTGTAGAAAAACAAAACCTTGGAATGTTGGTGGGTAGGCATGGAACACATCATAAAAGAAAAAATTTCAACAAAAATGGTGTGAATAATTGAGATCTTACCAGGAAAATAATTAAATGACATTCCAAGGAAGGAAGAATTACTTGTGTAATGTCTGG
Source organism: Crocuta crocuta (assembly GCF_008692635.1). Lineage (NCBI taxonomy): Eukaryota > Metazoa > Chordata > Mammalia > Carnivora > Hyaenidae > Crocuta > Crocuta crocuta. Next base: position 1,064,693 of record NW_027528877.1, on the reverse strand, counting down.
GAAATGAGACAGCATAGTGTGGTCAAGGTATGTTATATTAAAAGATTGGAGAAGGAGAAAGGAACAGATCATGGGCTGGAAATTGAATGTCAAGTCTTCAGCAACACTAGCTACAAAATGTCAATAATCCATCACTGTTTGGCAAACGTTTTAGAAAAGATATAAAAAATAGTGTAACTTGTCCTTGAATAATCTTACATTTAGATATTATGTCTTTTATATTTAGATACCTTCTCTAAAATATAATTTGTATTCGATGGATGAATAATACATTTACTGAAGATCACATTCTCTTACGTAGTAGCTGGACTTCTTTTAGGTGGATCTTCTGTTTATACAACCAAGACTTGAATAAACCTGTGATTTTGGTTTATTTATAAGTGCAAGAAAACTTCTTACAGGAATATAGGGAATTTTTAATATCCCCCATATCATATGCTCAGAGCAAATTCATCAATAGAAACTATGGATAATCCATTAAATGAAAGCAATATTATGCACTATTTCAAACTATTGCCTTTCATAAAATTAAAATTTTGTCATTGCTTCCAAGTTTCACATTTTTTTTTAACTTATGAATTTGTCTTGTGACTTATGGAAAAAGGTAATCATGTTAAGCTAATTTGGTGCTCAACATTTTTTCAAAGTATCTCAAAATATTTCACCCCCTCTTGTAGTCCACATGTAAAAAATTTAATGTTCAATTTTTCCCTTTGTCAGTAAATGATTTTTAAGTGACATACTTTAGTTCAATATTTATATTATATTACTTAGTATGTCATAACTCTTGTAAGTTAATGACTGCATTCGGAAATGAAATCTTTCCAAGCAGTCTCCAAAACCATGCAGACAAAGAAGAGAATAAATAACATTATCTGTAGCCCTTGGATAGGATTAACGAGGAAACAAAGATAACTACAAACTACAGTTCACACCAAGTGAGTGGATAGTCGTTTAAAATAAGCAGAGCAGGTTCTTGACCTTTCAAAAAACAAAAATCAAGAAAGATGGAAATGAAGAAAGATGAGTGAGAAGTGGTCTTTGTGTGGACAAAGTTTTGACCACATCAAGTAGGGTTTAACCCTGGCAAAAAAGAGTCCTACTCCTAATGGGGAAATGTGGTAAAGAAGTGTGGTAACTGGTCGATGAACTTAAAGGGAGGCACTTGGAAAGTGTATGAGACCAGAGGAGGTGGCAATCTTGGGAAGATACTACATCCAAGAGCAAGGGCAGCAGTGAAGATGTGGGAAGCGTCAATTTGAGGTTTGGTCGTAAAAGAAGAAAAAACATTTGAAGATAAAAAGCTAATGGAAACCAGGAAATGCTCCAATACGAATTAAAATGATTGCAAACATAAAAGGCCACCATGAGATTCAAAATAGAAACATCAGAATCATGTAATAATGTAAGAACTGACTGAAGTAAAAAAATAATTGAAGAAAAAGACAGGCATACCAGTAGTAAAGTAGTAAATTAATTACAAGATGCCCAAGGGAAATGAGATATGTTTGTTAACAGTAAAAGATACAGAAAATAAGAATGAAGAAAATCCACAAGAATAAAAATACTAAATATGGGAAAAGATTAGAGAGAAAAAAGATTAATATAATTGGAGTCCAAGAAAAACAAAAACCAAACAATGGAACAGAACTAGTGTTTAGAAGGACAATCTATGAAAACTTTCCTAAAATAAAAGAAGGCATGATTTTACATATAGAAGTTCTCCATGTACTGGCAAAAATTTACTTTGAAGTATATTCTAGTAAAAACACTGGATTTTTTTTAAATGTTTATTTATTTNCAGTGCAGAGCCTGATGTGAGGCTCACTCTCACCAACTGTGAGATCATGACCTGGATCAAAATCAAGAGTCAGACAATTAACCCACTGAGCCACCCAGGAGCCCCAAAGTGCTGGACTTTAAAGATACGGAAAAAATATATTTTTTCTGGCTCTAAGATCTATAAAAAGGAAGAAGAAGAAACAATCCACTTAAAAAGGAAGGGAAACTAAGTTGGCATTGGAATTCTTGATGGCAAACATATAAATTGAGAACAGTGGAGAAATGTTTTCAAGAAACTCAAGGATAGAATGACAAGGACTTTAAATCCAGTGAACCTGTCTTCTAGAAATTAGGCTGAAGCAAAAACAGTTTAACACTGTGAAAACTTAGAAACTCTCATAACTTCAAGCTCTTCTCCTCTAAACTACTGTGGAGCAAATTTTATCTAACCTCTCAGTGCTAGGGGAATTTTTGGGAAATAGGCTGATAATGAGAAGTGAAGACATTTAGATGGGTACAAGTATGGAAAGAGAGTATGTAATTTTCGTATGTACTTGACAAAGTAGAAATAATGCAACTAAAAAGAAAATGAAAGGAGAAAGTATCATATAGGAAAAGCCAATGAAAGTTCATGTAATTATCATTTTGGACTAAAAACATATTATTTCAAGCTGAGAAAACAAATCAGAGAAACTTAAGTAAGGAAAAGAAGGGCTAAGGAGAATATATAAAACTTTTAGTATAAAAGTAATCACTAGAAAAAATTACATCTCTTCCTATCAAAACAGTGGAAAAAAGAAAGAGCAAGGAAAACAGAAAACATAATGAAAAACACAATTATTATAATGCAATTAATTGTAAACATATGTCTGTCTATCAGTGTATCTGATAAAGTTGAGACCAAATATATCAGTCATCTCAACATATCTAAATGGGATTAATCACTTATTGAAGAAAAAATAGCTTTTAAAAATTGGCTTGCAAAGAAAAACTTAACTATGCCCTGGGCAAGTTAATACATGAAACACAGCGACTCAGAAGACTAAAAGTAAATAGTATTGGTAAAGCTTTCCATGTGTATTGCACACTTTTGTGCACCATTCGTAACCCTATTAAGTTCTCTTTTAAATTCAGACACTGCTGTGACTACTGGTTCCAAGTGGGCTTTGCACCTGACAGTACTTCACCTTGAACCTATGCCATCTACCTCACTTCTAGGAGAAGGGGTTATGTGATGCCATGGCAATGGCTACTCAAGGCAACTTACTCAGTAGTCATGGACAACCCAGAAGTATAAAAAGATTAACATCTTGGAGCCACCCTTGAATAAGGGAGAGTGAGTATCTATGGACAAAAGATTCTGCCTTTCATGCCTTGGACCTGGATGAATGGTAATGGGATGCATTTCACAAGGCTCTCCGAATTTAGTTCTATAGGGTTCTGTATCTGTAACTACAGCCACTTTGATAAGCCTAGATAATCTGATTTTATTGGCTTTACCTCCTTATATCACCTCACTCACCCCTTTGGGAGTGTTTGCCTCAGCCTATGGTGTTGGTTTAAGCCACTAGTCAAATTCAAACGAAACCAAAGGACAACTGGGATTCCTTTCCTTGTCTCTGACAAGCTCACGCTCAAGATTCAAAGTATTAAAGAAGGCATGAACAAATTTTTGTAGAACATAGAAGCTTTCACAATACATGTTTAACCATTATAGACATATATGAACCAAATAACACAGCCACTACAGAGCATGCAAAGAGAAACCCTAACAATATCAGTTTTTATATGTGCCACTCATAGTGCCTTTAAGTGTAAAAGATACATAAACCTACAGAAGACTTAAAGTACAAAATTAGTATAGTAATTCACTTTCTAAATTCGTTTTATTTAATTTTATGAATATATGTTAAAGCTGGGAACCTGAAAATTGAGAAAACACCATCTTTTCAGGTGTACAAGGATCTTCACTGTATACCAACTCTGATTATATACCAGTTAAAAAAGGAAAAACAATTCACTAACTGCCACAAAGAAAAAAAAATAATAACAACATTCTGTGGTCAAATGCAGTCAAAATAGGCATTTAGTGACAACATTTTTAACAGGTCCTTCTTGTCTAGAAATTTAGAAACCCCCCTATTAAACAACTCTAAGGTCAAATGTAAAGCATGGGATAGCGAGGCAAGATGGCGGAGAAGTAGGGAGGTCCCTACGTTTCACTCACCCCCATCTCTCAGACAGAGAAGGCCTGAAGTCATAGGAACCCTTACAGAATCCAGGAGTTTAGGAGGAAAAGGAGACAGAGTCCGCTGAGAAAACAACCTTATAGAGTGAATGCGAACTGGGGCAGATAAAAACGGGCCGGGATCAGGAGAAACAGAGGGAGGGGAGGGAGCCCCATTTGTGGGGAGCCGTGGTGAGCTGAGGGGAAAAGAAAGAGCAGCTGAAACTGCTCAAGGAACTCCCTGTCCCTGTCCCTGTCTCTGAAGAAGAGAAAAACTTCGGCTTGGGACACAGAGAGATCCCGTTTCCTGCTGTGCAGCTGACCTTGAGCTGGACGCCCCGGTCCCAGGTGACCCCAGAGAAGCTGCTCCTCTGCTCGCCAGCTTGACCCAGAGGGGAAGTGGTGCGTCTGACGCAGCTCCGTCGCTCTTCTAGCTCTGCTGGATCCCCAGTGGGGAGGAGACAGGCTTGAAACTGCTTGGAGGGACTCGGCCTGCAGGTTTATTTCGGGCAGTATCAATGGGGCACCCAGACTAAGATCTGGAATCGAGGCGGGGCTTGGGACATAGAACACGGCCCACCTTGGCTACGCCCGTGGCACCGGGAGATTGGACCCAAAAGAGTGAGTTGCAACGCTTGGTTCGAGAAGGGACTGGGGCGCCGCCACTTTTCTGCCCACAACCACCAAGGCAGGACCTCAGGGAGTGGCCTGGGGAAGCAGTGGAAGCTAAGACTTGCCTACACCAAANTTGTTTCATTTGTATCCCTCCCCTCTGCTGAACTAGGCACTCTGGTCATTGGTTTGCTTAAACAGTAACACTTAATCCATTCTCCAGATGTATATTCTACACCTCCACCACTGCCTTTTTATCTCTCTCTCTCTGGAATGGTCAGACTACATAGATTATCTGAGTAACATTATCTTCGTTTCTTTCTCCTTGCCTCTTACCATATTCTCCTCTTTCTCTCTCTGAATTAAGCCTCTTAGTCTCTCTGCCTGGTCATTATCCAATTTCGCTTTCTCTCTGCCTTGTCATTTCTCTCTTTGTATATGCTCCTCCATCAGCACTGCATACACCCTGCTCTTTATTTGTAGCTGGGAATTCTGGTTTTATGCTTTTTGACTGTCTTTTGTCTTTTGGGTTTTCTCTTTTCTTTTCTTTTTTCTTCTTCTTCCTTTTCTTATTTTAATCTTTTTCCTTTTCAGTTTGCTCATTTGTTGGATTTATCTGTGCATTTGTGTGCCTTTGTTCCCTGTGTGTTTGTCTGTCTGTTTTCTTTTCCAGGGCTATCTCAAGAAACAAGCCAAAGTACACATTGTAAAGAGTCCCAAAGACCACTATGAGCAGGGAAATAAAATAACCAAAGTCTCAACAAGAGAGACCAAGAGACACCATTCAAAGAACACTTCCTGAAAGGACAATCCCTGGACAGTCAAAGAACCTTCTTTAATTCAGCAGTACGCGCAAGTGCAAAGTGCATAATAAGCTTTTAAAACTAATGAGAGACAGATAGCTAGCCAAAATGACGAAATGGATGAACTATCCTCTAAAGAAATTCCAGGAAGAAATGATAGCTAAAGAACTGCTCAAAACAGATATAAGCAACATAACTGAACAAGAATTTAGAATAATAGTCATAAAACTAATCGCTGGGATTGAAAAAGGCATGGAAGATATTAGAGAAACTATTGTTACAAAGACTATGGGGCTTAAAAATAGTTGTGATGAGGGGCGCCTGGGTGGCTCAGTCAGTTAAGCGCCCGACTTCAGCTCAGGTCATGATCTCATGGTTCGTGGGTTCAAGCCCTGCATTGGGCTCTGTGCTGACAGCTAGCTTAGAGCCTGGAGCCTGCTTCAGGTTCTGTGTCTCCCTCTCTCTCTGACCCTCCCCTGCTGCCTTTATCTCTCTCTCTCTCAAAAATAAATAAAACATTAAAAAAACATTTGTGATGAATTAAAGCATGTTATAAATGGAGGCGTCCAGTGCACGGATCGAAGAGGCAGAGAGAATAGGTGAATTAGAAGACACAATTATAGAAAAAGTGGAAGCCAAGAAAAAGAGAGATAAACTGATCCAGGAACACAAAAGGAGAGTTCGAGAGCTGAGTGATACAATCAAATGGAATAATATCCATATCATAGGAATTCCAGAAGAGGAAGAAAGAAGGAAAGGCACTGAGGGAGTCTTTGAACAAATTATAGCTGAAAACGTCCCCAATCTGGGGAAGAAACAGACATTGAAATCCAAAAGGAACAGAGAACTCCCCTCAGATGTATCAATCTTCTGCACGACATATCATAGTGAAACTGGCCACATAGAAGGACAAAGAGAGAACTCTGAAAGCAGCGAGGGATAAAGGGCCCTAACATACAAATGGAAACCTATCAGAGTGGTGACAGACCTATCTACTGAAACTTGGCAGGCCAGAAAGGAATGGCAGGAGATCTTCAATGTGATGAACAGAAAAATATGCAGCCAAGAATCCTCTATCCAGCAAGCCTATCATTCAGAAAAGGAGAGATAAAAGTCTTCCGAAATAAACCAAAATTGAAAGATTTCGTCGCCACTAAACCAGCCCTACAAGAAATCCTGAGGGGGACTCTATGAGGGAAATGTTGCAAGGAACACAAGGTACCAGAGACACCACCACAAGCATAAATCCTACAAGGAACACAATGACTCTAGACCCATATTTTTCAATAGTAACACTGAATGTAGATGGACTAAATGCTCAAATCAAAAGACATAGGTAGCAGAATGGATAAAAAACAAAATTCATCTATTTGCTGTTTACAAGAAATGCATTTTAGACCTGAGGACATCTTCAGATTGAAAGTAAGGGGATGGAGAAATATATATCATGCTACTGGAAGTCGAAAGAAAGCTGGAGTAGCCATACTCATATCAGACAAACTGGACTTTAAAGTAAAGGCAATAACAAGGGATGAAGAAGGGCATTATATAATAATTATAGTGTCTACCCATCAGGAAGAGCTAACAATTATAAATGTCTATGCACCAAATAAGAAAGCACCTAAATATTTAAAACAATCACAAACAGAAACAATCTTATGGATAAGAATGTGCTAATAGCAGGGGACTTTAATACTCCACTTACAGCAATGGATAGATCAACTAGACAGAAAATCACTAAACAATGGACTTGAATGACACATTGGACCAGATGGATTTGACAGATATATTTAGAACTCTACATCCTGAGGCCGTGGAATTCACTTTCTTCTAAAGTGTGCATGGTACATTCTCCAAGATAGATCACATACTAGGACATAAAGCAGCCCTCACTAAATATAAAAGAATGGAGATCATACCATGCACACTGTCAGATCACAATGCTATGAAGCTCGAAATCAATCACAAGAAGAAGTCTGGAAAACCTCCAAAAACATGAAGGTTAAAGAACCCCCTACTAAAGAATGAATGGGCCAATCAGGCAATTAGAGAAGAAATTAAAAACTATATAAAAACTAATGAAAATGAAAATACAACAATTCAAACTCTATGGATGCAGCAAAGGCAGTCCTAAGAGGAAAGTACATTGCACTCCAGGCCTATTTCAAGAAATTAGAAAAAGCGCAAGTACAAAATCTAACAGCGCACATAAAGGAACTAGGAGGAGAGCAAAAAGAGCACCCCAAACCCAGTAGAAGAAAAGAAATAAGAAAAATCAGAGCAGAAATAAACAATATAGAAACCATAAAAACAGTTGAACAGATAGATCAATGAAACCAAGAGTTGGGTTTTTGAAAAAATAAACAGAATTGACAAACTTCTAGCCAGGCTTCTCAAAAAGAAAAGAGAGAGCACTCAAATAAACAAAATCATGAATGAAAATGGACTTATTACAACCAACCCCTCAGAAATACAAGCAATTATCAGGGAATACAATGAAAAATTATATGCCAACAAACTAGACAACTTAGAAGAAATGGAAAAATTCCTAAATACTCACTACCAAAATTCACATGGAAAGAGATAGAAAATCTGAACAGACCCATAACTAGTGAAGAAATCGAATCAGTTATCAAAAATCTCCCAGCAAATAAGAGCCCTGGGACAGATGGCTTCCCTGGGGAATTCTACCAGACATTTAAAACAGAATTAATACCCATTCTTCTCAAGCTATTCCAAAAAATAGAAATCAAAGGACAACTTCGGGAACGTTCTACGAAGCCAGCATCAATTTGATTCCCAAGCCAGACAAAGACCCAGCAAAAAAAGAGAGCTACAGGCTAATACCCTTGGNAAGCAATCTACACATTCATTGCAATCCCAATCAAAATTGCACCAGCATTCTTCTCAAAACTAGAACAAACTATCCTTAAATATGTGTGGAACCACAAAAGACCCTGAATAGCCAAAGTAATATTGAAGAAGAAAACCCAAACAGGAGGCATCACAATCCAAGATGTTAGCCTCTGCTACAAAGCTGTAATCATCAAGACATTATGGTAAAGCTTCTGCATGGCAAAGGAAACAATAAAAAAAACTAAGAGGCAACTGATGGAATGGGAAAAGATAGTTGCAAATGACATATCAGATAAAGGGCTAATATCCAAAATCTTTAAGGAACTCACCAAACTCCACACTTGAAAAACAAATAATCCAGTGAAGAAATGGGCAGAATATATGAACAGCACTTCTCCAAAGAGGACATCCAGATGGCCAACAGACACATGAAACGATGCTCAGCATCCCTCCTCATCAGGGACACCACCTCACACCTGTCAGAGTGTCTAAAATGAACAAATCAGGACACTCGAGATGCTGACGAGGATGTGGAGAAACGGGCACCCTCCTACACTGTTGGTGGGAATGTAGACTGGTGCAGCACTTCTGGAAAACGGTGTGAAGGTTCCTCAAAAAATTAATAGAACTCCCCTATGACCTAGCAATAGTACTTCTAGGAATTTACCCAAGGGATACAGGGGTGCTGATGCATAGGGGCACATGGACCCCAATGTTCATAGCAGCACTCTCAACAATAGCCAAAACGTGGAAAGAGCCTATGTGTCCAGCACCTGATGAATGGATCAAAAAGATGTGGTTTATGTATACAATGGAATACTGCATGGCAATGAGAAACAATGAAATCTGGCCATGTGTAGCAACATGGATGGAACTAGAGGGTTTTATGCTGAGCAAAGTAAGTCAGGCAGAGAACGACAGATACCGTATGTTTGCACATATAGGTGGATCAGGAGGAACTTAACAGAGGACCGTGGGGGAGAAGAAGGGGAAAAATAGTTGGGGAGAGGGAGGGAGGCAAACCATGAGAGACTCTTGAATGCTGAGAACACACTGAGGGCTGATGGGAGTGGGGGAGAGGGGAAGGGGGGTGATGGGCATGGAGAAGGGCACTTGTTGGGATGAGCACTGGGTGTTCTATGGAAACCAACTTGACAATACATTATTTAAGAAAAAAATATTAAAAAAACAAAAAACAAATGTAAAGTATGAACATACAAAAATAATAATAATGATGACAGATTATCTGGGATACCGTTGAAGCAATGATCGGAGGAATTAAATAATTAGGTCTATAAAAATGAAAGCAAAGGATTTGTAATTTCCTGTTTGCATATTAAGAGTTTGAAAGTCGCTTCTCTGTCCCCACAACAAGCAAAACGCTGCACCGACTGAAAAATCAACATCTCTTCTTGGATCTGTAAGACAGCGGAGGGCACAGGAAAAACAGTTGCCCCCAAGGTTGGAGACCCAGGCGTGTGAACACAAGGGGGCACGGCTTCCACTCAGGACATCAGACTGCTGAGTGGAAGCATCTGTAGAAACCAGGGCCTCGCAGGAACGCTTGACCTGTGGTTGGTNGGGGGGGGGGGGGAGGACATTTCTGAGACTACACACTCCAGGAGGACCCAGTCCTCAGAGGGGAGGAGAGGCACATTGTCGTGAGATTTACCTCCATGAGCTGGAACACATTTGCACAGTAAATATGAGAGGAACATTCCCTGAAGCTTCCAGCAGGGGGATGGAAAAGAAACCTTTAAAAAAATTTTTTTAAACATTTATTCATTTTGAGAGACAGAGCATGAGTGGGGGAGGGGCAGAGAGAGAGAGAGGGAGACAGAATCTGAAGCAGGCTCCAGGCTCTGAGCTATCAGCACAGAGCCCGATGCAGGGCTTGAACCCATGATGGCCTGAGCGAAAGTTGGGTTTTTAACCGATTGAGCCAACTACACACCCGGAAAGGAGATCATCTTCAAATGCTGAGGAGCATTCTCTTCTTGTTAGCAAGGCCTGCCCTCAGGGGAAACTAGTTACCCGAAGCCTAACGTGCTGGAGCATATCAGAGCCTAACAGCCCTGGGAGAAGGGAAAAAACCCAACTCAGGCCTGCTCTGCCCATCTTGTGTCATAAAAATGTAGAGCGCCAGGTGGGGGAAGGAACTGAGAAATATTTGGGAGGAAACTGAGCCCTGAAGGCAGCCTGGGCGAAATGTGGCTATTTGTGTAGAGGGGTCTGAGGTGCCGGGCTGGTAGCAGGAGGTCGTGCCCGGGTGCAAGAAAATTTTAAATGAGTCTCTGCACTTTAGCTTGCGGTGAGACGCTGGGGAGGGGGACAGAGATGCATGTGGAATATCATTTTCCTCCATTGCAGTTGTCGCGCCGTTCAAAAGTCTGCAGAGGTTTGTAATTGAAAGTGTGTAATACGAGTAATAATAATAATGGTCGAGTTAACCTTTATTAAGCCCTACTGTATACTAAACATTTTGCTAAGTAAGAAATGCTAGGCTCAGCACCTCAAGTGTTCTCTTCTGCTGCGCGTTTCCTTCTCTCAAAATTCACGAGGGCTCTGTGCTGTCACAGGAGCCCGAGCAGAGAGGACTCAGGGGGCTGTGATCGCCCTCCCAGTCAGTGATAAGTGGGGGGCACACTGTGGCCCACCTCCCATCTGTGTCCGGAGCCCAAAGAGAAGCAGAGAGCTCAGGAGGTATGACTGTACATGCCCTTTTCATTAGCATTCAGTTTTGGTCTGTTGCTTATGATGAGATAGGACAAGCATTTTCAGGGTGCTCCATTAAATTTCTTCCTAACGCCCGAATCTCTTTATGATAGTGGGAAGATAAGATGCCTTGTCCTCCATGTCCTTTGATTATTCACTCTAACCTGGTTCTCGAGTCTCCAGTCACCCATTCTGAAGCCTTCTTTTCCTAATCTTTGTAGATTATTTCTCCATTTTTTGAAGACCGGGCAGTTGGCTCTTAAATGTTTCCTGCGGTCCTTTCATTTCACTGAATTTTAAATATTTCAGCCAATTTGAAGAGTTCATCATGATGAATAAGATTAAGCTTGGAGCTTAACCTTTTGAAACTGGGTGACGCGTTAACTCGGCTGGAACGCTGGTTAATTTAACAGCAGGAGTTGAATTAACTTGTCACAGCTCTGCCATTGTTAAATTTCCAGCTCCCGATCCTCCCTGTCTCAGGCAGCTTGGTTGTCCTGGGACCAAGGGACGAGCCGGGGTGAAGAATAGGGTGGAAACGGGAAAAGAAAGGTGGCATGCATTGTTGGGATGGTAGCGGGAGGACCGGAAATGGCCGGGTGAGAAATCCATTTCAGTTGGGGAAGACCAGGAGAAAACAGGCGAGAGGGGCGCTTGAAAAATACAAGGCAGTGCGTGGGAGGCATGGGAGGGTGTTCAGTGAGGACCGGAGAGGGGGTGAGGTATGACAGAGAGGAGTATGTTAAGAGGAGGCAATGGGTGATACGATTTGAATTTCTTGGAAGTGCATTATGTTCGACACATTAGAAGCTCTTAATAGTGAGAGTATGGCAAAAATAAAATGATCTGGTTAAAAATACCTCTTGTGTTAGGCAAGAATAAATATATTTAATTGTAGAATCCTTAAAGAGATGATCTCACCAAAGAGAGATGCTCTTTTAAAAAAAAAATTTTTTTAATGTTCATTTTTGAGAGAGAGACAGAGTATGAGCAGCGGAGGACAGAGAAAGGGAGACACAGAATCTGAAGCGGGCTCCAGGCTCGGGGCGGTCAGCAGAATGCCCGAACCCGACCCAGGGCTCGAACTCATGAATGGCGAGATCATGACCTGAGCCAAAGTCGGACGTTTAACTGACTGAGCCACTCAGGAGCCCCGAAAGAGATGTTCTTCTAAATTGGACTCCGCAGACATATGCATTTGTCATATTTGTAGATCGTTGTCAATCGTTTTGGCTTGGTGCAGTTTAGTCGGGACCAGGGGAAGAGAGTATAGGGGCGGGGCGGGAAAGTAATCTAGGGGACAGGGAGACAAAGGAGGGGTATGGGGAAATGCTTGGGGGGGGGTCTTTCCCCAGGGAGGAGTGGAGACTGGGGACAGAAGGTAAAGCAGTGGCCTTTTGCACAGCTCTCTGTCCCCCAAACACACAGGCATTGCTGGGCTAGAATGCTCTGCATGTATGGCTCGCTTACCCCACGATTAACCCTCACATCTGCATTATCTCACGTTTGTGATTCCTTCTCAGCCAGGAAGCTTTGTGCCATCGAGGAAGCGGCTCGGCCTTCTGGGCAGAAGCCTAACGCCACCTGAAACACAGACAAAATAAGCAGTCTGCTTCGAAGCCCCAGCCGCTTTGAGGCCCATCAACAGAGATCACCTGGAGCCCGTCTTCCTTCCAATTGTTTTGGGAGTGCTTTAACTTAACACCGAAGGGACATTTTCTTTTCTATTTGTATGATTCTGTTCAGGGCTGATGTTATTCTGTGGGTGCTCTAACAGGTTTTCAATTTCCAAGGTAGTTGCCTGAAAAGACTGTTGGCTGTTCAGGAGCCTAACCAGCGCTCAGTAGCTGGATCTGAGGCGGATTACTAAGGATTCCAAGGCCTTTTGCTTCTGTCCAAAATTACTTTAAAGTCTAGCTAACAGATGGCTGGACTGTGTCTGATGGATCAAGAGAGTGAGGCAAGTGGAGGAAAGGTGAAAGGGACAAGTAGGAGATAGAGGACAAAAGGAAGGTAAAAAAAAAAAAAGTGTGATAAGAGAGGAAAAGAGTGAAGAATTCTTGTTTTGTTCAGTACAGAAACTGAACTCTCAAGGCATTTTAAATTCACCAATCGATGTTAAAAGGTGTGAAGAAAGGTTTGAATCCAGGTGGCTAGAAAGCAATGCACTAAAAAGTAAACATAATTGAAGAGATGTGGTGAATTAGTGGGGAAGCTGGAACTCTCCCTGGGTATCCCAGCAGTTTGCTGAGTGCATGCTTATGTTGGTGCAGAGAGCCCAAGCGGGGTACCGTTGCTGGTGAAGGTTGGGCAGAATTTGGGGACATAAATGTGCATAGTAGCTTATACTATGATAGTGGTAATTACATGTTTCCTTTTTCTATGGAGGTAAAATTTAAAAAAAATCTTTTTTCATCATCCAACAGAAGTCTCGTAATAAAAATAACATCTAGTACGAGGTGAATTTGTCTTTTTCTCCAGGATAAGAATTTAGTTTTTCAAGTTCTTTTTTTTTAATTAAAAAAATTTATTTATTTTTGAGAGACAGAGAGCGAGCAGGGGAGGGCAGAGAGAGAGGGAGGCACAGAATCTGAAGCAGGCTTCAGGCTCCGAACTGTCAGCCCAGAGCCTGACGTGGGGCTCGAACCCACGAACCGTGAGATCATTACCTGAGCAGAAGTTGGTCGTTTAAGCAACTGAACCACCCAGGCACCCCTAATTTTCCAAGTTCTAAGGGATCCTTAAGTTATGTGACATCTAGATAATGGAATCCAGAGGGAGCACCATATAAAAACAATAATGCCATCCTTGAATGTAATGCTTCTTAATATAACTCGGCACATCTGAGTTTGATTGAGCTTAGCATATCTGTTAGACAGCGACAGTGAAGCAAGAAAACTTCAAATAAAAACGAATGGCCTAACAATTTCTATCGTCTCAAATGATTTCCAAACAATGTTTCATGGAATATTAAATGGAATGACACTTCATGGAAACGTATGTCAAGACTTCATTACTGTCTATCTCCAGGATGTGGTAAAGATCTTCCCTGATGTATTGACCACAGAATCGTTTTTCTTCACAGAATACCAATCGTTACATGTTACATGTTAGAACAGAACTGTTCTTCCTACTAATATTACAGTCATTCTTTCATGGAGTCTTCATGAACACGTTCAGAAATGCGAGCTGTGGCCTCTTCAGAGATGGGTGAGTATCCGACATTCCCAGTGCCCCCAGCATGATTTATTGTTATAGGTTTGTCATAAGGAATAGTTAGCTATTCATGTCATGCGAGCTTGGATAGTGCCTTTAGTGTGTAGTGACTTCTGTGTGTGGTGGACAGTGTCCCAGTAACTCCATGTGTTCAAGTAAGAGAGGGGCCACGGAGTCGCTGCCAGGAAAACCAACGCTCAAGATTTCAAGGTTTCGGTGTGCCAGGAACGCACATTCTGTAGCCCCAGACAGGGAGAGATGTGGATTGCGCTGCTGTGTGTGAGCAGGACATCTGTACTCCTAGTCAATGGCCATCCAGGCACCTCAGTGCTTCTTTATGGGCTTGTAATTTCTATTATGACTTTAGACTGTCATCTTTCAGCGTATTTTCATTTATTGTTTTTAGCCACAATCAGGGCAGTAATAGGAGAGCAATTCTAGGGAGTGAACGCGCAGATAAAATATGTAGACCCTGGCGATCGTGAGGTCTACTTAGCCACACCTCATATTTCAGTTCACAGAAATGCGTGTGGGGGCTGACATAAGTACTCCCTGTTGTGTTATTGCTTCAGGCTCAGTAGCCCTTTGAGAAGACCGGAGAATAAAGGACTGCAGAGAGCGGTGGTGTCGAAATGGCAGTGCTAGAGAGGGTGCCTACAAGCACCCGAGAGAGTTTTATGTTTTTTAACAAATGTTTTCTTGATGTTACCCTCAAATCCCACCTGTGTTTCCTTCTCTCACCATCCACATCAGTCACCTCTTTGCTCTTCAGGCTTCCTTTTGAGGCATCAATGAACCTAAAGGAAACCAGCATGGTGGGAATTTCGCGACAACTTGCAGCATTATCGCTTTCTTGGCAGCAATGTGACTAAATGGCATTCAGACTCTCACTGCAGGGCCACAGCTGATCAATAATTTCCAGGAGCCCCTTCTGACTGTGTCAGAAGCAAAACCAAGGAATGTGACTAGGCCAGTTAGAAATAGCACCCTGACAGGAAAATTCCAGGGCAGTCAAAAGATAAATTGTAACATTTGGTTATATTACCATGTGTTAAGGCTCTTTCTTGACAGGAGACATTTGGTTCCCATTTTAAGGCTGCAGAGGGCTTTAACTAAGCATAGAGATATGAGTGTCACAAAGGAGTGTTTCAAACAGCTACATTAAGAAATTGAGGTTGTCAAATCTCCCCTTGTGATTTTAAGGTTGAGAAACGATCATCCAGGTATATACTAAAAGGTTCCATTAGAAAACTATTTTAAATGCTCTTACACTGGTAGAGCCTCCCCTAATGAAATGGAAATAATGTTATGATTTCTAAACTATTTTTTGCTCACTTTTCTATGAGGGAAGTCTCTCATCTGGCAATAGTACAGCTATATTTTTCTCAGCTTATTATTTTTCCTTCGTAGTACTTGTAGATATAGTTATGCAGAAAGTTGCTGCATGATTAACTAGGAATTCCAACTTTAAAAAAAATATTAAATAATACAGTCCTGTCCAGAATAGTGCTTGGCATATAAGAAAACTTGATAGGTGTTTTTGACTGATGAAGAAAACAAAAAATTCACTTCTTTTCCTTTGTATTATGCATGTAGACAGTAGCAGACACAGACTATTATGAACATCATTGCCATCAATACCATTTATTGATGGCTGCATGTAGAATACAATATGGCTGGGGATACGAAAAAGGAAACTCAATTCTTGGACTCCTTAACCTCTCTCATAAATTAACGAAACTGAAGGTCAGATGCCTTGAGTAGTCCTACAGATCATTAATGGTTGATGTAGTATTTGGAAGGAGATCTCCCAGACCCTAGAGTCTTCGCTCGTTATTTAACACACAGGACCATGTCTTGGTCAGTGATGGAAAGCTGGTGCCAACAGGGTATTTATGCTGCTTTCAGCCTCAGTTATCTCATCTGTAAAATGGGAATAATGTTACATTTATTACATACATTTCAAAACTGTTGTAAGGAAAAGGGATAATTGATATACAGAAATTAATAAAGGCTCTTAGTTAATGCACTAAAGATAGTTAATGGTTTTCAACATCATCATCATCATCCTTCTCCTCCTCAACCAAATTGCAAAATGCCTTGTAGAGTTAGGTGGGATAATATTCCTTCTTAAATGGTTGAGTTTAATATTGACCAGCACTTTGAAAGGGCCAGGCATGATGGAGAAGAGAAAGAAACTATTTGAGTTTAGAGGGAATATTTGTGCCGTAACTTGGAGCCAATAATATTTTAATTTAATTTTGTGGAGAATCTTTTTTTTTCCTTTAATTTTTGTTTGTTTTGAGAGAGAGAGAAAGAGATAGAAAGCGTGCACACAAGCAGAGAAGAGGTAGAGCGTGGGAGAGAGAGAATCCCAAGCAGGCTCTGCGTAGTCAGCACAGAGCTTGATGTGGGGCTCACACTCATGGACCACGAAATCATGACCTGAGCTGAAATCAAGAGTAAACCACTTAATGAACTGAGCCACCCAGGTGCCCCATCTTCAAGGTTTTATTTAAATTCCAGTTTGTTAACATACAGCATAATATGAGTTTCAGTTGTAGAATTTAGTGATTCATCACTTACCTACACCACCCAGTGAGCAGGATGGATAGACTTGAGAGGGGGAGTGACGTATGTGTGACCAGATGATGGTGGTGATGGCAATTATGTATTTATTTATCTATTCCAGAAAACATTTAATGACTGCTGCTTTATGCCAATCAAAATGCCAGATACTGGGTTTATAAGATATATAAACAATGATTTCTGCATTCAAGAACCTCACAGCTTAATGGGGCATCAAATAATGAATCACTACTCTTCGGCATGGGAAGTGTTATAAAATAGAGGTGTGTCCAAGGTGCAGTGGTGGCAATGGGCAAGAAGAAGCTAACATTCATGAGAAGACTGTAAAAGTCTTTTCTAAAAGATACTGCTTAAAACTACACTTTCTTCTGGAACTGCAGTTTGAATTTCAGAGGATGTACAGCTCAAAAGCTTACCAGGGTAGTGAACTGACACAATCAAAATCCTTGACACACACACACACACACACACACACACACACACACCCTTTACCTATAGGATAGAGAGTGGGGAAGCAGAAATATCTGAAAAATGATGTTTCATATTATACAGGTAAAGGATAGGGTCTGACCACAGATGGATTTGGAAGAATTAATGGATGATGGACTCTGTGTCAAAGGTAAAAGGAGAGACGTGGAAAATATGAGATTATATTTACAGGCTTGAATGTTGTCAGAGATAATCGTGCTTTTGATATATACACAGAAAGATGAAGAGCCATACAGAATGTCAGCTTGAGTGGGAGTTAATTATCCCAGCATGGAGAGAATTTCAAGAAGGTGTCAACCAATGGAACTGACTGGGAAAATTGAATAGCATATAAGCATTTTCTGAATTAGATGTATTTCATTTTCTACAGTGCCCACAAACCACAAAGATACAATGGATAAATCTCCTTTTTGGGCTTGTCAAGAACAGGGAAATAAAAATAAAAGAGTTTTATACAACACCCCTGTATTAAAAAAATCCAAACACTTATTTCAGAGTCCTTAGTGATTTGGGGATTATGTTCTGTCCTATTCTCCTGAATAGTATCAGAAAGTGAGCTGACTCTTTTTGTAGGTAAAATCTTCAAAATAACACACATCTTTGTCTCTTTAAGTAAGAATATTTGAAAATAGGATAGTTGTTTAAATTGTATAGAAAATAATTTCTCTTCAGTCTGTCACCACAGTCATGGTTATTGTCATTATAGTCCTGACAGTATAGATTTCATAGCTGTGCTCTGATATGTGCTTCTCTGCTATAGTGTATTCTGACTTTTGAATAAAGAAAAGCATGTCACATTTGCTTTTCTGTGTTGTGCAAATTTTCTGGTTTTCCTAGGTGTTACACATCATAACTATTAATATATCTTTTTATAATCCCCTGTTACTTGGAAGGAAAAAAAAAAACTTTCCTGAAATAACAAGAAGTGAAAACCCAGGTGAGTAAACAAAGATCTGAAAATCTATATTTATTTTTTTCAGTGAAGGAACATGGTATGCACAATAGATTTTTAACTTTCATATAATGGAGCTTCAGTCTTGCCAGTCCTGCCTTAATGACAGAGATCAAAATTTAAAATTGTTGAGATCAAAAGTGTATTCCCAGGAAAATATAGGAAACTGGGAAGACATATGCCAAGTGGACAGTATTTGATGGGAATGGATGAGTAACAGAAATCAGTGTGACAGAGAGAATCCTGGGAAATTCACAGTTTTGATTTGTACATTGAGATGCTTCCAAATTCCATGAGGATAAGTAGGGATAGTATAGTTTACTGATTAAGAACATGGACTTATCATCAGATAGAACTAGATTCAAATCCTGTTTTGCAACTAATTATGGGATTTGTGCAGTGATTTATCTTCACTGACTCTCAGCTCCTTCATCTAGGATGGTGAGAGGTGAAGTAAGGGTAAATAGATTATGTTTGCAGAGGGCTCCGCGTGGCGCCTGACATAATGCTTGAGCAAGAATGGTACTAGCATTAAAATTTTACATTTCTTTCTCCAGAGCTAACTTTGAGAGTTCGAACCAAAAGAAACATCTCAGGTGTTCATGGGCAGGGCATTTATTGCTCCTCAGCTCTCCTCATGTACATCACAAGAGAAGTAGAGACACCCCAGTATTTCCTATGGCAAACACACATCAGTGTTCTGCCCTCTCCCTTCTAGACTCCAGATGACTATCTCTTTATAATCTGGTCCTGATGACTCAGATACCCAATACTGCTCCTTGAAGGCAGAGCTGCTTAAATGATTGAATTCTGTCCTGGGGCTTTTTGATGGCTGTTGGGCCCTCTGGCCTGAGCCTCTGCCCAGTTGCTCTTACGTGGGGGCACTTTGCTCTATTAGCCTTCAGTTTTGTTTTGTATCCCCCCTCCTCCAAACCCCCGCCCTTCTATCTTGGCTCCTTGGGAAATGGAAAGCAAGAGTGAATTTAGAACTCTAACCACTGATAGGAGGCTTGTGATAGTTCTTCCCCATGAGTGGACTGAAGACGCCTATCAGGGTTTTTGATTTGTTTTGTTTTGTTTTATCTCCAAGGTGCTCATTTGGGGGATGCAGTAGAAGCTTCTTAGACTTAGGGCATTTGTTAAACAAACAAATTTCTTGTCCCACCTAATTCCAACCAAGCAGGAGAATCCCTCTTTCTCAGCACAAGCTTCAGATGCCAACATTACCTGAGACCACTTGGTCATGGCCAAATAGTACTAAGCAACTTGTGTTGGAACAATGGACATTAGTGGCACTCTTCTTAGTGCTATTGAGAGACTTGCATCTGGTGACTTAGTCTCTCTCTATTTGAACTAGACAAGGATCACATGTGCTAGTGTAATACAGGATCACCTTAGGGCTCTCTCCACTTTGGATCCTGTGGATTCAGAGTACTTGAAACCTGGAACATATTTCTTGCAGAGAAACTCCAAAGAAGTAGCAGGTTGCCAAGACCTGATCTGAAAGGAACCAAATTTTCAGAAACTTGGAACAAGCTTCTAAGAACTGGTTTTTTTCGGAATATTCATGGTCAATTCAGAGTCTACAAGTGATTTACACTGAAGAGCAGAAAATAGCAGTCTCTTCTGTTTGGAATTTGTCATTTTGTCACTTGTATTATTTGTAGTACTAAAGAAAGCCAAACTCAAAAAATGTTACCATAATGACAAAATGAATTAATGTTTGTCTTAGAACTAGTGAGCCATTTAACGCCTTCTAAGATCTGGCTCGTTAAGAAAGAAAAAATACTTCCTGTTTTGTAACAGTTTTCTAGATTTTACATTTCTTCTCTCCTTTAAGGAAAAGAAAATGTAATACTGATATGGCAGTCATTTGAAATTAATTTCAAAAGCCTGCTCAGTTTACTACTTAAGATCAAAGTCTGCATTTTTCTGACACTTTTTGATGCTAATTACCATTTTAGCTTAATCGACTTCCATCTGGGAAAGGATATATATGTATATGTATGTATATGGATATATACAAATATATATGTATATTATACATACATACATATGTATACATATATAATACACATACACACATGCACACATAACCATGCAATGTTGTATACACATACATATGTGTATGTGCATATGCATATACACACATACACACATGTATACATGTATGTTCATAATATGCTAAAATAAAAGGAGCAAAATAACTGGGTTTTAAAATTCAGAATTGACTCATTAGTACATATTAGAGGTTTTTTGCAAAATAAGACATTAAAATAAATAAATTAAAATAAAATAAAATAAAATAAAACTAAAAAACACTGCTGAAACCAAGCTGGAAGGTGAGGAAAAGATTTTGTGTATGAAAAGATTTTATTCTAGGCACTACGCAACTCTGTAAGACCGTTTGAAATGTAGGAACAGAAGCCCAAGCCACTTTCGCAGCTTTCTCCGGCTCTCTTTTTCTTCATATTTTATAAAACTGCAGTTTTATTGCTAGATAATATGGTAAAAAAGATTCATTGTAAGGGTTACCTAACAACGTTGGTGGTGTTGATGAATAGTTGCAATTAATACATTCCCTTAATTAGTCTGATACCCAGAAGATGCACCTGGCAGGTCATTTTAATACTACAATTGATTTATAGCTGCTAAAAATGATTTTACCGGCTATCTTCAGAGAGTACAATTAGAGTGGATTTCATTTTTTTATGCATTTTCACTGAGGAATAAACATAAAAGGTCTATGTAATTCAGAACAAAGCAGCTATAATGTACTAATGGTTTATGGATTTTATTAATATTCAGCTAACATTAGAGGCAATTTTAGGAGAGAGCAACCTATTTTCTTTATGAAGTATTCAGTTTTTTAGTATCTGAGTGCTTTGTTTAAAAAATAAACCTTGATATTTTCTGATGAGTTGCTTCTATTTCTTAAAGAAAAAGTATTATATGTTATAACATGAAAAAATAAAATAAAAATTTTAAGTGCTATTTATTAATTGCCTGCAGATGCATTTCTATACTGTATATTTACTTTTTAAATACTTGTAAGTTTAAAAATAAGTCATTAGGCATTCATGTGAATTAAATAGAGCTTCCATTAATATAATTGTTGAGCTAATGGATGAACTCTATTAGTAGCAGAGGGAGTCAACACTTCGTGGTTGAACAGGTAACAGAATATTTTAAGAACCTGATTACATCTCTGGCTTTTAATTCCCTGTTTATCTGGGATATTAATTTTGCTAATCGGGAATCTTTGTCCTTCTCTCTCGTCATCCATAACAGGGGACCACTTGCCTTGTTTAGTTTAAGGTAGTAGGACAATGAGAAATCAGTTCCACAGATAAAGCCAATAGTCCTATGAAAAGCATTAATATTTAAATACACTGTTCCTATGACTAAAAGGAATTCCACCTGAAAAATGTCTTTATCAAAGGCTCAGTGAACCTCTGCTGGCTCAAGGAAAATTTATGGTTAAAAATCCAAAATTTACTAAAAATCTGTCCTATGACTATTTCGCGAGGGCCTACCACAGGCGCCATACGAAGTTTAGAAGAGCTGTGGCTTCGAGAGGGAAACAACAAAAAGTGTCTGCCCGCACATTACTGCAGTCTTGTGAGGAAGGGTGGGAGGATCCATCCACTGATCCACAAAGGCCAAGTGTACACAGTCATTTACGAACTGTCGGATCCCATGAAGGAGGAGCCGAGGAGCCTGTGAAGGGGGAATCCCAAGGAGGCCCACTGCTGCCGCTTTCCCGTGTTACACGTTCTAATCTCGACAGTGACAGCCTGGTCCAGACCACAGAGAAAAGCATCAGAGCACCCACGGTGCCCCATAATGACATCTCTCCTCCATCAACAGTGAAAACTTTTCTCACCCCCATCAGTAGGTGAATTGGCTTTGCTTGGTTGGTTTTGTTTTTAGGAGTTGACAATATGTTGCAAAGTCATTTGGTCTCCTGTCCAAATTTCCTTCTACTAATGCTACACATTACAAGGACAGCCGGCTAGGGTTCCCAGGAGAGTTCAGGATTAGATATTCGAATTCTTTGGAAGCTGATCATCCACGTAGAGTACAATTTCTCAAATCTAACATAGCTATTTTTAAAATAAAACTTTCCCAACCCACAACCATTCTGGATAACCGAGGATTATGCAAACTCAGTACTAATTGGTCTGCAATCATTAAGGCAACAAGATCTCCAAAGGCACTTTAAAGCCTCTGATTCTGTACCTTTCCTAGAAAACTACAAGTTAAAATCAAGACCTGTGCTTGTGCACCAACCAGTGCAGCTATGCATAAAGGTCCCGTGACTCCCTGGAGCATGTCCTAATGCCAGTAGGAAATTAAATGATGACTTCCACCAGGATTAGAGGGCCACAGGATTTGGAAGTTTCCAGGCATTGGAAGCAAAGATATTTTCTCTGCGAACATTCTGGCATGGTTGACAGAGGGTTAAAGTATGATGCCTGTTGGCTACCGGTGCCTGCTAACCCCTTTCCCACCACTTCTGTGGCTATACTGAAGGAGTCAGTTAGCATTTCCTAAATTACAGGATTGGGACTTCAAGAGGTCATTTTGCCCATCCCCCTGCTTCTGGGCAGGACAGTACTTAATTATCGTGGCTCACAGAGCTCTCTCTGAAACCAATTGATGCATAGATGCAATCATTTGCCTCAGGGGAACACGATGCTATGCAGATAGATTGTTTTTGTTTATTTCTGGTTTTGGCGAATGAACATTTAAAAGTGAAATTCTCTCCCACTTGATTTTGTTTGCAATGTGGTCTAAATTATATTCTGCTCTGGTTCTCATGCTGCAGGAGGTTTTTAATGCCGAACAGGATCACTGACAGCCATCTGTGCCTGGCCCCAGGCATGGACTCTCCTAGGATATGTCTACACTCACCTGTCGGCACCACAGGTTGAGACTGCTAATATCATTTGAACACTTTGCATTGAAAGAAATAGGAATAAAAAGGTAGTTTTGTGTCCTGTGGGAGAGTCATTATTCTTACAACTTGCTGGGCAGCTCCTCCTTGCCAACTTCTTCACTGCTGGCTGTTGAAGCAACTCATGTGACATTACATGTTTTCCCTCTTTCCTTTCAAGAACATGTTTTTTAAGGTAATCTAAAACCAGCTTCTGATTTAAATGCTTACGATTAGTTGTCCCTGATGCTTTTTCTCCTAATTTCCCACTAACATGCTTACGAAGGAAGACAAGAAATAATGAGAATCAAGACATAAAATCAATCTGTGGCTTGTAAATGATTTTAAAAGGAGAAACAAACCAGTCAGAATGACTTAAAAGAAGGTAGGCAGATTCCTCTTTCAAAGTGCTCCCTGACTCCGTCAGGAGCTCAGGTTTGCATCCAGCCTTCCCAGAGTAGGGGGCGTCTCACCTGTGTGTCTATGGGTTGTGAGAACCCCCCGGAGAGAGACCAGCATCCTCTCCATCCCCTGGGAACTCATGAGAAATGAGAGATCCCGGGTTGTGTCCAGACCTACTCAGTCAAAATCTGCACTTGAACAAGGTCTGGAGGGGATTTGCGCACTCGTCAAAGTTTTGGAAGCAATGCTTAAAACTTTGAGACCATCTCCCCATATGCATCGTGAAGAAGTAAACATAGATGTCGAGGATGACAATTTTGATTAAACTTGATGATATTCTGTTTCAGCTTATGCTAACAATTTTTTTAAGTTAGGAGACCAAGTGAAAAATGTCTTTTTTCTCTTTATCCACAGCCGGGTTGCACAGAACAATAAAATGGCCTTTTTTACTGTTTTAAATTTCCAGGGTACTCAGGTAATTAATTTCTGCGTATTTAAACTTATAGTAAATGACCTGGGACATGATGTTTGCTTTAATTTGGCAGGGCCTATCCAGTGGCAGGGATCATTCACAACCTACCTTAACTTCCTTTGCAGGTAAGATCTCCAAAATGGCTGTGTTAAGTACACTTAAAGATCAGAATGTACAAATCATTTCAACTATTTAAAAACACACAGGAGACATTATAGTAAGAAAATGCGCCACTTGCTAATGATTTTTACAAGAATTCCGGATAAGTTCTTTTCCTTCACTTCTTTTTGTGTATCTCAATATTGTTATAATACACGGGTACTATTTTTATAGTCAGAAAATAATACTACTTAAAACTCAATTCATGCAGGTTTGTGCAGGGAGTAAGATGAAGCTATGTAAAACTGCAGAACGTCTGAAAGTACACCAAAATATTTTTTATCCTTTTCTGTATTTTTAGCTTTCTATGTAAAATAATGCTTTTCCTCTGTAGCAGTTGCCACCTGAGTTTCAATAAATGTCTAATAAGTAAATTTTAAATGTAAATTAGTAAATTAGTATTAACTGTGAGGTATTTGCATTATGAATTTTAAGATTGTATCATCCATAAAAATGGAATTATAGTGGTAAATTTGTTCTGTTTTGTTTTTTGAGAGAGACAGAGACAGAGAGACATACCACAAGCAGGGGAGGGGCAGATAGAGAGGAAGACAGAATCTGAAGCAGGCTTCAGGCTCTGAGCTGTCAACACACAGTTCAACATGGGGCTCGAACCCATGAACCATGAGATCGCGACCTGAGTTGAAGTTAGACATTCAACTAACTGAGCCACTCAGGTACCCCAGTATAGTGATTAATTTGTATATGCACAATCAAGTCTGATTACTAATAGAAAATACAGTATTCAGCTCCTTTTTCATATTCTTTTTATGGCATTTTGTAAATGAATAGTTTAACTAAACTTTCCCCAAACTTAGAAACATACTGTTTGTCATGTAGTTCCTTAAAAAGGAATTTACATTTATTTAAAAAAATTTTTAAGGTTTATTTCTTTTTGAGAGAGAGAGAGAGCACAAGCAAGGGAGGAACAGAGAGAGAGAGGGGGAAACAGAATCCGAAGCAGGCTTCAGGCTCTGAGGTGTCAACACAGAGCCCAACTTGGGGCTCAAACTCACAAACTGTAAGATCACGGTCTGAGACAAAGTCGGAAGCTTAACTGACTGAGCCACTCAGGCTTCCCAAAAGTAATTTACATTTAAATTCATTAGCATTTCCAATTAAATTAATTAATTACATTAAATTAATTAGCATTTAAATATATCTTTAGCATATAAGTAGTAACATTGATAGGATAATTTAATTTTATCTGGAAGTTTCCAACCACTGGATTCAGAGATTTTAAATATTTTAGCTCTAGAATCCTTTTTTTCCACCCCAGGGTATTCTTAGTGGGAGCATGAAAATTAAGTACAAACAAGAAGTTCTGGTTGTTTGGCTGGGGGGAGGGAGTTCAGGTTCCTGTCTGACTCTTAATCAGGAACGTAGAGGCCTGGATTTGGAAAACACAGTCTGGAAAACCATGGAATCACAAAGCATTTGGATCACTGGGGTAAAGTGGAATTTTTTCCCCTCAGGCAGGGCACGACAGGGTCCTCTAAAATATCATGCTTATTTAGCATATTTATATCCATCATCTTTTGTGATTTCTGCAGCCATGAGAGTCATTTTCTCATATTACTTATGAAGAAGAGAGTTAGAGACATCAATTGAGGCTTAAAACCAGGCTTTTATCCCAAGTGAAAAAATCCAAACCTCAAATATTTGCCATGAAAGGCGCTGCTATACACATTAACATAAGTAGTTGATAAATTAGAAGTTATTGTTAACTAGAGAGACAGAATAGTGTGTCGTCCAAGAGTTCAAGCTCTTGAGTCAGACTACCTGGGTTCAAATCCTGCCTCTACCATTCACTAGATCTATGACCTTAGGCAAGTTACTGAATTTCTGTGTCTTTGTTCCTTATCTGTAAAATGTGGTTGTCATAATGTCCACCTATAGGTAATTTTGGAGTTTAAATGAGTTAATATAAGAAACGGCCTAACAATAATGAGTGTTCAATAAATGTTAGCTATTGAGAGTACTTAGATTAAGCTGGAACAGCACTAAGCATTTTTTAAAAATATACTATTTATATCTAATTCATACCCCAAATCAGTGATGTATTTAAAAATTTTTAATTTTATAGAAAAAAAATAATACTTTCTTTTTAAATACTGTTGTGCCCGAATTGCGAGTCCCCAGAGACCACCAAGGAGCCTACACCGATGCAAGTACATAAGGGTCTTTATTACAAGCTTGAGAAGGGGCTCACCTGTCTACCGGCGCAGTGGCAGCAAGGTGAAGCCCCGAACAATAGCGAGCAGGGTTTTTATGGGGTAAGGGACAGGAGTGTTACAGTGCACACATTGTATGTATTACATCATCACATAAGCACCAATCATAATTGTACAGCACCCATAGTAACAGTTTTGACCATTCAGTGTCTGTGAGGCGTCCGTTACTTTTGGCGGGACCCAATCATGACCTTTGAGAATCCTTTGAAAATGACCAATTATGAAGTGAGCTCAAAGGGCCCACGTGGGGTTTAGACAAGCGGTGAGTGATTTTGTACACAGTGAGTTTGTACACAGTAACTACCCGCAGTTCCCAGCCCTGACTCAGACCACAGGAATGTTACACATTTCTTTTGATTGGCTGATCCGATAGCGGTCCGAGGGTGGCTTCAGCTGAAGCTTTTCCTGGAAATGGGGCTACCTGCAGCCCGAGGTTGCTCTTAATTGAGGACTTAATTTCAGGCTCTTCAATACCACAAAGTTTCATTGAATTATTTTCTCAAATTCATGCTGAGTAACAATAACTCTTAAATTTATTTAATATTATTCTGATCGTTTTAAAGTATATACTTTCATTTGTTTATATAATAGCCCCATTAGATATGGAGCAGGCAAATATTGTTCCCTATAACAAAAGTTATTATAAGCATGTTGTATAGAAAAATGTCAGAAGTAATATCCGTATTAATGCAGAACAAAATATGTGTGAATGTAAACTCCAGTGTGGAATTTGTTCTGTCTCCCTGGCAATGAATTCTATTTTGTTTTTGATGGTCCTTATAGATTTTCATATTTCAGTTACTTCTTTTTTGCTGATGCATAACATAAAATACCTAGTAATATTTAGAATAATCGTCTCCTATAATTGGCATTTCACAGCATATCAATGAAATTGATCATTATTTCCTTTTGATGGTGAAAGTATCAGAATATCCCTTACAGGGTTCACTTTTGCAAAGTGTTAATTTCCCATCACTTCTTTATTTAAACAAGGATGGAAGAAATAGAGTTCAGAAGGTAGTATGTATTCTTATGACCAGCAATTAGGAAATTGAAATAAAATTTTAAAAGCTTAATGGGGTTGGAAATGGCAAACTGTGCCCTACTAAATTATCAATTTGTCAACTTTGAAATAATTCAGTAGAACCATGAATCTCCTATGAGTGACTATTAGATGATCTATTATGAGATAAGTCAATGAACTGAGTCTAGTTTTAATTGACTAATCACAGACCTAAAAAAAAATCTTAGATATTATTTCCATCTTCTCTTAAAACTTACTACTACTTAGCAAAGTGGACCAAACTTTAATGGAGAAAACAACTGGTCTACTCTTGCACCAAAGAAGTTGTCCTTTTCGTTTGGGATTGAGGCATGTTTCCTTTATTGCAAAGGGCAGTTCATATTGAGGCTGTCATTTATATTGATGTTCTTTTTCAAAATGACACCTCCATGTAATTTTTTTCTGCAGAAAAATTGGACTTCAGTGTTCAGGGTCATTGGTAAGAGATCTTTCACTGATTCAAAATTCATTTAAAATTTTTAGGAAGAAGGAGAAAAAACAGAACAAAAACTCCCCAAGAGAGGTAATATGTACCTTACTTGGAAAAGCTGGTGCATTTTAAATGGACTCCCCAAATAGAAGACAAGTTTTTTTCCTTTGCCAATTTAATAACAACACACGGGAATTTCTTTCTCTAGAATTTTGTGAAAACTTACAATTATCATAGGACTGAGTGCAGTTTGTTTGCTACCCGCAAAAGCAGAGATGATTTTTATTGACCAATCTTTGATCCGAGAGATTAAAGAAAGTACTGCATGAGCAGTGAGAAGGATAACACCACGGGGGTCAATAGGCTTTACTGCTATTGGAAATGAAAGTGAATCATCCCATTGGGAGATGGGGTAATTTAGCATTCTTACTGGGAACTCAAGACTTTCTTTTTCTCTCTTTTTTTGGACAAAAAAAAAAAATTCAACTTATGAATAGGTTTTTCCATGACTTAATACCATGGCCACACATGAGGTCATTTGGGGGGCACTAGATTCACCAACATAATTCTGTACAATGCTTTTTAGCCCAAATGGCCTGGCTGTCACATTCTCACACCCTTGATTGAAATGTCCCTAGTAGACTTTTGGAATGCAGTCTGAAGGCTTAGTGACTCAATATTTTCACAGTGAATACATTTCCAATCTCATAGAAAGTTGCCACTAACTATTGCTGATGTTATATCTCTTTCAGTTTTCCTCTGAAATACTGTGAATAGAGCAAAATTCAAATTTAGCTGAGTTTTGAGAAAACAGGATATCATAAATCCACACTGCCATTATTTGCCGTTATAATTATGATTCTGTTCAAGTCAAGACTATCCAGCCTACCATCTTTGAATTGATAGTTGATAAAATAGTTACCTTTTACTTCTATTGTCATAAATAGAAGGATAATTTTTTTTCCCTTTCTTTTTCCTATAAGCCAGGGAATAAGGGTTGGAAGTATAACATCTGGTAGGATTGTGACGGGGGATAATACTGAAATAGCATTGTTTATAGAATATTCACCAGGACTCCTAAGGCCCAACAAAATGTTCACGTTATGCTTCTTCATTTCTCTGAAAGATTGCCAAAGACATTTCCATGAATTTTCCAATTGTAGCTCTCTTCTACTTTGCTAAAGACATATTTGAAGCTTGGGGCAATTTATTTTAAGCTTTTGACATTATTTTTAACAGAGTTCTTATTTGAAAATTTAAAATGCCCTTGTTCTTCTCTCTATAAAAGTCTTTGGATATAAGACAGGTCTCTCATATTGATTCTCAATAATGTACCACCTAGAGCTATTCAGTTCTGGTTTCACTGGTTTCTAAAGCTGATTTAGTAGTGGAATTACATGGAAAACTTAAAAGTTGTGATCAAAACTATGGTTTCCTCTCATCTTAAGTCAACAGTCCATGTTACTTTCCTTAGCAAGAGTATCCAACTCTGTTCTCTGCCTTGTGTCTCTCTTTTGTTGAATTATTTCATTCCAATTTAAAGTTGTGATTAATAATGAACATAACCGTCTACTCCTTGGGGGAACATGTATTAATATTTATTGCATACATTTAATACATTTAATAATTTAGTACATACAAAATAAGTTAATACATTAAATACATTAATATAGTTTTACATTTATTTACCTAGATTTCCCTGATATCATTCAGTAAATTTTGGCCATACCAAATGATGTCCAAGTGGCTAGAAATAGTGCAGTCTTCTTTTCAAAATATTTACTTTGGTTATCAGTGAGACTCTGTACAGTGACAAAGTCTTCGTTAAGTATACTTAATATATTAAATTTTGACCGATGTCATAAATAAAATTAATAGAAATTAATAAATGATTCAGGAGACTGAAACTCTTTTCTAAAGTAAGTGTTGATTTATTTTTGACCTGAGGCAAATCAACCAAGTTGAATCAGGTACATGTAACTTAGGAACAATTTTTTGTTTTGAAGACAGACCTGAGTCTCTGAGATTTTACTGAAACTCAAAAAAGATTTCTCATTATTAAACGGGGTAACTTTTTTAAAAAATGTTTATTTATATAATTTTGAAAGAGAGAGAGAGAGAGTACAGGCAGGGGAGGGGGAGAGAGAGAGGGAGAGAGAGAATCCCAAACAGGATCTGTCAGTGTGGAGCCGGACACAGGGCTTGATTTTACAACCCCATGAGATCATGACCTGAGCTGAAATCAAGAGTCAGATACTTGGTTAAGCCAACTGTGCCACCCAAGCGCCCATAAACTGAGCAACTTCTGATTATTGTGCACCATTAGGTAGAAGAATCGATCTTAAGCTTGATCTGAATGCCAAAGGGAAGTATGGAGTTAATCTTAGTGCTATACATCCTGTCGAATTCCTGTATTCTAAAGGAGAGTAGTTATAATAATTAAAATGATAACAACAATAATAGCTAATATTTATTGAGTTCTTACTGTATATCAGAAATTGTCCCTTGCATCATGTCATTTGATCCTTAAAATAAATATATGAGAGAGGTATTGCTATAGATAGAATGTTTGTGTTCCCCAAAAATTCATATTTTGAATTAGAATACCTATTGTGATAGTATTTGGAGGTGAGGCTCTTGGGAAGTAATTAGGTCATGAGGGTAGAGACCTCATGAAGGGCATTAGTCTCCTTATATGAAGAGGTCAAGAAGCTCACTTGCTCTCTTCACCAAGGAGAGAAACAAGGAAAAGTCATCAGTCTGCAACTGAGAAAGCAGCCATTACCAGAACCTCATCATGCTGGCACTTTGACATAGATTTCCAGCCTCCAAAATGGTGAGAAATAAATATTTGGTGTTTAAGCCACCCAGTCTGCAGCTGTTTATTAGAGCAGCCCAAACTTTCTAAGACAAGTATTAACATCACCCCTATTTTAGGGTTGAGGAAACCATACAATACAAAGCACACCTAGAATTAAGATTCACATTCTGGTCTGATTGTCTCTGGATTCTACTTGAAAAACCTGTCTGCCCTATTTGTCCCCTGGACTTTTATATATTCACAGTCTGTAACTGTGCACAATCTACATTAACTTCTCAAAATCACCAGACTTCTTGAGAGTAGTGTTTGCCAGCCAGTTATTCTTTTTGGCGGGCTTTGCCACTCTGGGCAAATGTTTGAGCATCTGATGACTATTCTATCAAATTTTGCCATTCATACACAAAAGTAAGTGTAAACCAGAAAATGAACATGCTTATGCTAGATAGATATATGAAGCATAGACTATGAAAACCAACCGTGAGAAAGGTGGAAATAAGTAAATACTGAAAGCCTTAAACCTCATTTGGAAGCTCAGTGGACTTAAGCCTCATTTGGAAGCTCAGTGGACTTAAGCTGGCTGACCACGACCTTAATTGTTAAGAAAACATTTATATTAGAGAATGTGTGTGAAATGTTGGAAACAGCACCAAAGATTGCTTCTAAAAATCTGTATGTTTGTAGTTTGTAAATTTTAAAAACTTTGTTATATTGTATAAGTCATTTGATGTTCATGTACTGTATTTTTTCTGGTACTCATTATGTATTAAAGTAAGGGACTGAGTTTAGTTTAACTTAACTTTACCTAAGAGTAACTTATATTCCAAAAACACAAATGGACTGATGTTAAAGACTCCAAATCAACACCTGATTGTTTAATCAGACTTAGCCGAGGACCTAAAAGCTCAATAGAACACTTTCGAAGTAAAGATTGCTGAAAGTCTATTTTCTATTATTTTTCCCCTGAAGGGCCATTCTTTTCAGTATCCTGTAGTGGATAAGATTTGAGGCTTTGGAACACACAGACCTAGGTTCAAATCTTTGCTCTACTACTTCTCGGCTATTAAGTCCTCAACAGTAAGCAATCTTGTGCAAGTAACAATCTCTTTCTTCAATTACGCTGCTTTGAACTAGAAGTAATGCTACTTGCTGAATAGAGCTATCAATAAGATTATTCCTTATTTCATATAGACACACATGTGCTTACTGTACAGTTTTTGGCACTTAATAAATGTCAATTGTTTTAATTGTTATTGTTATGAAATCTCGAGATAGGACAAGGTCTTTGGCATAATGATTGAGATTGTGGGGTCACTGGGGATAGTTTGTTCTTCTAAAGCCTCACAGAAGTTGTTAAGTGAAAAAAACAGTAATTCATCTCTGGCCACTGAAACATAGGGGAGGAGTCCTGGTCCAGTACCCTCTTTACAACACAAAGTCAGTCAGCCTTGCACCTCGCTACTAATGAGAATGGTGTTACATTTTTCAGACGATGCCAGCTCAGTTCCACTTGTTCGCTTTCTTTGCATCCCATAGTTAAATGCTATACTAGTTTACAGAGGATTTCGGATGTTTTGAAGATTTGTTCATTCCCTACCTATTTTTACTCTATTAAAAACAAACACTCCGTATTATTAAATGGAAAGTGGTGATTATGTTACTTGATCCATTTCCCCAAGGGGTTCTTCTAAGGATCAAAAACTTCAGCCTTGATCTTAGTATGCATGTCTACCATATCTGTCATATTATAATTTAACTCCGCAATTATGTTTTTGAGCTAGATATTTCTCAACTTTGGTATTCTACAAAGCAAAAGTAAAAATAAATTGAAATTTTTTTAAAGGTTCAATTGTGGCATTTTCAAGAAAAGCAGGAACTTTTTGATATGAACATGAAAACTTTCCCTCTTCAGAAGACTCAGGCCAGTTCCTGATTTTACCATATCAAGGAAATATTTGTAGTTACTTCCCTGAAATAAGCAACATGACAAATAAAAAAAAAAAAAACAGTTTCATGGTCAATTGATGTCTTTTTAAAGCTTCTCTTCTTTTCTTCTCTCTCCTCCCAACTCTTTGATCTTACAATTATTGTTTGAGTACAGAAGATACACAAATAAATCTTAAATTTTTGCATTAAAATATAAAAAGCAACAATAGTATATTGCATATAGCTTCACATTTGCTCCAATCTCATCTACAGTTCAGCACAAGTAGGAATCATGTAGGTGATATTATTCCTCAATTTCTACAACTACTGAGAAGAAATTACTTTTCAGGGAGAATTTCTGCTTCTATAGAATAAGGCCCCAGGACATGTAGAGTCTCTATAGAGTTGGGACTTCTATTGTTGAATTTCATTTGGAAAATCCCAGGACTATATTATACTTATCTGCTTCTGAATGATGAAAGACCAAGTTAAATCTGCTCCCGGTCAAACTTTAGTTTATGGATATAATATTATCCTGTTAGTGATGGAACTCTGTATGACCTAAGTTTTGACTTATTAACATCTGTAAAATGGGAGAATTATTAAATAGGATTCTCACAGGTATGTGTGGTAAGAAAAATTGCTGTAAGCTCATGGAAAATCAAGTTTTTTCATATTAAATGCAATGCAGGTCTCACAGTAATTAGCTGGAGTTAGCACAGGTTTCACTTCAATTTATCTATTTATTTTTTAAAGTTTATTTATTTTTTTAGGTTAATTTATTTGTTTTGAGAGAGCGGGAGACAGAGAGAGGAAATCCCGTCTTGATGCAGGGCTTGATCTCAGGGACTGTGAGACCATGACCTGAGCGAAATGAAGAGCTGGAAGCTTAACCCACTGAGCCATCCAGGTGCCTCTCACCACTTTGGATACCCACTCATAAGCTCTAGGGCACCCAGGTTACCTGAGCTTTTCACC
Organism: Crocuta crocuta; assembly: GCF_008692635.1. Taxonomy (NCBI): domain Eukaryota; kingdom Metazoa; phylum Chordata; class Mammalia; order Carnivora; family Hyaenidae; genus Crocuta; species Crocuta crocuta. The sequence continues at coordinate 1,031,031 of NW_027528877.1, read as the reverse complement.
AACTGGCTACAAATTTCCACTACCTCTCAGGATTAATAATTCACTAGAGTGACTCATGGAACTCAGGAAGTTGCTATATTTACAGTTATATTTTTATTATAAAGCGTACAGATCAGGGGCAGTCAAATGAAGAGATTATAGTGTGATATCTGAGAGGGTCTCAAATGTGAAGCCTCTGTGTTCTCTAGACCCATCACCCTCCCAATAAATGTGTTTATCCGTAGCCAGGATGCTCATCTGAGCTTTAGTGTGTAGAGTTTTTCGTGGAATTTTATTAGGTAGGCATGACTGACTGAATCATTGGCCATGTGGTTGAACTCAATCTCCTGTCCCTCTCCCTCTTCTGAGGTTGGGCTGATGTCACGTGACACAAAGTCTAAATCCTCTAATCACTTGGCTGGCCTTTTTGGTAAGGCCAGTCCCCATCCTGAAACAGTCTAGGTGCCCACTGTGAGTTACCTCATTAACCTATAGCCAGGTGTGGTCTGAGAGACGCATCACAAAGAGCAAAGACTTTTATCACTCAGGAAATTCTAAATTTTGAGTCTCTCTCTCAGGTACCAAGGGACAAAGAAGAGACATATTCTTTATTATGCAACATTAAAGTTTTACAGACTGTGGTTTTTGTTGGGTCCCCATTATGTAATATATAAAATAAAAATGCACGTAGTGTATTCTACTTATGGAAACACTGTGAGAATCTTACTGGGGTGCATCAGATGTGGCTTGTTTAATTCCAGCTCACGCTGTCAATGCATGCGAATACCCTCTACCACTTCCACGAAGCTGAATCTCATCACTTCCTTAACAACCTCAAGGTACACCTCTTCCAGGAAACCTTTCTTGTTTTGTGCACTGTGTGCCACTGGTTTTCTTTTATACAATCCCAACTTTACAAAGATATATATCAGTGTATGCATATTATTGTCGTTTAACTGCTTAATTTTTTCTACAGATATTTGGGTTTCCAACAACACAGACTGGGCAAGAAATTGGGATGCAAGGAATTAAAGTTGGTTGAGGATAAAGAAAGATTTTAGATACTGGGTGATTTTGATCCCTAAGAAATACCAAATAACCTGTTTTCAGGTTTTATACATGTTCTAAAAGAATAAGGTTCTGCTCCAGGTCTGGCACTGGTCTTGGTTCTTGGATACAGTGATATTCAAGGTAAGTGAGCTCCCAGGGACAATGCATTTTAGAGAGGGGAGAGAGTTAGGAAGTAAACCAGCACGTGCACAAGAAAATTTTAGCTGGTGACGGGTGATGTAGAGAAGAAGTGAGGACAAATGTGTGGGGCAGAGAGGTGGCTTCAGTTTGGGTGGTCTTCTCTGAGGATGTGATATAGGGAACAGAGTGGTATGCAGGAGTCACACAATGATCTGGGGGCAGAGCACTCCGGGAGGGGGGGGGGACAGCTGATGCAAAGGCTCCAAGACAACTGTGCTTGGTATATCTGAGAAAAAAAAAAAAGGGCAGAGTATCTTGTGATCAGACAAGGAGAAATGAAGTTACAGAAAAAGGCAGAAACCACGGCCATTATAAGGAATCAGTCTTATTTTGAGTCCTATAAAGTATAAAAAATACAGAAATATAAGAAGGAAGTAAGGGTGCCTGGGTGGCTCAATTGGTTAAGCGTCTGACTCTTGGTTTCAGCTCGGGTCATGATCTCATGGTTCATGAGTTAAAGCCCTGGGTTGGGATCTGCACTGATAATGTGGAGCCTGTTTGGTATTCTCTTTCTCTCACTCTCTCTCTCTCTGCCCCTCCCCACTTGCTCTGTCTTTCTCTCANGAGAAGTTCTCAGAATTTTAACATTTAAATAAATTTTTATTTAAAAATAAAATTTTAAAATTATGTTTAATCAAAGAGAGAAATATCCAAAAGCCCAGTAGGGTACACTAACTACAGGCAAAACATCAACTTATTTTAGTACTTTTTACTGCATCTATAGAAATACATAGAAAAGAAATACATCTAAAAAATTAGATCAGGAACATAGGTATAGTTTTGTGACTTGCTTTTTTTTTTTTTAACCTAATAATACACCATAAATATTTTTTTATGTCAATACATATTGTTTCAGGACATGTTAATAGCAGCAAAATCTTCCTTTATACAGGTGTGTCAAATATATTAAGCTGTGTTTAAATACTCATTTTTAAAATACTTTTTTGTTTCAATAATATTTCTTGTATTTAAAAGATTGTATACATTTCTGGTTATTTCTTCTGGTTAAATTCTTAAAATGGAAATCACTAGGTCAAATAGTATAAACAGGCTTAGGGCTTTTCATACGTAAATTTCCTTCCAGAAATACAACAATTTGCCTTTCCAGAGAATGATTAAAGTTTCTGCCTCACTGCACCCTTATCTCACAAAACTCTGCAACTTTAAAAGGTAAAAATCATATCCTATAGCTTTTAACTTGCTACATTCAATGACATTAGTATATTTTCCACTTTTTTATTGGCCTTTGTATTTTTCGTGTAAATTGAATTGGTATATTTTTTCAAAAAACTTTTCTCAACTCACTAGGTAAAAATTTTGCATTCTCCTCTCAACTTCCAGAGCATTTTATTTTTGCTTCACGGAGTTATTTCCTCCTTGGGATGTAGCATTGCAGGGAAACGTCTTACTTCCTCTTCTAATTGTAAGGTTCAGGTCTTTCCCTCTTTTCTTGGATTTGAGCACAGTGTAACACATAAAGCAGGTACTTAGGATGTATTTGCTGCAGCAGTGACTGATCCTCACACTTAGTTCAGCAGAGACTCATGTAGAGAAACTGGTCCTGACATTGGGGTGTTATTTTTATTCATGTTCTTAAGGATATTTTTCAAGTAAATCATCAGTGTTTGAAGCGGTCATGTTTTGATGAGTTCAATTTGACAAAATCTAGTTTACTGCATCATAATTATCACTCCATTATCATATTTCTTCATTTCCTGTTATCATGGTGTGCTTCCTCGATTTTACTCCAATTACAGGCTTTTCGTCAAAGACAATAGTCCTTGAGCTGTTTAGTTTATTTGGACAGTTCAAACTTTACTGTGTATCAGAATCACCAGGAGGTCTTGTTAAACCAGATTAATGCTCTCTACCCTCAGACTTTCTGATTCTGTAGGCCTGAGGTGGGGTCCAAGAATTTACATTTCTAACATGTTCCCAGGTGACGCTGACGCTACTGGTCTTCAGACTGTATTTTGAGAACCGCTCGTCTAAATGATAGTCAGCATGCTTAGTGTCCTTTTGGAAAGAAACAGGAGCTACTCCTTTGCATAATTTTCTTTGTGTAGTAGATCCTGGATGGGAATGTAGGAATGGACTTTGAGAAGAGAATTTTGTCTATAGCTTTGGTAAGCGGACTGCCTTAATGCCTTGCGTTTTCTCTTGCTGGGAAATTCTCCCGTTGAGAGGACCACCACAGTTAGCATTTTAGAACTTGCTCTGCTTTAAAGAACCAAGTGAGTTCAGAAGAGAGAAGAGAGAACAATGAGAAAGGACACCTGTGATGGACACGGGAGGGGGGTGCAGGTGTGATCAAATGAGTTCCATCAAATCACCAACCCTCCCAACCCCCAGGTACAGAAGTTGGCATATTGGCTCTACCTAAGGCTGTCTCCGAAGGGAAATGTCATGAAAGTATAAACTGCTGCTTAGGCGGCACAAGTCCCGTGGGGGCGTCAACTTAAACAAAATTAAAAAAAAAAAAAAGTGTGCCAGCTTCAAGTTGGCAATTTTGAGTTCACTTCACTGTAGTCAATGACGCACCTTCACACAGTAAGCGCAATAGAGACAAAGAGGTGCCTTGCAGCTGCCAGAGAGAGAAAAGAGTCCTCTGAGATGAAATGTTAACATAAGAAGTGGAAATGGTTTGTCATAGTCGCAAGCTGGCTCTTTGGGGCTCACTTTCCTATAGTGAGTGAACTGTAGTGTGGTACCCTAGCAAAAGAGTCTCAATAAAATTAGAACGATCATTTAAAAAGGGCAGAGGGAGAGAGAGGCGTAGAGAGAGAAGGAGAGAGGGTTCTTTCTTTTGTGTGTGTGTGATAAGAAGCTTAACAAAAGTGGAAAAACGCTTTATATGGATGTGAGTTTTCATGGCAGTCTCAAGCCGGCACTCGGTTGCCTTTATTATAGACTAAGCTACTTTAGCAAGCAAAGGATAATGGAGAGACAGAGAATGCTGGAAACAACAGTCGGGTGGGGAGGGGAGAGAGACCTTTTGACAGGGAATGTTCTGTAACTAAAGCAACAATATACATTTTCTTTGTGTTTTTCACACACTATACTCCCTTTAAGAAACAAAAAGAATATGTTTCTCCCTACACTGATTTTTTGAGGCTCTTTTGAAATGTGATTTAATAAAAATATTAATTTGTACTTGCAAAATAATGCTGTATTTTATGTTTAAGGCCAGGAAAAGCCTGTCTACAAAAGACAAAAGCACAGCTGGAGTGTCTTGACATACGAATCATTTTAAAGTTTGTTCCTAACCTATGGCGGGGGGAGGGGGGAAAATAAGGGGGACTTGTTCATTGGAAAACAGAACAACCAGCTAACATCCTTGTTCCTTTACTTCCTGAAATGTACATAGGGGTCAAGCAAGTCCAGAATTGGTGGGAGAAATTGAGGAATTACATTAAATAACTTGCCACCTTATTTCCATTGTCAGCTCAAATTTTACTTAAACTTGTAGGTTTATTTTGTTTCTTCTACTTACATGAGACTCTATGGGATCATGAAAATGAGATTTGGAAGCGACATTAAGTATGACGTATTGATGGATGCTTGAATTTATTGGACGATGTCTCCAACACACTGTACTCCAGCCACTTCTTGAATGACAGTACCCTCCTCAAGATGGTCACTTCCATGTTTAAATATCTTTGACCGTTAGGGACACCTGGGTGGCTCAGTTGGTCGCGTGTCTGACTCTTGATTTTGGCTCATGTCATGGTCTCACAGTTCTTGAGATAGAGCCCCATGTTGGGCTCTGCACTGATAGCACGGAGCCTGCTTGGGATTCTCTCATCCTTCTCTGCCCCTGTCCCCACACTCTCTCTCAAAATAAATTAATAAGCATTAAAAAAAATCTTTGACTGTTAGAGCAAAAAATCCATCTTCTTGTAATTACCATACCTTGTCCTTCCATTTAGGTACATATTCAGCCAATTATGTTCTTCCTCCTGAGTATAGTTCTACCAATGTTTATGGACAACTCTCATATCTTCTTCCATTCCATAGGTTACAAATTCTCGGGCCCTTCACCACTGATTGTAGTATTTAAGGTAGTCTGATCAATGCGAATAGGGAGTCCGTAATTCATACTGAAGCATTTCAGATCAATCTGACATGGGATGGCCACTCTATAGTATTGGCTCCTGTTAAAATCATTAAGTATAAACCTCCCAGATCCTTTTTATTTTCATACATTTTATCATAAGTAGTTACATTTGTTATATTTATTTGCGCTGGTGGTTCACTGGATTCAAACATAGGGCATAATATTTATTTCTATTCAACCTCTATTACATCCATGATTCTATCTATCATCTATCTATCTATCTATCTATCTCCAAACATGAACTGAATCTAGTCTCTATAAATTTAGTTAATACAGTCTCAATATTTTATTACAAATATTTAATTCTTTCAATTCAGGAAACATTTATTCATTCTGATCATTGTTGTATATTGTGTAAGACACAAAGCCAAATGAGAAATAAATAAAATGACAACTGAAATAAATAAAATAAATAAAAGCTAAATGCTTAGTTCCCAAGGGAGATTTCAATCCAATCAGTTTCTGATTGAGAAGAACTACTGATTTCCAAGAAAACTGAAAATGATTTTTCTTTTCAAAGAGTAAGATCTTCTAAATAACTGTGAGACTCTAATTTCCTCTTTTATGGAAGATCATCATATATATTTATATCCTAATATCTTTTTCATTTTCTCCAATAACTTAATGTTACCCTAACAACCATTACTAAGCACTTAGCAGATGTGAAGCGATGTGTGGGGTGTTTTTGAGGATATAATTTCTCCTTCAGGAAGATCCTACAAGTCAATGAGCAGGATATATGATCTTCTTACAGGAGATATGGCCTGAAAAATTAGGAATAACAAATAATATCAGAAATAAATGTAATAAAATAAAATAATAAAATAACAAATAATAAAATAGTAAGGTAGCAAAAAACATTAGGAACAATAATATCACCTACCATAGTGCTTACTATCTGCTTGTCATGTGCGCTATTATTGTGCTTCAGAATAATATTGTACTTTTTTGCAGGTAGAAATGGCTTGAGAAACCAATCAAGGTAGAGACAGGCTATTGAGCCAGGTTGTGGAGGAAAGAAAATTGTTTTTTATGTTTGACTGGAGTATGGGTTATTGGTACAGGAAAGGAAACATTGAGGTTGGAAATCTATCTGAAGCATTTTCTGGAGTGTTGCAAAAAAACAAAGAATTAAAAACAAGCACTATGTAAAGCTGCTTCATTTTAATACATGTTTACTTTAAGGCTTTTCATTTTTTTTACACAGAGAAAGTATTTAAACCCACTATGATAATTTTGTGTGTGCATATATGTCACCTGTCAGAATGTACTAGAAAATTAAAATGATAAACTTGACATATTACCTGCTGCCTTATATAACAATATTTAGCTAACCAATTCCAGTTTTTCTTTAAGATATAACAACACTGTATAGAGGTAACCTCAGAATAATTATTGGTTTCAAAATAATGGGGTACATGTACTGTTTTATATTTTCTTAGTTTTCATTATTGAAGCCTTTTAGTGTTTTTTTAAAAATTCTCTCTTCATGTTGCCATTTGGTAAATTTACTAAGGTTTTTTTTTTTTAATTTTTGGTTCCAAAAGTGAGCTTTGGAAATATCGTTATAAAGAAAAGAATCTAAAAGCATTTTATAAGACATCAGAGTACTAGTAACAGCAAACATGATCTCAAAGCATTTTTATACTTGCTTTATTTTCCAATAACCAGCATATTTTCTGACACTTAGTAGGCACTCCATTAAGTTAAAAAAATAAATATAAGTATACCTCATTTTATTGTGCTTTGCTGACATTGCATCTTTTACACATTGAAGGTTTGCAGCAACTCTGCATTGGGGAAGTCTATCATTTTTCCAGGAGCATTTGCTTACTTCCTGTGCCTGTGTTACATCTTGGTAATTCTTGCAGTATTTCAACCTTCTTCATTATTATTCTTTTGTTATGATGATCTGTGAACATCGATCTTTGATGTTACCAACATAATTGTCATAATTGTTTTGGGGCACCACAAAGCATGTCTATATAAGTCAGATGATGAACTTCATTGATAAATGTTGTGTGTTCTGACTCTCTAGTGACCAGCTCTTGCCCCATCTCTTCCTCTCTTGGAGCTTCCCTAGTACCTGAGACACGACAATATTGAAATAAGGCCAGTTAATGACCCTACCGTAGCCTCTAAGTGTTCAAGTGAAAGAAAGATTCACACATCTCTTACTTTAAATTAAAAACTGGAAATGAATAATCTTACTGAGGAAGGCATGTCAATAGTTGAGACAGGCCAAAAGCTAGCACCACTTCCCCAAGTTATAGATGGAAAGGAAAATTGTGAAGAAAGTGAAAAGTGAGACTCCAGTGAACACATGGATGATACAAAAGCAAAATAGCCTTATTGCTGATATGGTCTAGATAGAAGATCAAACCAACCACAACATTTCCTTAAGCCAAAGCCTAATCCAGAGCAAGACCCTAAATCTCCTCAATTTTATGAAGCATGAGAGAGGTAAGGAAGTGTAGAAGAAAACTTTGAAGCTAGCAGAGGTTGGTTCACAAAGCTTAAGGAGAGAAGCCATCCTGATAGCATAACAGTGCAAGGTGAAGGAGCAAGAAGCTTCAGGAAGTTGTCTAGAAGATCTAGCTAAAATATTATCAAAGTGGCCACACTAAACAATATAATTTCAATGTACATGAAACAGTTGTCTTTTGGGAGAAGATGCCATCTAGAACTTTCATAGTTAGAGAGGAGAAGTCTTTGCTTGCATTCACAGCTTCAAAGGGCAGGCTGAATCTCATTAGGGGCCAATGCAGCTGGTTACTTGAAATTGAAGCCAATGCTCATTTGCTATTCTGAAAATCTTAGGGTCCTGAAGAATTATGCTAAATCTACTCTGTCCATGCTCTTTGAATGGAACAACAAAGGTTGAATGGCAGCACATCTGTTTACAATATGGTTTACTGAATATTTTAAGCTCACTGTTGAGACCTACTGCTTAAAAAAGATTCCTTTGAAAATACTGCTGCTCATTGACAATGTACCTAATCACCCAAGAGGGCTGATGGAGATGTACAACAACATTAATGTGATTTTCATGCATGCTAGCACAATGTTCATTGTGCAGCCCAAGGATCAAGGGGTAATTTTGACTTTCAAGTCTTATTATTTAAGAAATACATTTCATAAGGCTTAGCTACAATATATAGTGATTCCTCTGATGGATCTGAGGAAAGATGAAAACCTGCTGGAAAGGATTTGCCATTTTAGATGCCATTAAGAATATTCGTGATTCATGGGAAGAGGTCAAAATATCAATGTTTGCAGGAGTTTGGAAGAAGTTGATGCCAACCTTCATGGATGACTTTGAGGATTCAACACGTTAGTGGAGGAAGTAACTGCAGATGTGATGGAAACAGCAAGGAACTAGAATTCATATGAAACCTGAAGATGTGACTGTATGGCTTCAAACTCATGATACAACTTGAATGGATGAGAAACTGCTTCCTATGGATGAGCAAAGAAAGTGGTTTCTTGGGATGGAATCTACTGGTGAAGATGTTGTGAAGATTGTTGAAATGAAAACAAAGGTTTATTACATAAACCTCGTTGATAAAACAGCAGTAGGATTTGAGAGCATTGATTTCAATTTTAAAAGAAATCCCATTGTGGGTAAAATGCTATAAAACATGCTACAGAGAATTGCTCATGAAAGGACAAGTCAATTGCTGTGGCAAACTGCCCACAGTCACCCCAACCTTCAGCAACTTCCACTCTGATCAGTGTGTAGCCATCAACATTGAGGCAAGGCTCTCTTCCAGCAAAAAGATTATAACTCGCTGAAAGCTCAGATGATGACTAACATGTTTTAGCAATACAGTGGTTTTTAGTTAAGGTATGTACATTGTGGTTTTTATTTAGACATAATGCTATTGCATACTTAATAGACTACTGTGCAGTGTAAACATGACTTTTATGTGAGCTGGGAAACCAAAAAATTCATTTGGCTTTCATTGTTATGATACTTGCTTTATTGCAGTTGTCTGAAACAAATTCTTAGTATCTCCAAGGTATGCCTGTAAGTGAGACTAAAATTGTAAGTCTTATTTCCAAACTACTCAGAAGCATGAATCCAAGAAACATTCTATTTTCTATCCTTAGGCTGCTTCTCAACAAGCTATCTTGGAAATAGATGGTATTAGTGCTAATGGAGATTCATTAACAGTATGTATAGCTCAGGGCAAACTAAAGCTTATTAAGTAATATCAACTTTATTTAGAAATGAAAACCCATTAATTTTTGTTGTTGTTGTTGTTAATGATAATAGATCATGAATTGAAAATAGACTGTAGATATGGAACCGATGTTAGAGACCATCTGGTCTACCTCACTAATTTTACAGATGAAGAAACTGAAGCTCATCGTGATGGACTCATCTGTAATTCATTAACGTTCATGAATAGAAGCCACAGCTCCTGACTCCCACTTACTATTTCCCTCCTGTATTATGCTGCCTTCCTATTGTTAAGCTCTGTAGAGAAGTTATGTCGTTTCCATTTCACATATTTAGCAGTTTCTGTCTAAAACGATGCTATGAAACTATTGAATTTCCATTGGACCTGATGGTAATGAACATGACTGATATTTTTTTTTTGCTACATTTGTCACATTTAAAATAATTCAATTGCAACTTTTACCATAGCCTTAGAACACCGTAAAGTGGAAGATGTGTAGTATATTTCCGCTCTTTCCAGGCAAAACCATAAGGAGGAAAATAATCTTTATCCGACTATAGGTTAGAAAGAGTTGGCTAAAATACATGATATGCTTCAAGTCCTTAGTCAAGATGCCTCATGTCACATAATTGGTTTTTATTCCATATACTGTCTTATGTACTTTTCTGGTGTGAATCCAATACTCTATTTTTTTATTTTATTTTTTTACTTTTGTTCTGGGAAGTCATTCACACTTGCTATTGTTTCTATGCTAATGGCTGTCTGTTTACTACTGTTAATCATTCTTTACGGTAGGGCTCCTATTTGAGCTGAAATTTAAAGAATGAGTGAGTAAATAAGTGATTGAATAGTGACCACCACTACCTTTATTAGAGTGAAGGACTCCTTTATTTTCATGGTTTCAGGGAAAAGGAGACTCACTGTTAAAACAAACCCAGTTTCCTGCTTGCAAAGGTTAAACATTCATTTCTTGCCAAGCTATTAAACTGGCAATTATGTTTTTTAAAGCGTTTCTGCATCATGTTATGTTCTTGCCTTCGTATGATGTCCAACCTGAATTAACACGACTGGAACAGATGCTAAATGACTGTACCCAAGTCACTTGTGTGCTATTTTACACTTCACTTCATGAACTGTGCTAGACCATGAGAATGTTCACTCTCCAGCTCCAAGTAACACCATATGTCTTCAAATCCACGGGATGTAGGCTTGTGCACAATTTACTACCCACCTGATCTCACTGTTGCTTTCTTTTTTCTTTTTTTTTTAATGTTTTATTTATTTCTAGGACAGCGAGAGAGAGGCAGCGAGAGCAGGGGAGGGTCAGAGAGAGAGGGAGTCACAGACTGAAACAGGCTTCAGGCTCTGAGCTGGCAGTCAGCACAGAGCCCGACGCGGGGCTCGAACCCACGAACCGCGAGATCATGACCTGAGGGAAAGTCGGACACTTAACCGACTAAGCCACCCAGGCGCCCCTCACTGTTGCTTTCTTAAAATTTAAGTGGAAGGGAACTTACATAGCCATAAAAATGTAAGTTACAAGAATATGTGTTTTTATATTTAAGCTTTTAATAGAATTAGTGTTTCATTAGTGTAGGCCAGGGAATAAGCAGTAATTTTTACCAGCTGAAGTGTAGAAGTGCAGAGTATTTGTCAGTTGGTTTTGTGTAATGGGGTGAGGTTTGAAGTGTTTTTATATGGAAAGATTATGAAATTCAGACAGGGCTAACAGTTTCTTTTTATAGAGGTATTTTTTAAATGTTTATTTATTTTTGAGACAGAGATAGAGAAAGAGCATGAGCAGGAGACGGGCAGAGAGACAGGGAGACACAGAATCTGAAGCAGCCTCCAGGTCCTGAGCTGTCAGCACAGAGCCTGACACGGGGCTCGAACCCAGGAACTGTGAGATCATGATCTGAGTAGAAGTTGGATACTTAAGCCACAGAGCCACCCAGGGGCTCCTTTTTATAAAAGTCTTATTAAGCCTCTATTAGGTGTCTAATAAAAGGTTATTTTGAAAAGAAAACATACTAGACTATTGGGGCTACAGGAGGGATGATATTAAAATTGAAAGTAGTGGATGCAAGCAGCCCTCTGAAAGGGGACAGGTAGGGAGGAAGTTTCCCATGGTTGTGCCCCTCTACAAAGAAGTAGCCAATAAATCCTGTAGTTACTTCAGTTTGCATTGGTCTTCCAAAGGGATTTCTATTTGCCTTTCTAAATGGCACTTCCTTTGGAGAAATGAAGCTTCTCTGATGACATAGGTCCAGCAGGAGTGAGTCTTATTTACACATGACTCACACTGACACTCAGAAACAAAGCAGCAAATTCAACCTCAGAATTACCTCCAGTTCCAGAACACTCCAATCAACCCACTTTGTGTATAGTGAGGTCTGATGTGAGGATAAATGTTCGAGCTGTACTTTTGTATAAAAACAAGGATATCTATAATGCTTTTCCTGAAGGTCATTTTTAATTTTTTTAATTTTTTTAATTTATTTTTGAGAGTCAGAGAGAGACAGCGCAAGCAGGGGAGGGTCCGAGAAAGGGAGATGCAGAATCTGAGGCAGGCTCCAGGCTCTGAGCTGGCTGTCAGCACAGAGCCCGACACGGGGCTCGAACCCACAACCGTGAGATCATGACCTGAGACGAAGTCGGACACAACCGACTGAGCCACCCAGGCGCCCCACCTGAAGGTCATTTTGAACGAAATATTCAGCCTATAGCAGTGAGGAGATGGTGGCCACACTCCAGAAAAGAGACAAACAAAAAGACAAATCCATAACAATGACGACGAAATCATCAGAATTTTTTTTTACCATTTGGAGAGTATTAAAGAGGGTAATAACCATTTCCTCCTCACTATGAAGAAAAGATTGGAGTTGCAAACATACTAATTCAACGTGCAAATACTTTCTGTGACCTGGAACCAGCACTGTGTTAGATGCTGGGAGGTGTCATGTTTATAGTGATGGCTGCTTCCCTTTGGTGGTCTTGCTCAGTACTCAGAGGTTCCGGTAATGGTAAAGAGCTCTCAGATTGGATAGATTACAAAAGAGACTCCAGCTTAGGTAAATGCAAGAAGGAGGTGTATAAGTGTGATTTGGTGGTGATAGGGTTATCAAACAATTCCAAGCGGGAAAAGAAGCCCGGGGGAATGGGGTGGGTAGCTGTCTAGCCTCATAAAAAAAGTTCTTTTCCCTCATCTTGCTTCCAAGGGGAGAGGGGTAGTGAAAAGGGATAAAACAACACAAATGTTTAGCTCTTCTCCCCATTTGCAGGAAAGTAGACTTTGCTCCAGGTAAGAGAGGACAAACCCTCTCTGAACCCCTAGACATGATATTCTGTCCTCAAATATTTCAAATGGCTAATTGCATTTTTATTTCCTAATAAGCAAACAAATCCTTCTCCTAAATCATTGTTCTAGTGACCAAATATTAAAATTCAGGTTTTTAGGGGCGCCTGGGTGGCTGAGTCGATTGAGCATCTGACTTTGGCTCAGGTCATGATCTCACGGTTTGTAGGTTCGAGCCCCGCATCCTGCTCTGTACGGACAGCTTAGAGCCTGGAGCCTGTTTCAGATTCCGTATCTCCATCTCTCTCTGACCCTACCCTTCTCTCTCTCTCTCAGAAATAAGTAAAACATTACAAAAAATAGTTTTAATTCAGTTTTTTTCAAAAAAGGAAAGAAGCTAACATTTATTTACTTATTATATGTGCATTTATCCCTCAGAACACACATATTATTTGACTAGTTTTCAAATATTCTGGGGAAAATTTAGACCAACTATCATACAGAATTTGCCTTGCTGTCTCTTGTACTCTGCCAGAATTTTCTTTTCCATTTAATTGCCTTATTTTTAATTTTACCTTCTTGCTCTAGGCTTTATACCCACCTTCAGTTTTCAATGTTTACACACATTAGGTATTTGCAGACAATTCTCATGTTTCCCTTAGTTAGCCAAGTGCATGTATATTATTTATTCTTTTAATATTTCCTCTAGAGTAAATACCTCTGGTTCCTTAATTATTCCTGTTGATTTCTTCTGAACTTCCTGCAGCGTGTCTTCCTTTTTCTTATAATGAGATCCCCAAACTGAATGCATAGTCCTGCTTCAGTCTCTCCTGAATCACAAAGAGGGGACTCTTCCTCATCTCCACAACAATTTTCTTCTTTTGCATATGCAGGCCCGGAATAACAATGACCTTCTTTACCTAACAAGTTTCAGTATGAACCTGCTCATAATTACCTTCTGATAATACTTAAAATATTTCAGAAATGTGAACTCACTTCCCGTCTTGTGACTGCAGTGATTCGGTAGATTTGGGAAATTGTGATCCCGGGTTTTTTTGAGGCTGGGGCTTTCATATCACGGTGTCATTCTGGTTCACGATGATCCAGCATACTGTAATCAGGTGCAGCCGAAAGGGCTCTTCGGCTTTTCCAGGCTCCCTAGCCCTTCTTCAGTGATGAAGTGTCAGGGAAGGAAGAGGTCTGGCAAAGTGAATTCTTTCAGAAGAAGGAAGGGTATTTCACATATGTGAAAGAAACGTGTCCAGCCTTTGGTTTATTCTCTAAAGAGGTTTAATATAAGTTATTTCCCTGACTCCTTCCTTTAGTCATTTAGAATGCTGCCTTAATGAATTTTCCTGAAGTATCATTTTAGAATGTTACTTTAAAATACTTCTATGCTTTCCCATTGTTTATGTAACAAAATCTACTCTTTAGCTCAGCGTGGAAGGGTCTCTCTAAATGAGTTCAGCCTGGTGCCCGCTTTCCTCTTTTATTTTATTTTATTTTTTAAAAATTAATGTTTTTTTATTTCTTTTTGAGAGTCAGAGAGAGACAGCATGAGCAGGGGAGGGTCAGAGAGATAGGGAGACACAGAATCTAAAGACAGGCTCCAAGCTCTGAGCTGGCTGTCAGCACAGAGCCCAATGCGGGGCTTGAACCCACAAACCGTGAGATCATGACCTGACCCGAAGTCGGATGCTTAACCAACTGAGCCACCCAGATGCCTCTCACTTTCCCCTTTTAAAAAATCTGTTTCTGTATGTGTGTGTGTGTGTCTGTGCTTGTGTAAGTCACTATGTCCACATTTTTGTGCAAAAATTTCTGTTAACTCTACCACTTTGTGTACATCTTGAACATCCTTGTAAAAGCCTGCTAGAAACTCCATTATTCCCTGTTCTTAGTAATATTCATTTGACTACATCACTTGCTGTCTCACATTTTAAGTATCTCTTCATATATCCACAGTGTATCTCACTTCCAAAATTGCAAGCTTTTAACAAGACCAGGTTTTCATTTTCTTTATGTTGTTTTTGAACAGAAGAAAACCTCTCAAAAATAATGAATGGAGAATGATTTCCCACATTATCCCCAGTGCTGAAGGGTAATGAAAATACCAAGTGTTAGCAAGTGTTAAGGGATCAGTTGTGAACCCCCACCCCTAAATTTATATGTTGAACACATGTACCTTACACCTGACCTTCCTTGGGAATAGGGTCATTGCAGATGTAATTAGCATATTGGAGCTGGTTGGGGTCCTAAGCCAATATGCCTGAAGTCTTTCTACAAAGGGAAAACACATGCTAGGGGAGAGGCCTGAAACAGCGCTTCCCTGGCGTCTTCAGGGGGAACATTGTCCTAACACACTGTGATCTTGGACCTCAAGTCTCCAGAACTGTGAGATCATAAATTTCTGGTGCTTATGCTACTCAGTTTGTGGCACTTTGTTACAGCAGCCCTAGTAAACTAATGTAGTAAGAAACTCATAATACTTTAGGGAACTAATGATGCCCAATTAGTAGGACTACCATACATAGTCATGTTTTTTCTTTTTTAAAAAATCCATTTATATTGCCGGAGAGATGACTATGTTAAATTAATAAAGTAGTCTTTGACATCTCTTTGGATACAGATTGTTGTGAATCCTATTCTGAAAGACAAGCCCTCTCGTTATGCCCACAGCAGACAATTTCCGGAGTATATCTTCTGCTTTCATGGCCTTGACTTGTACATTTTTTCCCTCAGAGATTTCCCACTCATGTCGACATAGATTTGCTGTGTGTGGCGAAGTGACAAAATCAATGAAAAAAACATGTGACTCTTCTGCTTGTAAATGGACTAGTTTTTCTTGCTTATTGTATAACTTAAGCCTCCCAAACTATGTTTATGAAGAAGTAGTTATTTCTTTGATCCATTATATCCTGCCTGCAGCTTAGAGACTTCTCTTAGAAATACCATGTGGCACATTTCCAAAAATTTCACTGTCATAAAAATAAATGTATGTGACCCTAAAACGATAACCTCCCTCTCCTAATGAATCTAACAAATATGGCGGTTCAGTCAGAAATTCAATTTGAAAGACATGTATCATTGTTCTTTCATTTCCTCTTCCCATGAAAAAAATCCTATTTCCATCGAGAGTGCCAAAGGGTGTCTTTCTTTTTTTCTCACATTTCTCACACCTACCTGAAATACATAACATCAAAGCTGAAATGACTGAGTCTCAAGTTATCTATATAAACACAGCATTGCCTAAACTCTTAAGATATACACTAACCACAAACTTAAAATCAGATCTTAAAGCTTAAGAGTCATGTTATCAGCTTTGTCTTTTGAAAAACGTATTGCCCTGTGGAGAGGGGGAAGTCCTAAGGTTGGGGCCTTGCCTAGGAAAGAAACAATGAGGCTCAGATTAAGGTGTAGTTTTAGATAGTGAGGATGAGGGGAAGGTGGTCAAATTGATAGAAATTGGTTTTCATTTACCTTGGAAGTTGAGAAAGAAAGAGAACTTGTTGATAATCCCAAATTCATTTTTAGTAGCTTAACTTGTAAGGTGATTGACAGAGCAATCCAGTAAAGAACTGTGTAAGGTATTGTTACTATTGTTTTTTGTCATTATTTACCAGTTCAGGGAAAGATAAAAAGAAAATTTATCTTCTCATCATGAAATGAATTTAAATGAATAGAATGAATGGATCTCCTAAAATTTTATTATTATGGGCTATGTAATTTGAGAGAATAGTTTATACAAATATGGCCAAACATAAAAGTACAGGAAAAAAAATTTCAGTACAAAGAAATCAGAATGTTAACAATTAAATTAGATAATTTATAATAAGATAGGATGAAGATTGCCTGTATAGTATGAGAAATAATCTACAATGCTAATACACTGTTACTCCCGTGAGTTCACTGCTCATTGAGAGGCCTTGCCTTAAATATTTAAAAAGTTCTTGAACTACACTTTCATTACTGAATTTCAAAATTAATAATCAGGCTTTAGTCACCTCTGTCATGTAGTTGGCATGAAGTTATAGTGCTGGTGATCCCAGGTTAACATTTTATATTCTGGTTTTCGAAGAAAGCTATTTTGTTTTTTATAGGTATAACTTTGAACATGTGATTTTTGATGACTTTTGATGAGAAAAGGCAAGCAGGTTGCAACTATAGGTCTTTTTTTTATAGTCCTCAGTGAACCACTATCAAAACGGATCTTTGTCAATTTTGAATAAAAAAGATACAATATTCTATCCATGGACAGTTAGGTTACTTCCATATCTTGGCTATTGTAAATAATACTGCAATAAACACAGGGCTGCATATAGCAAATGGCATCCACATTTGTGACAAAGAGAAAAATGCATAAAGAAAATGAATCACTATGTTGTACCCCTGAAATTGATGTGACATTGTGTCAAGTATACTCAAAAATTTTTCTAAAAGATACAAAACTCAAAAACTTATTTTAAAAAAGTAGCATATGGAAATCATAAGTTAAGAATTATTTAAAATAACACTGTATACAAGTATAGGGAGAGAACAGAATGAATTTTTTTTAACTCTATACCAGGCATACTATGTAATTAATTTCCAAAAGAAAACAAACAAATGAGTTAGGTACCATTATACCTACCTCAAAGATAGAGGGGGCTCCTGGGTAGCTCAGTGGGTTAAGCGTCTGACACTTGCTTTCAGCTCTGGTTGATGGGGTCTTCTGAGGACAAAGTGCCAGCTAGCTCACACTCTCCCCCAACAGGTGAGATGTGTGTGACACTCCTCAGGCACTCTTGAATACAGCAGGACCAAAAAAAAAAAAAAAAAAAAAAAAAGGAAAGAAAACCAGTGGTTAACTGATTGAGACCACAGTCGTACAGGACATGGGTCTCCATCAGTTATGAGTATCTTAGTAAATTCCAAGAAAAAGCCAATCTCATCAATAGCCTAATCTCCACAAACCTATAGACTCAGTTGCCTGGAATCTCAGCCTCACCCTTCCATAGTGATACAGGGAATGAAGGCAAGAAGGCCGGTGAAATTAAATTTCCTTGTAACCTGCAGCCCAGTGACAGATACTTGAGGCAGGCAGACTTTCCAGGAACTCCTTACTGTCTTAATAATGTTAATACTTTACTAGAGGGAAAAACAACCTTAGCGTGACAATAGCAAGGCCTCAGGTATCTTAGGAGTCCTCTTAGCATATGAAAGTCCCCCTGGAAGCCTCCCATTTGACTTTACCTCCCCAACTTCATAGTATATAAAGAGGCAGCTTCACAACCCCAGTGCGGCTCTTTCTGCCCATCGGTCCTGTCCCCATGCTTTAATAAAATCACCTTTTGGCACCAAAGAAGTCTTTAAGAATTCTTTCTTGGCCTTCAGCTCCGGACCCCCCACCATCACCCCAAAACTTCATCCAGATCACAACCTCATGGTTCATGAGTTCAAGCCCCGCATTGGGCTCTGTGCTGACGGTGTGGAACCTGCTTGGGATTCTCTCTCTCCCTCCTGTCTCTCTCTGCCCCTCCTTTGCTTGCATTCTCTCTCTCTCAAAATAAATAAATAAACTTTTAAAAATTAAGAAAAAGAGGCTGGAGAACAGAGGTTTGGAGAAGTTAGCCTGTTTGTCCAAGATTACACAGCTAAGAACAAGTAGAAAAACTGCCTCTGAAATGATATTCTTTTTTATTTATAGTTTATGTATTTTTTTCCCAAATAGCATGACACATTTTCACAAGCACAAGCACACAGGACTGCATGAACTGCATAAAGGCCTTTACCTCACTTTCGTTTGTCCTTTTGCACATAATCCCACTAAAGTTTAGAAATACATTTTTGCTCCTTCCTCTTTGCTTCACTAGTGTCGATTTGTGTATTTGTCAACCAGCATCGTTCTTAAGATTGAGCTTGGGGGACAGAGAACAGGTCAAGATCTACTCAGCATGCTTTATTTTTGCCTTTGTCAAACTTGAAAAAAACGATATACCCATATCTATATCTGTATGTTATATTATACATATGTACGCACACATAATTAGAAAGGATAATATAAGAGTTTGTAGGAGCTTTTTTTAATGTACTCTTGATACTAATTCCTTATCTGGTATGTGTTATAGAATCTTTGTGAGTCTATGACTTGTCTTTCAACTGTGTTTATGACATCTGTCCAGGGGTACAAAAATAATTCAAATTCTTGGGTGTAATATAATCTTTATTCATTTTCTTCTAATAATTTCTAATTTTTTATGTGTTTTTAATTCATCTAGTATTCTGTTTCTAAGTGGTGTGAAGTAGGTATTTACTTATTTTTAATATGGACTTAAAATATGGTCATTTATCGAATGTCCTCTTTTGAAAGGAAAAATGCCTTGCTAATATTGCTTAATGCTTTGGGCCAAATAAAACAATAAGCAAATCAAGTTTTATTTGTCTCATATAGGAGAACATCACGAGGCAAGACTCTGCTCATTGTTGCTTCAGTGGCCTCACAATGTCAGGTCTAATCTGCAAATTTTCTCATTCTTTTCCTCATTCTTGCTGCCTCTTGGTCGCAAGGATGTTGCTGCAGCTTTAGCTACCATTTCTCCAATCTAACCAGAAGGAGGAGAAAGAGGAAGGGTCAAATGGACATTCTAGCTGAATTGTCCTTTATTTTAAAATCAACATAGTAACATTTTTCCTGGAAGTTCCATCCAAAAGATTTCTGCTTGTATTCATTGGTCACAACTGGGCTACATGGCTCTTTGAGACAATTAATGATGAAATGGAGGAAGTGCATCATAATAATTTTAGACTAAGTTCAATTTATCTCCTATATCTAGATTAGAACCCTACATTCCCTAAGATAAAGGGATTGCTCATTCCTGAACAAATTCAGACTCTATTAATATAGAAGAGGGAGGTTGTATTTTAAAGGATAAGAATGACATTTGCTACAGATTACATTTAAACTTCCATTATTAGATTTATAATTTTTTATAGTAATCTCAGCTTTTACTTTATGTATGTGTGTGTGTATGTATGTATGTATGTGTGTATGTATGTATGTACGTATGTATGTATGTTTCAAGCTTTTATTTAAATTCCAGTTAGTTAAGATAGTGTAATATTAGTTACAGGAGTATAATTTAGTGATTCACCATTTACATATAAAACCCAGGACTCATCACAAGTGCCCTCTTTAATGCCCAGCACCCACTTAACCCATCCCCACCCACCTCTCCTCCAGCAATGGCCAAAGTTTGTTCTCTGTAGTTAAGAGTCTGTTTTATGGTTTGCCTCTCTTTCTTTAGTTTTCTTTGTTCATCTGTTTTGTTTCTTAAATTCCACATGTGAATGAAATCATATGGTACTTGTTTTTCTCTAATTTATTTCACTTAGCATAATACACTCTAGCTCCATTTACATCATTGCATATGGCAACATTTCATTTCTTATGGCTGAGGATATTCCATTGTACATATGTACCACAACTTCTTTATCCATCCAACAAATAATCCAGTTAAGAAATAGGCAGAAGACTGGGGCGCCTGGGTGGCTCAGTCAATTGAGCATCTGACTTCAGCTCAGGTAATGATCTCACAGTTCGTGGGTTAGAGCCCCGCATAGAGGTCTGTGCTGATAGTTCAGAGCCTAGAACCTGTCTTTGGATTCTGTCTCTCTCTCTCTCTCTCTCTCTCTCTGACCCTCCCCTGCTCACACTGTCTCTGTCTCTCTCAAAAATAAATAAAACATTAAACAAATTTTAAAAAAAGAAATAGGCAGAAGACATGAATAGACATTTTTTCCAAAGTAAACACACAGATGGCTAATAGACACATGAAAAGATCCTCAACATTATTCATCATCAGGGAAATACAAATCAAAGCCACAATAAGATGTCATCTCATACCTGTCAGAATGTCTAAAATTAACAACACAGGAAACAACAGGTGTTGGTGAGGATGTGGGGAAAGGGGAACTTTCTTACACTGTTGATGGGAATGCAAACTGGTACAGCCACTCTGGAAAATAGCGTGGAGTTTCCTCAAAGAGTTAAAAATAGAACTGCCCTAGCACCCAGCAATTGCACTACTAGGTATTTACCGAAAGGATACAAAAATACTGATTCGAAGAGACACATGCATCCCGATATTATAACAGCATTATCCATAATAGCCAAATTATGAAGAAGCTGAAATGTCCATTGACTAATCTCAAGTTTTAAAGAAATCGAGGAGATGGAGAGTTTGGCATACTTACCCTACCTTTTAGAGTCCCTTCCTTGGTGATATTTTATATTTCAGACTGTTCTGAAGCTCTAAGCCCTATTTTTAGAAGTCTTCATCTTACATTTACATGTATTGAATGCTTGTCCCCACTCCTTTTACTATAATTGCATTGATTTAAGGAATTTTATAGTCATTTATTTAGGCAAAGCTCATGAAAATATAATAGAAGTTTTGCACATTTTTTTAATTTTTTTTTTTGAGAGAGAGAGAGTGAGAGAGAGAGAGAGAGCAAGTCAGAGTGAGGCAGAAAGAGAGACAAGAGAAATTCCAAGTAGGCTTGTGCTTCAAGCATAGAACCCGATTTGGGGCTCGAACTCACGAACTGTGAGATCATGATCTGGGCCAAAGCCAAGAGTTGGATGCTTAACCAACTAAGTCACCAAGACACCCTAGTTTTGCACATTTAAAACATGTCATCTTTCACCTTTATACTCGTACAATACCTTGGCTGAACATAGCATTATTCGATCACCCCTTCTTTTCTTGAGGAATTGTAGATGTTCACCCCTTTCTAACACTGAGTATTTCTATTAAAATGTCTGGGGCCAGTTTGGTTTTTTCCTCTGTCATCTTTTTATTTATTTTTAGCTTTGATTTCTAAGTGACTTTTTTAATTCAACATTCAGTAACTTTAACAAGATACAGATTGGTCTTGATTTCCCTTCACATTTGTCTTGGAATAGTGATGAGTGATTTCAATCAGTAGGGTCAATCTTTTCTTATGTTTGAAAATTTTTCTTAATTTATATACATTTTTCAATGTTTATTTATTTTGAGAGAGAGAGCATGAGTGGGAAAGGGGCAGAGAGAAGGAGAGAGAGAATCCCAAGCAGGCTCTGTACTGTCAGCATGAGCCCCACACAGGGCTCAATCCCACGAACTGTGAGATAATGACCTGAGACAAAATCAAGAGTCTGACACTTAACCAACTGAGCCACCCAGATGTCCTTTAATTTATATATTTTTAAAGTCAAATAGTTTTGATTGTCTTTTTCAGGAATACCAATTAAATATGCTTAGGATATACCTTGTCTGTTTTCCATAGCTATCATTTTCATTCTCAATCTTTTGCAGCAAGAAAGTCTTCTAGATTGATATCAGATTGTTGGAAAGACCAGATGTAGATATCATTTGGATGAATCAAGCATTGTTTAGCTCTTTAAAGGATATAGAAGTATTATGTGAATAATGATATATTACAGATAATTCAGCAACAATTGAACAGAAAGAGATGTATACTTTTGATTCTCACCCTTTCACCTGAAAGTAAAACTTGTCATCAGTGGGCACACAGTATCAGGGTAATTTTGAATGAGTGAGCTTAAGTAATATTAAGACTTACATTAGTTGATATGGCCCCTTCCAATCCAGACTTACACACAATAACATGTATAATAACTAGTTTGACTAGTTGCTAACAATCATCTCATCTAAACTGGGTATACTTTATTAATCTCAGGATTATAGGGTACATGATAAAATGAGAGTGTGGCAGGGCATACTTACGCATAAATTCAATTCTAATCTATCTCTCTTAACTCATAAGGCAAGTTCTGGTGAAACGAAATTCTGAACTTGTAGTTTTGTAACTAGAACAAATGGCAGTGACCCAGATATGTAGGAATTATGTTAATGGGCCATTAGGTAAATGTCCAACTACAAAAACTCTTTGTTCATGTACATTTTTTTTCTTGGTCCTAACTTCCATATACCTTATTGCTTTCTAAACTATGTTTATTTCCCTTTGTTGTGCTTCTTATTTATTTTTATTTTTTTAATGTTTGTTTATTTTTGAGAGCAGAGGAAGGGGCAGAGAGAGAGAGAGAGAGAGAGAGAGAGAAACCCAGAATCTGAAGCAGGCTTCAGGCTCTGAGCTGTCAACACACAGCTGGACATGGGGCTTGAACGTACCAGTGGTAAGATCATGACCTGAGCCAAAGTTCCACGCTTAACCGACTGAGCCACCCAGGCACCCCATCCAGGTGAAAGAAACTGTTAAGAAACAGGGAATTATTTCCTTGTGATGACTAAGAAGACATTATAAGTACTGGATAATGTAGTTTTAAGAAGTCTTCATATACTAAAAATAAAGGTAAACACTAAAAGATGAGAAATCTAATTTAGACTGCAAAAGTCAGCAATTAAAGAAATCACAGATTATTTATCAGTCTGTATTTTGAAATACTATCTACATGATATACACAAAAGCTATATGGTATGTGTGAGTGATATACATGAACAAAAGCATAAAGAGTGGTTAAAAATAATGTAAAATAATATAATTGGTAAATGCAACATTTAAAAAGCAAAAATGGCAGAATCATACAAAATAAAATAAAACTTTAACATCCCCCAACAATTAAAAAGAGTAAAAGGGGTCAGTATGTAATGATAAAAAGAGAAATACACCAAAAAGACATTATATATATTTAGAAGCTTATGTGCACTCAACAATCTAGTTCAATAATATATTAAAGCAAACAGATAAAATGGGAATAAGGAATTCAGAAATCCGTAATGATAGGAAATTTCAAATCTATCAGTTCTGTCAGAAACTGATTAACCAAACAGGTGAAAATATAAGGGCAAAAGTAGGTTTCTGACACTTTGAACAACAATACTAAAATTTTTGAGCTGATAATTGTAATAGAAATCTACTTCCAACAAACAGAAAATTTATATTCTTTGCCAGTAATTTTAGAACGTTTGCTAAAATTTACCGGGTATTAGTTTGCAAAGGAAGTTTCAAAGACTAAAGAATCAATACCAAATATAACATATTCACCATTAACTGCAATAAATTAGAATGCAATTAAATTAGAAAACAACAAAGAAAAATTTTTAAAGTTTTTCATGTTAAGAGACATTTTAATGAATTCCTGAATAAGTAATGGCTTCTTCAAAAATCATAATGGAAATGACAAAATATTTACCACTGAGGAAATTGAGCATGATCAATATCTGCACTCAGCCCTGGGGCATGCCATTAAAATAGTATCTTTATGCAAACTGACAACTTCAAATGCTTTTGATAAAAATAGAAGAACAGAGGTGCCTGCGTGGCTCAGTCGGTTAAGTGTCTGACTTCAGCTCAGGTCATGATCACAGGGTTTGTGGGTTCAAGCCCCACATCGGGTTCTATGCTGACAGCTCAGAACCTGGAGCTTGTTTCAGATTCTGTGTCTTCTTCTCTCTCTGCCCCTCCTCCACTCGTGCTCTGTCTCTCTCTGTCTCAAAAAAAAAAAAATAGAAGAACAAATAAAAATAAGTAATGTCCATAATCACCTAAAGAAGCAAGAAGAGTTATACCTAAGTAAACCCAAAACTCTAGTAAGGGAGAAAATACTAAAGGCAAAGTGACATTTAATAAAATGTAAAATAATAGGATAAAAATAAAAAACACTATTGAAATTTCAGGAAATAAAAAACAGCACAAAAAAGGTATAATCGAAATAGCATGCCAGAAGAAGATGTGAAAAAAAAAATGGGACTGAGCTCTGAGAACAATTAATTATGACAGTCTTTAAGTACCTTAATGAATAATATTCCCGACAGCAGATCCCCTCTCACATGGCTGTTACCGATAATGACTCTAGTGGAATCTAAGAACATTTCAATCCCACGTTAGAACTTTTTGTTTCAGTAGAACTAGAAGTGGCATGTTTCACTAAGCAAATAGGTTCAGGAGATAGAGCAACCAGGTTAAATGCCTTGGCCCACCAGCTACTAGCTTTGCAACCTGGGAAAAATTATTCTTTCTAAGTCTCATCTACAAAACAGAGATAATAGTGATATGCCATACAACCCACGTAGACCACAAAGCATTGCTTTTAGTTCAGAAATAAGCAACCAGTAGATATTATAATAATTATTATTATCATTATTGTTGTTAGAATAGAAAATGGAAATATATGGTTGGGTTACAGGAATAAAAATCTTATGTAAGGGGTGCCTGGGTGGCTCAGTTGGTTGAACATCCAACTCTTGATTTCAGCTCAGGTCATGATCACAGGGTGGTGGGATCGAGTTCCTTGTTGAGCTCTATGCTGAGTAGGGGGCCTGCTTTCCCACTTTCCCTCTGTCCCTCGCCCCTGCTCCCTCTCTCTCTCAATTGTTGTCCGTTTACTCCACAGCTTAGAAAAATTTCCAACTTTATGTTTATTGATCAGATATAAATGGACAGCCCAGCAAGGATGGTTGTAATTTATACAAGATAGAGAATGAGGAGGAGGAGGAAGGGCGAATATGCATTAGCACGTGCCTTTTTTGTGCACACAGATATAGTGTATGTGGGACCCTCATTGGAAATATTGCATTTTCAGTTGAAGAAGATGTGTCACATCTGTAGAGTCAGATGTGTGACCTCAGGGGACTTGACACAATGCTGGACACATAGGTATTAAATAAATGTCTTTTGAACTGAGTTGAAGTAATAAATGATATTCAAGTTGTTGATTTTGTATTACAGATGGAAGTATAGATAACTATGTAACAAAAAGAAAACCTGAAAACAAATGGGCATAATTTCCAGAAGCTAGTAACTCAGAACCATACAGCAGCAGATAGGTGAAATATTTCCTTTTCAACAAAGTGAGCAAGGCTATTTTTAATGTTTTGCAAAAACTTTATCTTACATTTTCCTCCCTCGTTGCCCTTTTTCACACTTCCTTATATGCATATATTCAGGGCTCTTATTTTTGTAGAAGCAGAGAAAAAAAAACCCTACTGTACAATTGATCAGAATGTTCATTTCAACCTTTGTAAGATTTGTTGTCTTTAATTAGTTGAAAATAGTGAGAGGGCCTTAATATGACATTAGTGGGAGTGTCTGAGGGCAAGATTTGGCCTCAAGATTTTTCCAACAAGTATTGCTATATTTTAAAAATGTCATATATTCTATATATGGTGACTGGGTTTTAATTTAATGTTCTTTGGAATTTTAAGAATAAAGACAGAATTATTTAAAGGAGCAAGTCTTGGTTGAGACTGCAGGTGTTAGGCATGAAATCAGCCATCTGTGTTAATGACCAGTGCCTTGTCTGCCACCTGTCACGCATCCCTATCTAGGTAAGAGGCAGGACTGGGGGCCATTATGAGATAGTCTGATTCTGTAAGAAGTGTCAGCTAACACAGAGCTGAAAAGAGAAAGAGAGTGAATTTTCTGTAATCTTAACCTTCAAAACTTGTTACTACCAAAATGGAACAACAAAACATTATTTTTTAAAAAAAATTTTTTATTTATTTCTTTTTAAACGTTTTTTTGTTTTTTATTTATTTATTTTTAGGAGAGAGAGAGACAGCGTGAGCAGGGGAGAGTCAGAGAGAGAGGGAGTCACAGACTGAAACAGGCTCCAGGCTCTGAGCTGGCAGTCTGCACAGAGCCCGACGCGGGGCTCGAACCCACGAACCGCGAGATCATGACCTAAAGCAAAAGTCGGACGCTTAACCGACTAAGTCACCCAGGCGCCCCCACAAAACATTATCTTTTTAAAAAAAGAGAAGTTTAGGGACACCTGGGTAGCTCAGTCGGTTACGGGATGAACTTTAGCTGAGGTCACAATCTCGTGGTACGGGGTTCTGTGCAGACAGCGCGGATCCTGGAGCCTGCTTCCGGTTCTCTGTCTCCCTCTGTCTCTGCCCTCCCATGCTTCTGCTCTGTCTCTCTCTTTCAAAAATAAATAAACATTAAAATTTTTTAAAAAAGAAAACTTTACATGATCTTCTGTTTTGATCTATAAAGACAATAACATGACCTTGTTATAAGAGGTTCTCAAACTTCAACTGGTATCAGTTTACTCTTGAGATAACTGTTGAAACGCGGATTCTTATAAACTAGGTCCAGGATTCAGGCACTGGAATAGGGCCTAGAAATCTCTATTTTAGTGTATAGATCATTCTAGAGGCAGGTGGTATGTTAATTTGCTAGATATGATATAACAAAATACCACAGGCTGGGAGGCTTAAACAACAGAAATGTATTTGTTTATACTTCTGGAGGCTTGAAGTCTGACATCAAGGTGTGAACAGGGTGGGTTTCTTCTGAGGCCTCTCTTGTTGGCTCTCAGCTGACTGTCGTATAGCTTGTCCTTGCATTGCTTTTCCTCTCTGTGTGTGCATCCCCGGTGTCTCTCTGTGCATCCAAATTTCCTCTTCTTGCACAGACAGCAGTCAGGTTGGATTAGGGCTTACCCAAGGGCCTCATTTTAACTTAATAACCTGTTTAAAGGCTCTGTCTCCAAATGCAGCCACATTCTGAGGTACTGGGGCTTAGGGCCTCAACACATTAATTTTGTGGATGCAATTCAGTCCACAACAAGTGGTATATGTAAAAAAATACTCTAGAAGCCATTTCTTGACAATCTGCTTTGACATCTGAGACAACTCAACCAATATAGTGAGAATTCATCCCCTTCCAAATTGTTTTCTGAAAAGTAGCTGGCCCTCATTAACTCTTTTTGCAAACTTGCAAGACAACTAGGAATTGCGCTCTCCAATTAGTGCTTAAAGTATAAAATTTCAGGCTCATATCTAAGTCATGATACTACTCTCTGGCTTTCCCCTAAAAGGACACTTTGCAAGCTGCCATGGAAGAGCCTAGATAGAGAAGTAAAAAAAATTCAGCTGGAAACACTGGGAAGTTTAGTGAAAAGTGGAGCCCTCCCTTAGATGACAGATACGGAGGTGAAATCTTTCCATTCGTTCCTGTACAAATACCATGAGTAGTGGGGACCTGACCCGCTTTAGGCAAGAGCTGTGCTCCTAGAAGATTTCATGTAAAGGAAACTTTGAAAAGCACTTATGCTACTGACATTATCGCAGTCACAACTTACTTGGATGCTCGAAACCAGGTTTATGGATTCAACCACCACATCCACTGGATGATCTGTCAGTGGGCTGTCATATCAATATTCAACGTGAGAGAAGGCTTTGCAGCCGTATAACAGAAAATTATTTCCCCGTGTGGTGGAAAGAGGGTAGCAGGAAGTTCTTATCATATCCTGTTAGAAAAGCCTCCAGAACAGATCTTGTCACCAGCAGGGCACCAACACAGAGACATACACACTAAAGGAACCTCTTATATGGGCAGCATAAACGACTTCACAGGGCAAACATTTCTTGTCATGTGAAAAAGACATAGGGATTCGTAATTTCTAAAATTGTTATATTTCAGTGTAAATTGTGACTCACATGGTAATAACCATTGCATAGATACATTCATAAATGAAACTAATTAGCCCAACTACAGATATAGGCACCAATAACATCTGCACTAAAACACTATTAATTGAAGCATTTCCTCTGATACTATGTTAAGCTTCTACACTTTGCTTAACTGTCAATTGCTCCTGTGAACACCACATTCACAAAATGAAGAATAAAGTCGCATCTAAATAATTCAGAAGAACAACATGAAGTGGCCAAATAATTTAATCAGAATTCATGTTTCCTTCATACATTATGAAGATCACTGTGTATATATTTTTTTCAAACTATAAAATAAATGCATGCTTTGTATAAAGGATTCTGGAAGCGTTTAAGAAGCATTCACTGAAAAGGATCATTATTATCACGTTTGTATATATTTGTACTTTTCTGTGGATGTGTTTTTGTTTCAATTTATTTAATTATAAATTCACTATAAAATTACCTTCATGGCATACTTGACTTTGCATGGATAAAGGCAAGTTACCATCTAACTCAGCACCTCCATCAGGGAGCCTTGCTTAAAGGGAAAGGTCAACATTATATATATTATAAGCTCTTAAATGTCAGAAAACTGTCTACATCTCATTACACAATTAATAATTGAGAATGACAATAATTGAAATCAGACATGAATGTTTTATTCTGCGCAAGGAAAAAATGAATAGAATGATTTGATTTGACAATCATTAAAATTATGTTAAGATATATAGATTTCTGGTCATCCTTCCCTCTTCCATGCGTTCCCCTTTTATTTTGTAGTGACCTTATTCTTTCCAATTTTTATTTCTCCATTACACTCTTCTCTTTTTGATTTTCTGCTTCTGTACTTTTTTTTAAAAATCTGCCTTCTCATTCCTCTGGTTTTCTCAAGACATGGGCTCTGTGCATGGAATATGGTAGGTGTTCAGTCTTGTGGTTTCTCTCAGATATTTTCTCTAGCTAAAGAAACATCATGAAAATATTTTATCAGGCACTTAAATTATGCTATGAATTTAGTTTCATATATACAGCACCAGATCTGGGTGAAAACCTAAGAATCACTTAGATCAGGAATGAAAAATAATTTTCTTTCCAAGAGGCCTCTTTAATTGACTTGTTGAGGCCTCATTTGCTACTTTGTATTTTCTACTTATCCCATATCCTACAGCCTGGGAAATCCACCAACCTCATTGTTTGAAAGGCCGGGAATTTCAACTGTCTATTCCATTTTGCTTGTTTTTTTGATATCTTAAAACTAATGTTTAAAGTGACGTATTGATCCCTGCCCCCATCGCCAATTACCTACCTCCATCTACGTTCCCTTCATGTTCTTTATTTCATCACAATTCACCCTGTCGCTTAAGGTAGAAATCTTGGAGTCATCCTTAACACTTTCCTCTCTCCTATATATCCTTTATATCCAGGCTATCAGAAAACCTTTTTTGTTTGTTTTTATGAAAGACTATTTTTCAGAGCAGTTTTGGATTAACAGCAAAATTAAGAAGAAAGTATAGAAATTTCTCATATGCCCCCACAATTGTATAGAATTGCCCATTATCAACATCCTCCACCAGAATGTCCAATTGTTATACTGATGAACCTACAGTGTGACACATCATAATCACCCGAAGTCCAAGTTTGCAAAATGTTGTACATTGTCTGGGTGTATGATACAGAGTGATTCCATTGTTCTAAAATCCTGTCTTCCGGGGCGCCTGGGTGGCTTAGTCGGTTAAGCGTCCGACTTTCACTTAGGTCATGATCTCGCGGTTCGTGGGTTCGAGCCCCGCGTCGGGCTCTGTGCTGACTGCCAGCTCAGAGCCTGGAGCCNAAATAAATAAAAAACATTAAATAAATAAATAAATAAATAAATAAATTCCTGTCTTCCACTGAGTTGTCCCTCCCCACCTCTTAAGCCCTGTCGACAACGGAACTTTGTACTCTCTTCATGGTTTTACCTTTTCCAAAATGTCATGTTTAGAATCATGGTCAGATTGTCTTCTTTTACTTTGTAATATGCAGAGTTTTCCCCATGGATTTTCATAGCTTGGTATCTCTCTCTCTTTTTTTAGGATTGAAATTTTTTTTTTTTTAGGATTGAATTTTGCATTGTCAGTCTGCATTGCATGTATCACTGTTTATTTATTCATCAATTCTCCTACTGAAACACATCTTGTTTGCTTCCAAGTTTTGGCAATTATAAATAAAGCTGCTACAAATATCCATGAACCGTTCTTTTTTGTGTTTTTGTTTTATTTTGTTTTGTTTTGTTGGACATAAGTTTTTGACTCCTTTGGGTGAATACCAAGGAGTCTGATTGCTGCATCATTTGGTACGAGTATGTTTACTTTTGCAAGAAATCACCAAACTGTGTCCCAAAGTGGCTGTACCATTTTGTATTTCCACTGATAATAAGTAAGAGTACCTGCTGCTTCACAACCTCACAAGCATTTAGTACTGCCAGTGTTCTGGATTTTGCCATTCTAATAGGTGTGTAGTAAGCATCTCATTGTTTTAATTTGCATTTCTCTGATGACATATGGTGTGGAGCATCTTTTCATATGCTTATTTGCCATCTGTATATCTTCTTTGGTAGGGTGTCTGTTAAAGTCTTTGGCCCATTTTTAATCAAGTTGTTTGTTTCTTTATTGTTGAATTTTAAGAATCCTTTGTATCCAATGTTTTGGATAACAGTCTTTTATCAGATATATCTTTTGCCCACACTTTTCTCAGACCATGGCTTGTCTTTTCATTCTCTTGACGTTGTCTTTCACAGAGCAGAAATTCTTAATTTTAATGCAGTCCAACTTATCATTTTTTCATGGATCCTGACTTTGGTGCTATATATAAAGTCATTATCATATCTGATTCATTCATATTTTTCTTAAGTTATCGTCAAGAGGTTTTCATAGCTATGTGCTAATATTTAAATCCATGATCCATGTGTGACAATTTTTGTAAAAGTAGAGTAGGTCTAGATTTAGTTATTTGCATGTGGATATCTATTGGTTTTAGTGACATTTGCTGAAAAAATGATTTTTTCTCTACCATATTGTTTTTGCTCCTTTCTCAGAGGTCCGTTAACTATATTTATGTGAACCTGTTTCTGAATTCTCATATCTGTTCCACTGATCTATGGGTTTATTTTTTCACTAATATCACACTGTCTTCACTAATATAGCTTTATAGTGTGTCTTGAAGTTGAGTAGTGTCAGTCCTCCAACTTTGTTCTTCTTCTTCCAGTATTACACAGGCTATTCTGGGTCTTTTGCTCACCATATAAACTTAAGAATTATATTTTTGAGGGGCGTCTGGGTGGATCAGTCAGTTAAATATCAGACTCTTGATATTGGCTCAGGTTGTGATCTCATAGTCATGGGATGAAGCCTTGTGTTGGGCTCTGGGCTGAGCATGGAGCCTACTTGAGACTCTTCTCTCCCTCTTTCTCTGTCCCTTCCCTGTTCACGCACTCTCTCTCTTCTTCTCTCTTTCTCAAGATAAATAAATAAACTTTAAAAAAGAATTCTGTATTTGATGTTCATAAAATAACTTGCAGATATTTTTATTGGAATTTCATTGAATCTATAGATCAAGTGGGAAGAACTAACATCTTGATAATACTGAGTCTCTTATTTATGAACATCAAGTATCTTTCCATTTATTTAGTTCTTTGGTTTTGCTCATCAGTGTTTTATAGTTTTCCTCATATTGATCTTGTATATATTTTTTTAGATTTATACCTAAATATATTTTTTTGGTGCTAATGTATATGGTACAGTGGTTTTATTTTTAATTAAAATTTTTATGTTTTATTTATTTTTGAGAAAGAGAGAGACAGAGTATGAGCGGGAGTGAGAGAGAGGGAGAAACAGAATCCTAAGCAGGTTCCAGGGTCTGAGCTGTCACCACAGAGCCCTATGCAGGGCTCAAATTCACAAACTGTGAGATCACGACTTGAGCTGAAGTCTGTTGCTCAACCGACTGAGCCACACAGGCACCCCAATGGTACAATGTTTTTATCATCAACTCCACTTATTTATTGCTGGTATGTAAGGAAGTGATTACTTTTGTATATTAACCTTTT
The DNA here is from genome assembly GCF_008692635.1 of Crocuta crocuta. NCBI lineage: Eukaryota > Metazoa > Chordata > Mammalia > Carnivora > Hyaenidae > Crocuta > Crocuta crocuta. Next base: position 998,672 of record NW_027528877.1, on the reverse strand, counting down.
GTCTTGCAGCTTTGCTACATTTGCTTATTAATTCTGCAAGTTTTTTGTTGATTCTTTCAGATTTTCTACCAAGATGATTATGTCATCTCCTGCAACTTTGATATAATTACTTATTCGTTTTGGGAGTTTTTTTGTGTGTGTGTGTATTCCTTCAGATTTTCTACACTGGCAATCATGTCATCTGTGAATAAATAGAGTTTTTATTTTTCTCCCCAATCTATATACTTTTTGTTTCCTTTTTTTGTCTTATAACATCAGCTAAAATTTCTAGTATGATAATGAAAAGGGGTGGTGAGAAGAAATATCTTTGCTTTGTTTCCTATTCTAGTGATATTCTTTGAGTATCTCATCATTAAGTGTGATACTAGCTGCAGTTTTGGGTTTTTTTTAAGATAATTTTTATCACATCGAGGAATTTTTCTCTGATTCCAGTTTACAAAGAGTTTTTTTTTTTTAAATCATGAATGCTATTAGATTTTGTCAAAATTTTTTTGCATCTATTGACATGATCATGTGATTTTTCCTTTTTAGTCTATTAGTGTGATAGATTACATTAATTGATTTTTTGAGAACAAGTCTTGCATATTGGGGATAAATCCCATTTGGTTGTGAGATATAGTTCTCTTTTATACACTATTAGATTCAATTTGCCAGTATTTTGTTGTGATTTTTTCATCTATGTTCATCTTTGTTTCATCTATGTTGGTCTGTAGTTTTATTTTTTTGTAATGTCTTTGTCTGATTTAGATATAAGGGCAATGCTGGCCTCATAACATGAGTTAGGATGTATATACTCCTGTTGCTTTTGTCCTTTGAAAGTGATTGTAGAGAATTTTTATCATTTCTTCCTCAAACACTTGACAATATTCATTAGTGAGCCTGGTTCTATGGATTCAATTTCTTTAATAGATGTAGGACTATTCAGATTGCATATTTCTTCTCTTGTGAGTTTTGGCAGATTGTGTCTTTTGAGAATTTGGTCTATTTCAGCTAACTTATCAAATTTGTGGGCATAGAGCTGTTCATAGTATTCTTTCATTGTCTTTTAATGTCTGTGGTTTACATAGAGATGTTCTCTCTTTTGCTTGTGATGTTAGTAATTTTTGTTCCCCTTCTTTTTTTTCTTAGACACCTTGGCTAGAGGCTTATCAATTTTATTGATCTTTTCAAAGAACCAGCTTTTGGTCTCATTGATTTTCTATTTTCATTTTCATTGATTTCTGTTCTAAATTTCATTTCTTTTTCCCTCTATACTTTGTATTTAATTCCTTCTCTTTCTAATTTCATAAGGTGAAACTTAATGATTGAATTTTTAATTTTTCTTCTTTTTTAATGTGTAGAGTTGATGCTATAAATGTCCCTCTATGCACTGCTTTCACTGCACTCCATGAAATTTGATTAGTTTTTTTAAATTTTCATTTAATTTATAGTATTTTTAAATTTCTCTTGAGATTTATTATTTGACTCGTGTTATTTAGAAGCATGGTTTTTACTCTCCACATATTTTGGAATTTTTCCAGTTATTTTTCTGTTACTGATTTCAAGTTTAATTCCATTGTGGTCTGATGGCAGACGTTGTATGATTTCTATTTTTAAAAGTCCTTAAGGTATGTTTTATAGCCCATAATGTGGCCTGTCTTGGTGAATGTTCTATGTGAACTCGAGAAGAATGAATTTTCTACTGTTTTTGGATGAAGTAGTCGATAGCTGTCATTTTTATCCAGTTGATTGATGATGCCATTGAGTTCAGCTATGTCCTTACTAGCTTTCTACCTGTTGGATGTGCCCATTTCTGATAAATGAGTATTGTAGGCTTTAACTATGATAGTGGATTTATCTATTTCTCTTCGCAGTTTTATTAATTTTTTTCCTCGCATTGTTACACTGTTTGATGCTCTGTTGTTAGGTGCGCATATGTTAAAGGTTATTATATCTTATTGGAGAATTGACCACTTTATCATTACATCATGTCTGTATTTATCCATGATGATTTTTCTTGCTTTGAGGCCAGTTCTGTCTGAAATTAACATAGTAACTCTTGTTACTATGCCTTTTAATAAGTTTTATCCATTTACATTTAATCTTTATGTATCTTTATATTTAAAGTGGGTTTCTTATGGACAAATATACTTGAGTACTGTTTTCTGATCATCTCTGACAATATGTTTTAATTGTTGCATTTAGATAATTGATTTTTGAAGTGCTTTTGACATAGTTGCATTAATGTCTACTATATTCATTAGGGTTTTCTACTTATTGCCCTTGTCTTTGTTTTTCTTTTTGTCTTCCAGTCCTCTTCTGCCTTTTATGGTTTTAATTGGGCATTTTATATGATGCTGTTTTCTCTCCTTTCTCTGCTTTCTTAGTTATGCTTTTTAAAAAACGTTTTTCCTGAAGTTTGCAATATACATTTACAACTAGTCCAACTCTACTTTCAAATAACACTGTACTATTTAATGGGTAGTGTAACTATTTTATAATAACATAACATAACAATCTTAATTCCTCCCTCCTATCCCTTGTATCATTGCTGTCATTCATTTTATTTGCATATAAGCATACCTAAGCATTATATATATACATACATACATAATGTATATAATATATACATATCACATAGATACATAATTGAATACATTACTATGTTGCTATTATTATTTTGATCAACCTTTCATCTGTTAGATCCATTAAGAATAAGAAAATAAAAGTTTTTATTTTACCTTCACTTGTTCATTCTCCAATGGTCTTTCATTCTTTATGTAGATCTGAGTTTGGGGAAACATGTTGTTTCCCTTCTCTCTAAAGAACCTCTCTTAACACTTCTTATAAGACATTTCTACTGGCAACAAATTGTCTCAACATTTGTCTGTGAAAAATCTTTGTTTCTTCTTCACAGTTAAAGGATAATTTGTAGGTGCAGAATTCTAGGTTGGTGGTTTTTTTCTCCACACACTTTAAATATTTCCCTCCACTCTCCTCTTGTTTGCACGGTTTCTGAGAAGTTGGGTGTAATTCCTATCTTTGTTCTTCTATAAGTAAGGTTTTATTTTTTCCCTTTGGCTTCTTCCAGGATTTTTCTTTATCTTTGATTTTTAGCAGTTTTAAAAATAATATACCTTATTGTAGTTTTGTGTTTTTTTTTTTGTTTGTTTGTTTTTTTGGCATACCCTTCTTGATGTTCTCTGAGTTTCCTGATCTGTGGTATGGGGTCTGAAATCAGTTTGGGGAATTTCTCAGTTATTATTTCAAACATTTCTTCTTTCTCATTCTCTTGCATTCCCATTATGCATATGTTATACTTTTTTGTAGTTTTCTCATATTCCTTGGATATTCTGTTCTGGTTTCTGTTAGTCTTTATTCTCTTTGCTTTTCAGTTTCTAGTGTTTCTATTTATATATCCTCAAGTGCAAAGATTTTTTCCTCATCATGTTCAATGTACTAGTAAGTCCATCAAAGAAATTCTTCATTTCTATTATGATTATTTCTATCTTTGATCTCTAGCATTTCTTTTTGTTTCTTCATTAAGATTTATATTTCCTTATTTACATTGCCCATCTGTTTTACATGCTATTTTATTTATTAGAGCACTCAGCATATTAATCATAATTATTTTAAATTCTTAATCTGATAATTCCAACATCTCTGTCATATCTGATTCTGATGCTTTCTTTTTCTTCACACTATCTTTGTGCCTTTTGGTATGCCTTGAAATTTTCTCATGATACCTGAACCTAATGTACCGGGTAAAAGGAACTGTCTTGCAGCCCTTAAGTAATGTGGTGGTAAGGTGCTGGGAGAGGGGACATATTCTATAGTCCTATGATTAAGTCTCAGTCTTTCACTGAGCTTGTGCCTTTGAACTGTGTTTTCAGTTTTTCTCTCCGAGCCCCCAGGTGACACAAAATGGCTATTGTGGAGTGGAGTTGGGTATTTCCCTTCTCCAGGTCAGTTAGGCTCTAATAATACCCCAGAAAGTCAGGCTCTGGCTGACTGGTTTCTCCTGGGTGCAGACCTCGTTAAGGTGCTCAGAGCACTCAGGCACAGAGTGCTCTCATGTAAATAAGAATGACTCCTTTCCCCTGCCTCTTCAGGAGTCACGAAGGGCTGTTTCTCCAATATTTACTGTGGGAACCTAGAAGTATATCTCGCAATAATATAGAGGCTCTCCCCCATGGGCCCCCCCCTGGAGATTTTAACCCTCAGAGTTGTCCATACTCAGCCTCCAGCAGTTCATCAATTACAGTTCAGGGTTTCCTATCCTTGTTCTGGTTTCTACAGAGGCTTCCAGTCACGAGTCTCTGCTCCAATAAGCCATGACCCCCTGTGTTTTCCTGTCTGGATCTTGAATCTTGGGAGCAGAGGTTTTTCCTATGCCCTCTCCTCTCTTACAGATCCAGGAAGAGCTGATGATTTTTCAGTATGTTCAGCTTTTGACTTATTGGTAGGAAGGAGTGGTGACTTTCAAGCTCCTTACATGTGGAACTGGAAACTGGCCCTTGATCATCTGTTTAAAAAGTAATTACTAGTCTTGTTGTTTCATATCCCAAAATGCATCCTGAAGCAGGTCATTTATGTTTCCTTCTCTACTGTCATGAATTTGGACAAAGCCTCCATCATCTACTTCCTGATCTAATACTGTGGCTTCTTAATTGGTGCCTCCACTTCTGTTGTCCTCACTTTAATCAGTTTTTCACACTGCAGCAAGAATAAATCTAACATGAGGAGATCATTTCACTAGAGCTACCTAATACTCTTTGATGGCTCTCTTAAGCACTCAGAGCAACACTGTTTAACATGCATGGCCTAATGTACCTGCTCAAATTGACTACTGCTCTCTACTCTAAACCCATTCAGAACTACTTCTGTCCTTACTGTAGTCACAAATTAGACAAATAATTGAGTACAGCTTTTTTCCATCTCTGAGCCTTCTTACACACTGTTCCCTCACACGTTAAATCTCATTAATTCTTCAGGTCTTAGTTTCATTGTTTATTTCTCAAAAAAGCCTTTCCTGACGCACCAATCTAAATACTGCCTGCTATTCTTCTTCACAGCACTTTAGTTTTTACATTTAGAGCATTTGTCATCATTTTAAATGAACACTTTAATGTGTACACCTTTTAAAATCTATGTTCTTTTGTTAAGACTGATTGTGAGTTTAGGGGTCATTTTTTTCACATTTAACTAAATAAAATACATGAACTTCTTTTTTTAAGCTTATTTATTTATTTTGAGAGAGACAGAGAGAGAGAGAATCTCAAGCAGGCTCCACACCATGAGTGCAGAGCCCAATACAGGGCTCAAACTCATGAACTGTGAGATTATGACCTCAGCTGAGTTCAAGAATAGGACACTCACCTGAGCTTTAAGCCATCGTTTCCATCCTTACACACACACACACACAAAGAACAGACTGAAAGTCAATAACTTTTTTGGATCCAAACTACATTTGCAGGGCAAATCACCACCTCAAAATCTGGGAAAACAAGTGAATCCAGAGAGGCACAGAGGAGATCTCTGTACCTGAAGGAGAAGATACTGGAGTCATAACTCTTAGAAACACTTAAGTGGCATGAATAAATTGCAAATTGCTGAAGCATGAGTATTAATAAGCATAACACTTACCCTACCTTGAAGGTACAGTTTCAGAAAGCAGGGGAGCAGAGTTTCATGAGTTATTACCTCTAAAAACCCCACCTGGTTCTAAGGATAAAGAGCTGAGAAATATCCCTTTAAGCCTATGGTAGGGGTAAGGAAATTTTAATCATTGTGAAATGTAACAGAAAAAAAGAATTTATCAGAAGCTTACTCAAGCTAAGGAAGGACATTTCTCCATCCCCTTTACCCGTCCTGTTTCACCTATATGGTGGGAAAAAAAGCTGTACTCCTAGAGAAGCACTTGTGAAAGTCACAGTAAGAGACAAGTTTATTAAAACACAGAAATTTAATCAAAAGATAATAGAATGCTTCACTTCCCCATACCTTATCACCTCATCAACAAGACTGCAGTATAATAACAGTGGATTACAGCTGAAAGAATGGAAAGTGTGGAAGAGTAATCTAATCATTGTGAAATACATCCAGAGGGTCCTCCATAAGAAAGGCCAAATCTCCAAGGAAGAAGACTTCACTGGAGTGTTATCACAGGTGGGGAAAAGCATTTCCCACACTTTATTGCGTTCTTAGCTTCCTTTTCTTGACTGAGGGAGAAAGCAAAACAAAACAAAAATACATCAATAGATGCCAGGACTGTAAGGAAATAAACTGGGAGTGAAACAGTAAGGGAAAGGAAGTAGCAGGGAAACACTTGTGAGGGTCATAGCCCCAAGGTACAAGTCCCTAAAACTGAGATTTAATAAGAATGTTATGGGATACTCCTTTTCTCCCCATGCCCCATACAAGGCTAACAAGTATTCAGTATAATAACAGTGTATTACAGTTAAAAGTGCTGTAAGACACATATATTCTCTGAAGAATAGTACTTAGGGAAGCCCAAGGTCAAGAAAAGAGACAGAAAATAAAGATAATAGAGGAATCTAGAGTCCCTGGCACTTATAACTACGGAAACGTTAAATACACAAGGGAAGACATCTAGAATAGCTATTTTTCCATGTTAAGGTGCTTAATGGGGGAAAAACATATATAAGAACAGAAGGGTAGTCAAAGTAGTGAGATAGAAGCTCTAAAAAAGATAAAAAGAAATGCTAAAAACAAAAACGTTTTAGCAGAAATAAAGAATGCCTTTGTTTGATGGACTCCTCAGTAAACTGGACACAACGAAACAACAACAACAAAAAAGGCTGCTAACAGACAGGGCAATAGAACTTTTCAGTCTGAAATGCAAAAGGAAAGATGAATGGGGGTAAAAGAACAGAACTTCCAAGAACTGTGAAACTACATAAAAAAGTAGGACATACATGTAATTTTAATATAGAAGAAAGCAAGAACAAAAAAGAAATATTTGAAAAAATAATGGCCAAGATTTTTCCAAAATTAATGACAGACATGAAATCACAGATCCAGGAAGCTCAGAGGACAGGTTAAATGACAGCAAATCAAACCAAAATGAAACAAACCAGCAACAAAAACAAAGCATCTCCACATAGTGTTTTCTTTTCTTTTCTTTTTTTTCCCCCACATAGTATTTTCAAATTGCACAAAACCAAAACCAGAAAGTAGTGAAAGAAGTCAGGGCAAAACAAAGGAGTAAAGGATAAAAATAATGTTTACAAAGGACTTCTCAGCAGAAACCAGGCACAAAAAGGAAATTACAACATTTATTTTTTTAATGNATCTCCACATAGTGTTTTCTTTTCTTTTCTTTTTTTTCCCCCACATAGTATTTTCAAATTGCACAAAACCAAAACCAGAAAGTAGTGAAAGAAGTCAGGGCAAAACAAAGGAGTAAAGGATAAAAATAATGTTTACAAAGGACTTCTCAGCAGAAACCAGGCACAAAAAGACAGTAAATTACAACATTTATTTTTTTAATGTTTTTTTATTTATTTTTTTATTTATTTTTAGGAGAGAGAGAGAGAGAGAGACAGCGCCAGCAGGGGAGGGTCAGAGAGAGAGAGAGAGACAGACTCTGAAATAGGCTCCAGGCTCTGAGCTGGCAGTCAGCACAGAGCCCGACGCGGGGCTCGAACCCACTAACCGCGAGATCATGACCTAAGCGAAAGTCGGATGCTTCACCGACTAAGCCACTCAGGCGCCCCAGTAAATTACAATATTTAAAGTGTTGAAAGAAAAACCCCACTAATCTAGTTCAACAAAATTAAATTTCAAAAGTAAAATAGATACAAGATTTTTCTAGACTAGCAAAAACAGAAAATTCATTACCAACAGACTAGCTCTGTAAGAAATGTAAGAAATTCTTTAGGCAGTAGGAAATGGATCTCAGTCAGAAATTCAGGTTTATGTTAAGAAAAGGATGTGTCACGGAAGGAATAAATGAAAATAGTAACACACTTTAGGTTTTTTTAGTTTTAATTGGAATATGTAACTGTTTAATATTTAGAGTAATATAATTGTTGTAATATATTGGGTGATAATAGCATAGAGATAAGTGAAATAATTGACAGAAATGTTATAGAGAGTGAGAGGGAAATATTAGAAATACTGTGTTACAAGTTACCTGTATTATATATACTGTGTTACAAGGTACTGGTGCTATACATGAATGGTGTAGTTTTATTTGAAGATAGAGTTAAATTACTTAAAAATGTGTATTGGAATCTTAGGGCAATCACTAAAAAATAAAGAAATAAAGTTGGTATTTTGAGAAAAAATAGTATAAAATTACATAAAATGCTCACTTATAGGTATAGAAGACAGAAAGTGAGGGAGAGAAAAGCCACGGAGGGTAGAGAGCTGTTCTTATAAAGACAGGACAGAGAAAGGGGGAGAGTGCAGTGCATTGGGATCGTGCAAGAAAAGCACTTCCCCAAAAGTAGCTGAAGAGAAAGATAAATAATGAAAACACTTGCAGGAGAGTGAACAAGAAATCTGTTCCCCAAAACCATTGACAAGAAAAAAGGAAAGGATTTCAATGCCACCAGGATTTTATAAGCAGTGGAGCACAGAGTCTGAAGTTTTGGAGCTCAGCGCCTAGCGGTGCTCTGGCAAGGAAGCAGGGCGAATCCCCACAAGTAGGGAACAAGGTCTGAGGAGTTTGTATGTCACACAGGGAGAAGTGCTTCCCCTGCTCGGAGTGTATTTGGTAGAGGCCATGCAGCCTCCCTATAGGCAAAGGTCCCAGCAGACCCTGAAAAACAACCATGTTTGCTGGTATTGGTACAAAAACACCAGAAGGTAGTGAGACCTGGTGCCAGCTGTATGTTAAGGTTTGCCATAGTCTCTGAACCTCTGCCCCTGTGTGATCACACGAGCATTTTCTGGGGGAAGCTAGCACCCAGACATTGCTCAGTGAGACCTTCCCCCAGAGAGTCAATACAGGTCCAAGCTGCAGGGGTCTCTGAAGGGTGGAATTTTTAAATATAACCCCATCTGAGGTAAAACTCTGGAGGAAGATGCCACCTGGCAAGTGGGCAGTTGGACTTGGAGGTGGGGAGTAGATGGAGGTTGGGGACAAAGGAAGGGTGTTTGATCACTGGGCCATGAGAGCACGAAGTTCCTGTGCCAGAGGCTAGGGAGTTGGACCCAACCATTTCCACTTTTCTTGAGCACGTGCATGTGCATGCACCCCACACTGATCCACCCTTGTAAGTGAAGCAGCGTCACTTACTGGAAAATAGAGCCTTTACATCAAGTCCCCCTCAACTGCACCCCCCAAGCACATCCCCTAGAAGAATAGCACAAGTCACTCCACCTGCTTAGTGTATGGACTACAGAAGGCTTCATAGTTTCAGTTCTGGAACGCACATCAGAAACTGGATGTAACTTCATTCTGGTTTCATTCTGTTTGCTGGTTCATTGATTTGTTCGTTTTCTTTTCTTCCATTTTCGCTTAAATTGTTTTCTTGTTTTTAAATTTCTTTTTTCTTTTTTTCCCTCATTCTTGGATAAAGAGAATAATTTATTTTTATTTTTTCCTTTTTTTATTTTTAAATTTTTTATTCTATTTCATTTTGTTCTATTTTATTATGTAAATTTTTAATTTTAAATTTTTTCTTCTTTTCTTTTCTTTTTTTCTTTGCCTTTTTTTCTATTCTATCAAGCTTTATTTAACAAGCATACCAAAACACACTAGGATCTAACTTCCTTTATTTGATTTTTTCTTTCGTTTTTAATTTTTTAATTTTAATTTTCAATTTTATTATTTTTTTCTTCCTCCAAAATGAAAAAAAAAAAATGAATGTATTAACCCCAAAATAGAATAGGAAGAAATCCAACAATACATTAAAAGAATTATTCACTATGATCAAGTGGGATTTATTCCTGGGATGCAGGACTGGTTTACAGATTGGTTTAATATCTGTAAATAAATCAGTGTGATACTTTACATTAATGAAAGAAATGATAAGAACCACATCATCTTCTCAATAGATCAGAGAAAGCATTTGACACAATACAGCATCCTTTCTTGATAAAAAACCGCAAGAATGTAGGGATAGAAGGATCATACCTCAAGGTCATAAATGTCATATATAAAAGATCCACCAGTAACATCATTCTCAATAGGGAAAAGCTGAGAGTTTTCTCCCTAAAGTGACGAACATGACAAAGATGTCCACTCTCACCACTGTTAAACAACATAGTGTTGGAAGTCCTAACCTCAGGAGTTGGACAACACAGAAATAAAACGCATCCATACCAGCAAGGAGGAAGTCAAATTTTCGCTCTTCACAGAAGACGTGATTCTCTGTGTGGAAAACTGAAAAGACCCAACACCAAAACTGCTAGAACTGATACACAAATTCAGCAAAGTCACAGGATCTAAAACCAATGTACAGAAATCAATAATGAAAGAAATCAAAAGTACTAAAAGAAAGGGAAAGATAGTCTCTGATCATGGATCAGAAGACTCAATATTAATAAGTTGCAATTCTTCTCAACTGGATCTACAGATTCATACAATTCCAATCAAAATCCCAGCAAGCTATTTTTTAGATATTGAGAAATCGATTCTAAAACTTACATGGAAAAACAAAAGATCTAGAATAGCCAGCACAATATCAAAGATGAAAAAAAACAAAGCTGGAAGATTCATGCTACCAAAATTCAAGACTTACTTTAAATGTACAGTCATCCACACAGCATGATATTAGCAAAAGAATAGACATTTGGATCTATTAGATCTCCTTCTTAGAGAGCTAAGAAGGAAAGATCCACACAATTATACTCACCTGATCTTTGAATAAGAACAAAAACAATTCAATGAAAAAATCATAGTCTTTCTCAATAAGTGATGCTAGAAGTGTTTGATGTCTATATAGAAATAAAATGAGACACATACTTTAGATATTTCACAAAAATCAACACTAAATGTATAAGAAAATTAAATATAAAATACAAAACTATAAAACTACTTGACATATATTAGAAGACAATCTTTATGACCTTGAAATTGTAATACTGCACAAAAGCATGATCCATGAATAAAAAACAAAGTTAATTGAGTTGTACCTTATTAAAATAAAAATTTTCTGCTCTACAAAAACTCTTGATTGCTAAGGGAATGAAGGAAAAGCCTCAAGCCTCAATCGGGGAAAAAGTATTTGCAAACACACATCTGGTAAAGGACCATAATCCAAAATATACAAAGAATTCTTAAAATTCAGCAATAAGAAAACTGAGCCATTAAAAATGGCCAACAGATATAAACAGAAATCTCACTAAAAAAATATTATGTATGTTCATCAGTTGTGATGAGTGTACTGCTCTCGTGGCAATGTTAATAATGAGGGAAGCTGTACAGGTGTCAGGCAGGGAGTATATGGCTTATCTTTTTACCTTCTGCTCATTTTTGCTGTAAACCTAAAGTTGTTCTAAGAAATAATGTTTATTTAAAAATAAAGTAAAATAAACTGAAATGTACCTAAATAATTTCCTTTCCTTAGCTGCATAGACAGGGACACAGAAAAAATGTAGAAATGGGGAAATGAAAAAAACAACAGACAAAAAGTAGAAGGTACACAAATGAAAAATATGCATATGAAAGATGTTTAACACCATTTGTCTTTGGGAATTTGAAAATCAAAACAATGAGATGCCATTACTCCCTATTAGAATAGTTGAAGTCCAAAAGCTTACAACCAAATGCTGATGGCTCATGGAGCAATAATAATTTTTGTCCATCGATTGTGAGAATGCAAAGTAGTACAACTACTTTGGAACACCGTTTGGCAGTTTCTTACAAAGCTAAATGTAGTTTTACCAGATAATTCAGAAATTATGCTCCTAAGTGTTTACCTGAGTTGGCAATCTATGTCTACATGAAAGCCTGAATAACAGTCTTTATAGTATTCGTAATCATCCCAAACTGGAAGAACCAAGATGTCTTTCAAGGGATGAATGGATAAACATACTGGAGTACGTACATCCATACAATGACTTCTGTCTTGCTGATTTGGATGCCCTTTATTTCCTTGTGTTGTCTGTACATCCTTACTGTAAGTGATAAAAAAATCAGTTATCAAGTCACATAAAGACATGGATGAATTGTAAATCCATATTGATAAGTGAAAGAAAGCAGTGTTAAGAAGGTATGGCTATGTATTATATGATTCTAAGTATGTGAAATTTTGTAAAAGATAAAACTGTAGAGATGATTAAAATATCAGTAGTTGGCAGGGTGCTGGAGGCCCAGGGCTTGAACTTGTGAAGCACAGAGAATGTTTGAGGATAGTGAAATAAATGGTGAAACGGATTATAACCTGCTACATAAAAAAAAATCCATGAGTCCATACTACACATAAATGATTGAATAAATAAATAAATGGAGGAAATAGCCAAGATTCCTATGCAGAAGAATTTCAAATAATTTATGTACTGACTCTGTCCTCAAGGAAGTAGAGCATAACTCCCCTCTCTTTAAATGTAGGCTGTGCATAGTGACTTCATTTCAAAGAATAGAATATAAAAAAGGAAAAGAAGAAGAGGTTTACAGTGGAGAAATCTGACAAATACTATTCCAACTAGTTAATCAAGATTAATATCAACAACAGTAAATCATGCTGATAGTATGTTCTCTTGATATGATGTTATGAAAATGGCACTTTACCTCTGTGTTCTTTCTCTCTCAAACACAAAATTTCTGTGTAATCATGAAGAGATCAGACAAATCCTAATTTAGGGTTGTTCTACAAAATACATGACCAGTACTTTTCAAAATGTCAGGGTCATCATAAACAAGGAAAGTCTGAGGAAACTACGAAGACATACCTTCTAAATTTAAGTTAGTATCCTGGATGGGCTCCTGGAACATTAGGTAAAATATAAGGAATTAAACATTAATTAAATTAAAGTTAATTAAAGTTAATAATGTATCAATATTAGTTCATTAATTATAACAAATGTTTCATACTGATGTACTATGTTAATAATAGGGAAAATAGGGTGTGGGTGGTAGGGGAACTCTGGGTACCACTTTTGCACTTTTCTGTAAATCTTCAACAGTTCTCAAATAAGACATTTATATGTCAATAAAGAATACTAGAGACTTCCACTTAGTAAATTTTTCTTGAGCCAATGATTAGTGGCTGCCTAATAGACTGAGCTGTCAGGTATTCTGAGATCCAGCTGAAGATCAGCAGTGTCTCTACAGATCAAAGCTGTTTGTTAACATTTTTGGTGGGATGTGAGGTTCCAGAGGGCAGGATTAGGAGGGAAATGCCATGAATTTACATCTGATAATCAAATTCCCTCGATTCATACTTGAAGTATTTGAGGCCCATAAGAGCTGTGGGTGGCAAAACTAAGAGAATTCCTAATATTGGTCAGATTTATTATAATTGCAGATTTTGACCTATGTTGTACTCTTACTCCAACTTACTGGCTGAGTCACCTTGCACAAGTGCTCTACAAGTGTTGGCCATTGTTATATTTTGAGAATGTGCTAGGGACTGAGTTCTGGGCAATGTTCTAAAGAATTTATTACATACTGACTCATTTTATGCATACACAGATGCACACGTGCACACGCACACACACACACACACACACACACACACACACACTCATACAGAGAGTTTATGAGGCCAGCTCTGTTATTTTCCCTGTTTTACAAATACGTTAAATAAATTGCCCTAGATCACCGAGTGGGCAATTGTTAGAGCCAGTAGTCAAACCTTAGTAGTCTGGGGCCAGTGTCTATATCCATAAAATAGAACCTGTCAGAATGATATTATCAAAAATACAAGAAATAAAAATGTTGGTGAAGATGTGAAGCAAAGGGAACTCTTATGTACTGTTTATGGGAATGTAAATTAGTGTAGCCACTATGGAAAAAAATATGGAAGTTCTTCAAAAAGTTATGAAATAGAACTACCATATGATCCAGCTATCGCCCTTCTGGGTATTTATCTAAAGGCAATGAAAACAAGGTATCAAAAAGACATCTGTACTCTACTGTTCACTGCAACATTATTCACAATAGCCAAGACACGGAAATAGCCTAAATGTCCATCAATGTATAAATGAATAAAGAAAGTCTGAAATATCTATACTTACTGCCGTTTTACCACTATGCTCCATACTTACCACCAAGTCTTCATGAAGGTGTCAGCCTGAAACCTTTTATGATGCAGTTTTAGCCTACTTTTAAAGATTTATATGTTGAACTAGACTAAAAAGGATGTTCTCTGATAATATTTATAATAATTATGATAATAAAATATATAATCTTCATTGAATATTGATAACACAGGTGGCACTGGGTTAAATATTTGCATTTATTAAGATGACACTATTATCTCTCCCACTTATATACTTTTTAATTGAGAGAATCAGGGCACAGAGTGACTAAAATAATGTGCCCAAACTCACACTGGTAATACGTACGACAGCAACAACTTAAACCAATGTCTGCCATGCTCTTAACTTTTATTGTACAGCAAGGTGCCATTTTCCCAGTCTCCAACTAAATTACATATTATACGTGTAGATTTGCTTATTTAAGACAGAACACTTAAAAGTTTACCTAAAAAGGTAAACTTTTTAGCATAAAATGCAATTTCCTTATTTGAGTCTTCTAGGTTCTCTGCAATTATTTCAGAAAGCTTGTTACTCTGCCTTCGTTTTCTTTTTGCTATTTGGGAATTCATTGCTCTGGAGAGTGTTAAAAATTGCACCAGTAATAAGAGTTTGGATTTTTGCTATTCATATTTTGCTCAAATATTTACTTATCTCAAAATGTGTACTGTTTACAAAACATATGTATGCCAATATTTTTTTTTGTTTTATCACAGAAAATAAACAAAGGTACTTAAGCAGTCTCTATTTCATGTCGGGGTTAGCCTTTCAGTGTTCAATAATATTGTTTGCTTCTCTTAAAATGATTTACTTATCAATATATTATGAAACAGAAGCCTTTATCATTGTCTTCAGTTGCAATATTATTGAATACTCATGTTTACTTTCTGAAGCATTTTACTCAGAATAGAAATACAAAACATTAGTGCAGGCTTTGTTAAATTTGCCACTTCTCTGATACATGAAAAGTACTTGAGTTGAGGACAGCATTTCAATGGTACTGAAAAACCTCAGAGGCTCTTCAAGCAAATAAAGACTTTTTGTCATTCTCATTTGTATTAGACTAGCAAATTGGATCAAACCTCTTTGACAGTGCTAAATTTTCAGATTTTCCCCCAAGACTACCCTTGCCTTCCCAGCTAGGGCAACTTTGAATTTATGGGTCAAATATATTTATGTTTTTGTATACAAAAGGTATGTACTTACATTTCTATATATAAAATAGTAAGCATATATGCCTTTATATGTAGTATACACAATATGTATGTCTTTATACGATTACAAGCACTAAAATCCCAGTGACTAGAGTTGGAAGAGAAAACAGAAGAAGCATTATGCCCCAGTGACCAAATCAATTAGCCATACCTGTGTGAACAACAACAACAACGACAAAAAATAGAATTCTGTTTTAGAGGGGGGTTTTGATACTTGTTTGGGAGATGTTTAATTTTTCTACATTTTATCAATTTGTATTTGGTTTTGAATTTTTTTCCTTCACATATAAAAACCTCCTTCATTGTGCCTCTTCAGTTAAAACATGCCGTAATAATAGTCCAGGCTTATCATTTTTTCTCTTCTACTTTCCATTATTGCTAGCAGCACGACAGTGCTCCTATCACCCAGGGTTACAACCTTGAGTCCATCTTTGATTATCTCTCTTTCTACCTTGTGTCTAGGACCTTTCTATGTCCTGCCATTTCTTTCTTTTATAATGTTTGAAAAGCTAGTTTCTTCTTTTTTGGTTTCCACCACCAAGACCCCAATCTACTTTCTTTTATTTTCTTTTATTTCTGCTCCAACTATTGCAATCTTCCACATTCTTGCCTCCATATCTTTCTTCTTCCATCTCAACTACTAGGTTGCTGTAAAGTCCATGTGTCTGCGGGCATGTCTAAACCAGAGGAAAGAAAATGGCTTAACTTCAAAATGAATGTATTGTAAAGCAGTCACTGTTTGTTAAAGGTACAAACGATTATCAACATTTCAAAAAGTGCATCCCATGGTACTTTTAGTCTTTTGAGACCTTACACACACACACACACACACACACACACACACACACACACACACACACCTGTGCTCAAATAATCTTGGGAAATGCTGTATACAACTTCTTCTCTTAAAGAGTCAAATTCACACTAGCTTACTCAAAGTTATGGGAAGTCTTGTGGGAACATGAATCTTTTTCTGCATTTTTAGACAATATGTCCTAAATTTGTTTGACCGTATAATCACTCTTATACTTTTTTTTCCCCAATATAACACGAAGGGCACATTTTGGGAAATGTCATTCTATTCTATCACCTTCATCTATTTACCTTTTCTCTTAAAAAGAAGAGCAAAGTCTGGGATTGCCTTAATTTTAAAAAAGTAGAGATTTTAGCAAACCACAACCACCATGCAAGAAACCAAAAGAAAGCTTGACCTACCAGGAACAGATTTGTTAGTGACTTATTTCTCCTGATTGGGAGATTTATACAGATGATTTATGCCAGAAGTGACTAATTTGGAAACATTTTCACTGCTGTCTTCATGGAAATCTTTCTCAATTGTGTCAAATCAAGAAAGAATATTTCCCATCTTAAGGCTTCACTGTCAAGCTTTCTTATATTTTCCTGTAGTCTCTATGAAAAGAATGAAGCAATAAACAACAAAAAAGGCTTTATATACCGAAAGCTTAAAGTCTTGTTATCTTCTAATGTAAATTCCTGTCAGTCTGAGACCGTGTTTACAATGCACTCTACAGCTCATTGTTTGCTGTATAAGCTTAATGAATTTGCCACTGATCAATCAGTGTATCACAAACTCTTGATGGAGCTTACTGTGTGGGAAGTGTAGCTCTCAGCCACATTATCTGACAAAAGTGTCTATATAAGCAGTCATCTTGAAGTGCTGATTCTGTTATTTGATTTGGGATTAAACAGTCTGTTGCAAGCCATCTGCTTTCCTATGCATGCGTCCTTGAGAGGTTAGATTTCTACTGATATTGCCCCATAACTTTAACTGGTATTTGAAAGATCAGAATTAGCTTAGACATATGCCACAGAAATTACTAGCCTTATCCTACAGGGCTGTCCAGACTTTGACATGGGGGCCCGAATCAGGAAAAAGTTTACTTTCCTCACATTGTTGCTGATTCAGAATTCCTGCTGCATTCAGCCAAGTGCCGTGAGACTTGAGAGTACTTGCCTGACAAAGTTTTACAACAGTTCATGCTCCTGAGTGTATGAAAGTGTGCACTGGCTGTTCGAGCCATGTCTCCTGATGACTCCTAAAGAACACACTCCTCTGGCCTGTGCCTGATTACTCTGCAGAAACTCCCATGGTTTCTGCTATCTCAGCAACTTCTGGAAATACCCTACTGAAAACGTGCATATGTAAAAGTACAAGTCTCTGCCTTCAGATTTGAAATAGAAAATGGTTGTGGTTCAAATCCAGGTAACCCAATCAAATAAAACCCTAATTCATTAATAAACTGACTATTCTTGAAGTGCTTTTTGTGTGGGCTTCTATAGCAGTAAGAATTGTTCTTTGGATGAGTATGTGCTGAAATGGATACTTTTGGAAGTTCCCTGAGGTATACCCCATTAATATTGACTTGGTTGGGGATCTGGACTCCACTTCTTATCTAGTCCAATCAAATGTAAGAAATGGCCAGAAGGCCAAAGGTGAAGGAAGAGAACAATGTGGGACACAAAATAACTGGTTATTTACATACTTATTCATTCATTTTATAGTTTTTATTTCTTTATATTCCCACTGTACTGATTTCCCCTCAGAACTATTGGGAAATGAAAAGAAAGGAAATAGGGAATATAGTCTAATAAAAATGTACAAATGGATGAAACTATGAACCAATGAACATTTGAGCATAAGTCTGATGACTGGTGCTATACTAGGTACTGACATAAAAGCGTGACCAATCTGAGTACGATCTGAGATTGAGGCCAATGCCCACAGGTAAATACGGAATCACAGTGTGGGAATTAGGATGGTACATTATTCAATGGCAGGAAAGATCCTTAATTCATTCTAGAAAATTATGTAAAATTTAGATGGGCTTTTAAGTAAAAAAAATGGGAAAAACATTGTAAGGGGAAGATGAAATATTTGTAGTAACAATGACCTTTATTATAAGCGTAAGTCTAGAAAACAAATATTTTGTTGAACAGCCTTTCTGCAGCTTTCAGAAAACTGCAGTTGTAAGTATGGTTAAGTTGCTCAATGATTTATGTATGAATAACCATGAGATAAAGTTCATTTGAGTTTAATTTTAAGAAAAATTAAGACTGTCGATTTTCAGTCTTCCTGTGTTCCTAAAACAGAATCTATTCAACAAAGTCCATTTTCCAAGTTGTATCAGTGGCTAAAAATTTTTAAGGGAAATTTGTTGTCTAATCAAAGCAATGTTTTAAATTTTAGTGCCTGAATGCCCTTACTTCTTTTCTTTTAACAATTTCTTTAATGTTTGTTTATTTGAGAGAGAGAGAGAGAGAGAGCAGGGGAAGGGCAGAGAGAGGAGACACAGAGTCTGAAGCAGCCTTCAGGATCTGAGCTGTCAGCAGAGTCTGACATGGGGCTTGAACCCAAGAACCATGAGATCATGACCTGAGCTGAAGTTAGATGCTTAACCAACTAAGCCACCCAGGTGCCCCACTTTTTTTAATTTTTAAAAATGTTTAACTTATTTTTGAGAGAGAGTGTGAGTAGGGAAGGGTCAGAGAGATTGCGGGCAGAGAATTCAAAGCAGTCTGCATTGACAGCAGCACGCCCGATGTGGGGCTCAAACTCATGAATTACGAGATCATGACCTGAGCTGAAGTTGGATGCTCAACCAACTGAGCCACCTGGCACCTGAGAATGCCCTTACTTCTTTTAAGTTGAGCCTGTTTTTGTTGTTGTTGTTGTCTGCTTGTATTATTGGTTTAGTATCTAATTGTACATTTATTTGCACCCTGAGAACATATACATTAATTGGAACTCTCTCTGAAATAGCAGTGAGGTGGTACAAAAGTCAGAGATAGGGTTCATTTATTTTTACTGTCAGCTTTGAAATTTATTTTTATATCTATTGTTGTCTTTACTATATTAGCTGAAAAATTGTTCAATTTTTCATGTTTACTTTACTATGAAAACACATAATGCTAAGGAGTATTTTATTCTTAAAGAAATATTTAACCATAAAAATATTTCAGACATTTGAAAAAGTAAACAAAAGAATAATCCTTACTTCCATGGGCACCTCATTAAAATTTTAAAGTTGCGCTTGATTTACTATATTGACTTGAGGTGTTCTTCTCATTCCAAAAAATAATGAAGATTTTCTAGACGTAGCTAAAGCCCAACTTAATTCCTGACTTTTATTCATTACCACATTCAGCAAGCTGTCTTCAGTTAGTGTGTATTAATTCCATACTTTTACAAAATATGTATGTATTTTCAAACAATATAAGGAATTGTTTGGGGTATTTGAAAACTGTACATAAATAGTGCCATATGGCCCTAATGCTTTTGAAATTTATTTTTCTTTAATTTGCAGCATTATATTTTGAGATTTATCCATATTGATACATTGATTTTTTTGGTGCAGTTTTAAAATTGTTTTCTATTTATCCATTGTTTACCTACTTCCATATTGATGGACCAACTAGTTTGTTCTAAATTTCATACTATTACAGATTAAAACACTGTTCCATGCTTTCTTAGAAGTGCAAAATTTCTCTAGGATGGGTAACTGAGGTAGAATTATTTTCTTAGGGTATGTGTACCTACCAATTACCTTTGTATGTTCACATTGCTTCCAAAAGTAATTGTACCAATTTGTGCTCCATCAGCACTGTATATGTCTTTCTATTTCTCTACAACCTCACCAGCCCCTTGCCATTACCAGATTTTCAAAAATAAATGCCAACCTGGTAGTTGTGCAATGGTATTTCAAAGTGGGTTTAATTTACATTTCTCTGATTACTATTGAAACTACTTGACTTTTGCTTGTTGGTTATTTGAGTTATATCTTTAATATATTACCTGTTCATGTACTCTGCTCATTTTCCCACTAGGGTATTTGTTTTTTCTTTTTGATTAGTAGGACTTCTATGTATTACCTGTTTGTATATACTGTAATAATGTCTCCCAGTCTGTGGCTTGGTTTTTAATGTAATAATGGTGTCCTTTTTCAAACAAAAGTATTTGGTAGATATTCTAACTGAAAAAAAAAATACATTAAAAATACAACCAGTTAGGGGCATCTGGCTGGCTCAGTTGGAAGAGCACATGACTCCTGATCTTGGAGTTGTGAGTTCAAGCCTCACATCGGGTATAGAAATTACTTAAAAATAAATAAACCTGAAAAAATACAACCAATTACATGTTCCTTAAAAGGCACAAAATTAAAATCTAAGGTTAAAGAGAGGTGGGAAATAGTATGGAAAAAGAAGTATTAAATAACACTAACCTAAGATGCTGGTGTTGTTATATTAATATAAGATAATGCAATTTTTAAGACAGGAAATATTACTAAACATAAAAAGAAACATTTGAGGAGTGCCTGGGTGGCTCAGTCAGTTAAGTGTCTAACTCTTGACTTCACCTCAGGTCATGATCTCATGGTGCATGGAATTGAGCCCCCCATCGGGCTCCATGCTGGTTAGCCAGAAGCCTACTTAGGATTCTCTCTCTCCCTCTCCTGCTCGTGCACTCTCTTTCTCTCAAAAAAATAATAATGATGAAAGGATCAATACAACATCATGATGTACATTTTTATAATGCATGGGTCTAACAAAAAAGTCTTAAAATATATTAAACAAAAGATATATAGAAATAATAGGGAAAAAAGTAAATCCATATTTAAAGTGGAAGAATTTAACACACTCCTGAGTTGATTTTTTTCAGGGACACTATGGTCTCCCACTCTAGTTCATGGGTAGAAACATTATTTTTCTTATTCAGTGAATAGAATTTTCTCTCTGGTTCTTTCGTAAATAGTATATCCTTTTGGGAATCCTGGATTAATGCAGAAATCTCAATTCCTTTGCCTTCTTTCTTCTTTTGTCCTTGTCCCTGTGAGGATAGTAAATGTCAACACCTCAGTTTTTATTGGATCTATGTAATCATTTCCTGTTCCTGTCTCTCATCTTCAAAGCAGTAGTAGCAATAGCTTACATTTTAGTGATTCTGGATTTCTAGCATCTGCATATTTCGCTTCCATTTTTGTAACTTCAGCTATCAATTACATTTTATTCTATTTATTCGGCATTTGTATATGTAACAAGTGAATGATGGGTACTAATGTTCACCAAATACTTACGGATTTTTCCTTTTTAAGGCACAAAGTAGGATAATCTTGGCTGAATGCTCTGACATTGAGTGGAGTCAAGAGACAAGTTCTGAACAGTAAGTTCTGAGCAGATGTGATATGTGTTGCTTTTTGGACTAAGCATTGAATTGCTAGTGGGTGTCCTGCTAGAGATCTTTATTCTGTTTTGCAGATCAATTAGCTATTTTCAAGATGGCAGCTACTCTGTCAGCCTGGGAGTCTTATTACATACAGTAAGTAAAGACTCCCTTATGACTTGAGAGGGACATGCAACACAATTAGGAAATACATCTTGTTATTATAAGTCACTAAAAGTTTGGAATTTTTGTTTGCTTGTTATCATGGCATAATTTAGCTTCTCTGTCTGTGATAGGCAGGATAATGGCGCCACCAGAATGTTCACTCCTTAAACACTGGAATCTGTGAATGATAGGTTAAATGGTCAGTGGAAATTAAGGTCCAGATGGAATTAAGGCACTAATCAGTCGACCTTAAGATAGGCAGATTATCCTGGTTTATAAACGTAGTCATGGGGGGCCTTAAAAATGAGAGGGAAACAGTGAAGATCAGAGGAAAATGTAATGACAGAAGCAACATCAGAGAAATGCTATGCTACTGGCTGTGGCGATGCAGGAGGAAGACCAAGGGCAGAGGAAAGTCTCTAGAAAGTAGAAAAAGCAAGAAAATGGCTTTCCTGGTAGTGTTTCAAGGAGGACTGTTGCTCTGGCAATACCTTGATTTTAGCCCAATGATACCAGTGTGAGACTTCTAACCTACAGAACTGTAATTTGTGCTACTTTTGGCTATCATGTTTATGATAATTTGTTACAGCAGCTATTGAAGACCAATACAATGGCCCATAAATGTAATTATTTAGTATTGTCCTCAGACACAGGTAAAGAGGGGTATTTTTAGTGGAATCAATATAGCATGGACACACACAAAAACTTTGTTCATGAATATCTGAGGTGCTCTGTCATTTGAAATTTGTAGTCAGTCCTTGCACAATGTACCTGTAATCCTAAGTGACTTCACTTTGACTGGCATTCAATGCTAGAATTTCAAAGAATTTTATTTAAAACATATTTAATATATTTTCAATGAATTTTCCAAATGTGATTTAGAAGTTTAGTTTTACTTATATAATTTAGAAATAAAATTATAAGGTAAATAATAGTTTGGACTTTTGCCTTTTATTTTAAATACTTTGTACGTTTTAGAAGAAAAATAATATTTTATGAAAATAATGATGTTTGAAAACAAATAAAAATAATATACACTTTATGGTTTTTGAAAAAATGAATTCAAATTCTGTACATTTTAATATCATTAAATTTTATTTTTAGTTCTTTAAATCATTACTGTAACTAGAACACAAATGATGTATCTTATTTATAACCATGTAATTGGTAATTTTGCAGAAATGAAGGCAAGAAAAAGTAAATTTTATTGTATCAACATATAAAACTTTATGAGTTATATACATAATCATTTTATTACTCATGCAAACATTGTTGCTCCATTAGGAAATCCAGAGAAAATTAATAATAGTTTAATTATATCATATTTAACATTTTACTCACTTTCAGTGATGCAAAAATCATTGTTTTATATGTTTTTAAATATGCTTGTTATTTTGGTGATAAGTTTGTCAAAGCAGAAGGAAAGATTGTATTTTAGCTAACAGTTTTGTTCACTCAATATATAACTTTAAAATATTTGAATATAGAGAACGGCAAGATGGCGGGTAAGTAGGGAGCTCCGTGCATTTGGCTTGCACCCATCTCTCAAAGAGAGAAGGCCTGAAGTCATAGGACACTGAGCCACAGAAGTTTGGGAAGAGAAAGAGACAGAGTACACTGGGAAGGCAACCTCATAAGTGCGTGAGTGTGAACTGGGGAAGATGAAAGTGGGTCAGGACCAGAGATACGGAGGGAGGGGAGGGAACCTGGCTTGTGTGCAGCTGCAGGGAGTGATAAGCTGGTGAGTGGTGGTGAGCGGTGGCGAGTCCAGGGGAAAGGAAAGAGAAGCTGAGATTGCTCCTAGAACCCTCCCTGGAGACAAGAAAAAGCTCGGCTTGGAAAGAGAGTGTTTTTTAGATCTGGCTGGGGTGCTGACTTTGAACTAGGTGCTCCTGGTGCCAGAAGGCACCAGAAAAAACTGCTCTGCAGCGCTCCTGGCACCATCCCTGGCGGCAGCGTCCCAGTGGCGCAGCGATGGCTCCGGTGGCAGCGCAGACTCTGCGGACCTGAAGATGCTACCTTACCAAACGCACTCGGATTGTATTGCTGCTTGACCCCGGCAGATCTGAGGCTGGGACACTTCCCCCACCCCCCATTCAACCCCAGGCAGCAGGGAAGCAGCGACCTGTGGGACTGTTTCAGGGGATGTATAAACAAAGCTCATGGACTAGGACCTGGAAACAAGGCGGGGCATGGGATATAAAACTCAGCACAGGGAGACAGGACCCAAAAGAGTGATTTGCAACACTTGGTTGAGAAGGAACTGGGGAGACGCCATTCTTCTCCCCACAACCACCAAGGTGGGGGCTCAAGGAGCTGCCAGTGGACATAGTAGAGGTGAGACCCGCCTACACCAAACCACGCCCATCCCCTCCAGAGAGCTGTTTTGTTATTGTTGTTTTTACCTGAGCCTGGGTTTGCGTGTTTATTTGTTCTGTATGTGCATTTGTGTACCTTTGTTCCTTCTGCGGTTGTCTATTTTCTTTTTCCAGGGCTACCTCAAGAAACAAGCCAAACTACACAGGGTGGTGAGTCCCAAATGCCGCTACAAGTAGGGAAACAAAATAACCGAACGCTCAATAAGAGAAACCAAGAGACACCATTCAAAGAACACTTCCTGAACAGACAGGCCCTGAACAGTCAAAAAGCCCTCTTTCATGCACCAGAGCTCACAGGGGCAGAGTGTACAACAAGCTTTTAAAATTAACAAGAGATAGAAAGCTAACCAAAATGATACAATGGAAGAACTCTCCTCCAAAGAAATTCCAGGAAGAAATGACAGCTAAAAAACTGCTCAAAACAGATATATACAACATAACTGAACAAGAACTTAGAACAATAATCATAAAAGTAATCGCTGGGTTTGAAAAAAGCATGGAAGACATCAGAGAAACTATGGCTGCAAACACTATGGAGCTTAAAAATAGTTAGGATGAATTAAAAAATGCTATAAATGAGATACATAATAAAATGGAGGTGTCCAGTGCACGGATTGAAGGGGCAGAAAGGAGAATAAGTGATTTAGAAGACACAGTTATAGAAAAAGACGAAACTGAGAAAAAGAGAGATAAACTGATCCAGGAACATGAAAGAAGAGTTCCAGAGCTCAGCGATACAATCAAACGGAACAATATCCATATCATAGGAATTCCAGAAGAGGAAGAGAGGGGGAAAGGTGCTGAAGGAGTCCTGGAACAAATTATAGCAGAGAACTTCCCCAACCTGTGGAAGGAAGTAGATGTTGAAATTCAAGAGGCACAGAGAACTCCCCTCAGATGTAACTTGAATTGATCTTCTGAATGACCTATCATAGTGAAACTGGCAAAATATAAGGACAGAGAGAATTCTGAAAGCAGCTAGGGAGAAAAGGGCCCTAACATACAAAGGGAAACCTATCAGAGTGGTGACAGACCTATCTACTGAAACTTGGCAGGCCAGAAAGGAATGGCAGGAGATCTTCAATGTGATGAACAGAAAAAATAGGCAGCCAACAATCCTCTATCCAGCAAGCCTGTCCTTCAGAAGAGAAGGAGAGATAAAAGTCTTTCCAAATAAACAAAAATTGAAAGAATTTGCCACCACTAAACCAACCCTACAAAAAATCCTGAGGGGGACTCTCTGAGGGAAATGTTGCAAGGAACGCAAGATACCAGAGACACCACCACAAGCATGAATCCGACAAACTACACAATGACTCTAAACCCCTATATTTCAATAATAACACTGAATGTAAATGGGCTGAATGCTCCAATCAAAAGACACAGGGTAGCAGAATGGATAATAAAAACAAAATCCATTTATTTGCTGTCTACAAGAAACGCATTTTAGATTGGAGGACACCTTCAGATTGAAAGTAAGGGGATGGAGAAATATATATCATGCTACTGGAAGTCAAAAGAATGCTGGAGTAGCTATACTTATATCAGACAAACTGGGCTTCAAATTAAAGACAGTAACAAGGGATGAAGAAGGGCTTTATATAATAATTACAGGGTCTATCCATCAGGAAGGACTAACGATGATAAATGTCTATGCACCGAATATGGGAGCACCTAAATATTTAAAATAATTAATCACAAACAAAAACAATCTTATAAATTAAGAATGCGCTAATAGCAGGGGACTTTAATACTCCACTTACAGCAATGGATAGATCAACCAGACAGAAAATGAGTAAAGAAACAATGGACATGAATGACACATTGGACCAGATGGATCTGACAGATATATTTAGAAGTCTAAACCTGAAGCCATTGAATTCACTTTCTTCTCAAGGGCGCATTGCACATTCTCCAACATAGATCACATACTGGGACATAAAGCAGCCCTCAATAAATATAAAAGAATGGAGATCATACCATGCACTCTTTCAGACCACAATGCTATGAAACTCGAAATCAATCACAGGAAGAAGTCTGGAAAACCTCCACAAACATGGAGGTTAAAGAACACCCTACTAAAGAAAGATTGGGCCAGTCAGGCAATTAGAGAAGAAATTTTAAAATATATGGAAACAAATGAAAATGAAATTACAACAATTCAAACTCTATGGGATGCGGCAAAGGCAGTCCTAAGAGGAAAGTACATTGCTCTCCAGGCCTATTTCAAGAAATTAGAAAAAGTGCAAATGCAAAATGTAACAGCGCACATAAAGGAACTAGGGGTAGAGTAACAAGAGCACCCCAAACCCAGTAGAAGAAGAGAAATAATAAAAATCAGAGCAGAAATAAACAATACAGAAACCAAAGAAACAGTTGAACAGATCAATGAAACCAAGAGTTGGGTTTTTGAAAAAATAGAATTGACGAACCTCTAGCCAGGCTTCTCATAAAGAAAAGAGAGAGANATGAAGCCAGCATCCCTTTGATTCCCAAGCCAGACAGAGATCCAGCAAACAAAGAGAACTACAGGCCAATATCCTTGTTGAATACAGATGCAAAAATCCTCAACAAGATACTTGTAAATCAAATCCAACAGCACATAAAGAGATTTATCCACCAAGATTAAGTGGGATTCATTCCTGGGTTACAGGGCTGGTTCAATATTCACAAATCAATCAATATGATACATCAAAAGAAACAACAAAAGATACAACAAAAGAAAAGATAAAAACCATTTGGTCCTGTCAATAGATGCAGAAAAGGCATTTGACAAAATACAGCATCCCTTCTTTATAAAGGCCCTCGAGAAAGCTGGGATAGAAAGAACTTACTTAAATATCATAAAAGCCATCTATGAGAAGACCTCAGCTAACATCATCCTCAATGTTAGGAAAAACTGGGAGGTTTCTCCCTGAGGTCAGGGACACGACAGGGATGTCCACTCTCACCACTGCTGTTTAACATAGTGCTGGAAGTCCTAGCATCAGCCATCAGACAATAAAAGGAAATAAAAGGCATCAGAACTGACAAAGAAGTCAAACTCTCACTTTTCTCAGATGACACGATACTCTACATAGAAAACCCTACAGACTCCACCAGAAGCCTACTAGAGCTGATCCATGAATTCAGCAAAGTTGCAGGATACAAAATCAATATACAGAAAACGGTTGCATTTTTATACACCAACAATGAAGCAACAGAAAGAGAAATCAAGAAACTGATCCCATTGTCAATTGCACAAAGAACCATAAAATACCTAGGAATAAAACTAACCAAAGATTTAAGAGATCTGTATGACAAAATCTATAGAAAACTTATGAAGGAAATTGAAGAAGACACAAAGAAATGGAAAAACACTCCATGCTCTTGGATTGGAAGAATAAATATAGTTAAAATGTCATTACTACCCAAAGCAATCTACACATTCAATGCAATCCCAATCAAAATTGCACAGGCATACTTCTCAAAACTAGAACAAACTATCTTAAATTTGTATGGAACCACAAAAGACCTCTAATAGCCAAAGTAATATTGAAGAAGAAAACCAAAACGGCAGGCATCACAGTCCCAGACTTTAGCCTCTACTACAAAGCTCTCATCATCAAGACAGTATGGTATTGGCACAAAAACAGACACATAGACAAATTGAATAGAATCGAGAACTCAGAATTGGACCCAAAAGTGTACAGCCAACTAATCTTTGACAAAGCAGGAAAGAGTATCCAATGGAAAAAAGACAGCCTCTTTAACAGATGGTGCTGAGAGAACTGGACAGCAACATGCAGAAGAATGAAACTAGATCATATACTCACACCATACACAAAAATAAACTCAAAATGGATAAAGGACCTGAACATGAGACAGGAAACCATGAAAACCCTAGAGGAGAAAGCCAGAAACAACCTCCTTGACTTCAACTGCAGCAATTTCTTCCTTGATACATCCCCAAAGGCAAGGGAATCAAGAGCAAAAATGAACTGTTGGGACCTCATCAAGATTACAAGCTTCTGCATGGCAAAGGGAACAATCCATAAAACTAATAGCCGACAGAATGGGAAAAGACATTTGCAAATGACATATCAGATAAAGGGCTAGTATCCAAAATCTATAAGGAACTCACCAAACTCCACACCCGAAAAACAAACAATCCAGTGAGGAAATGAGTGGAAGATATGAACAGACACTTCTCCAAAGAGGACATCCAGATGGCCAACAGACACATGAAACGATGCTCAGCATCCCTCCTCATCAGGGAAATACAAATCAAAACCACACTGAGA